>NC_057921.1:20596283-21196283 GCF_018873765.1 Telopea speciosissima
TGTGGCATGGCGGGCTATTTCGAGGAGGAGAGTTTTGGTTGTTATAACGATGTTGGTGTGGACCCCAACGGAGGTCATACTGATTCTGTGTACGTTATCGGTGGTCATTGCGGATGAAGACCATTGAAGAGTGCATGTGATGTTTTGACTGGGAACTCCTTTTGGGTTGTCTAGAGTATCCCCGTTCTGACTTGGTTGTGTAGTTTTTATTTTGTTTTTCTTTTGGGGCTGAGACTGCTCGCCCTTTATATATTTTTGTATGTACTTATTAGCTTTGGTTTCTTTGTTGTGGGTTGTGTGTGCCTGGGAGATGTATCAAACAAGACTTATTATGTATATATTATCACCATTTCCCGTATCGCTATGCTTCCATTTACTTTTGAATTGTAGATGTCCTGTATTACTCTGATCTTACTTATGGTTAAGATGTGGATGTGGTTCATGAATGTAAGCATTGCTTCTAGATCCGTGGGATTTGGCGAATTATCATTGTGCAATTCGGGTCACCTACCCAATCCTCCTAGGGGGTGGTTCGGGGTGTGACAGTGCTTGGTATTAGAGCGTGAGGCTCTTCTTACATTCATTACATGCAGATTAGGGTTAATAAGATATAAGCAATAAAATTTGTAACACTTAAAAGCCACAGGGGAGGTAAATGTAAATAAACAAAGACACAAGATTTGCATTAATTTAACAATAATTACTTAAGTTTGATTGCATAAATTGCAATTCAACAAGTACATAAGTGGACACAAAAAAAAAAAACTAAGCTAAGTACATCAAATAAAAACACAAATACATAAGCTGATAAAAAGAAAGGATTATGACCATGTCGCCAAAGTGTCTAGATGATGCTGAGAGCTACTCTGTAGGAGGTAAATCATCTGTAGGAGGCTGAGGCGGGTGTGAATCAACTCGGAAGTAGCGGTCCCAAAAATCCAATCTCTGCTCGACAGCACCCACTCTACTGCCCAAGGAAGTGAAGCCCTGGTCCACCCTGGATCCCAGGTCTGACATCTGAATACCGAGGCTCTGAAGCTGTGCCATCACCTGAGCCCAATCTGGAGTCCCTGGAACCTATGAACTGGTGGCACCGGTGGTCTCGTAAGCAGGTAAGTCCTTAAACTGTGTGTCAAAACCCTCGAGATCATCTGGACCTAACCCCTGCTCCTCCGTATACATGCCCTGAGTGTCACCCCTGATGTCCCTCTTCTCATCATGCCCCACTCCTTGCATTCCCATATCATGTGCAACATCACCCTTGAGCTTACCCTCTAGCACTCCCATCTGCCCCTCGCCCTGCTACATGTCCTCAACCCTCATCTGTTCCTCGCCCTCTACTGGATCTTCACCAGGCACTTTCATCTTCAAGATAGAAGTTTTATCTATAGGCCTGGATCGGACCTTGTCAATGTATTCCCCCTCCAATGGAACCCCAAAGTATCGAAAGACCAATGTAAGGAACTTCCCATAAGGAAGGTTTCCATCAGCTGGATTCCGCGCGTGGTAAAGCATGACCTGAAGCAACAGGTACGAGAGGTTGATGACTGGACCCCCTGACCAGCACCCAACCGACAATAGGTGAGGTACGCCCGCATCATAGATATGCTACCCTTATTTCCTCCTTTGGGGTAGATGTTATAGGTCACACTTCTACTAATAACCCTAGCACTAGGCTTGTAGGTAGTCTCAGACTTGGGAGTGTTCCCTGAACCGGTCAATGCAGTGAAAACTGTCCTCCTAGTCTTGAGGGAGAACATCTCGGATATGTCCATGCGGGGTTGGTAATAAACCTTATCACCTATATGAGGTAAACCCAAGATCTCTGCCAAGAGGGTAGTGGTCAATCTGATATCCACTCCCTTTACCCTACTCAGAAGAGTGAAGTCCTCTGCCCCGGATGGCATCAAGTTACAATAGAAATACCGAACCAGGTTGGGATAACAAGGCTCAGTAGGGGATAGCATCGATGCCCAGCCTAGGGCATTAAATTTGGCGAAGAGGCCATATTGGTGGAAGTCCTCTACTCGAACCACCCAGCCATTCACTATTTTCACAGAGGCAAAAATTTTCCATTCTTTGGCATGCTTGTACCTGGAGAACAGGTGGTGATCAAAATCTTACTCCTCTAAAGATGAATCATTCGTAGGGGATGGTGGAGGAACCTCAGAATAGGATGAGTCCTCGGATTCGACTCGTAGCCTCTTCTGGGCTACTGACTTCCTCGTAGTACGCCGACTAGTAGACATTTTATACAAAATAAGAGAGAGAATACCAAGTTTAGGGCAAGTAAATCAATAAATCCTAACCTAGGTAAAGAAGAAATGGAGAAAAATAAGTAAAGCATATAGAGAAAACCTAAAAACAAAAGGAACTTACCTGGGCACGTGTGAAGTCGCAAATAGGCCAAGAAAATACTAAGACTTGGTGTGGAAGTGGTCCCCCTACTCTTCTAGAACTTCTCCCAAGTGTTTAGAGGAGTTTAGAATGAAAATAGGAAAGAATGGGGCCCTCTCGGACTTAAAACCCTGCTCCTCGATTCTCTAGGCGATGGCACTGGGTGATGTGGCAACGCCCAGAGACATCGCCCAGTGATGGTAAATTTGCAGAAAATCCAGAATTTATGCATGGAAACTTTGTTTTGGGCATAATAACCCCAAAGGACCTAAAGACAAGGACTTATAAAAAAAAAAAATTTAATAAGAATATTATATTAATAAAATATAATTGATGACCTAAGAACTTAGACTTCGTGAATGCAACACCAAGGGACTAAAGGAAAATAACCTATATGGCTAGGTTAAAATAATGATGTATTACATATTTGTGAGTAAATTAGTATGTATATAATTATAGTATATGGTGTATTACAAATCTGCTAAATGCTTGCCTATTGTGATGTACGAACTGGTTGAACTGTTGCTGTGCAAACTGGACATAGTTACGTAGGTATGTTGTAATGTGTATGTAGTACGTATGGAAAGCGTAGACCTCATCCAAACCTAGGCCTAGGATAACTGAGAATTGGACCTAATAGGGTTCCTAGTCAATCGAAACACTTAGACGCTATGGTAGCGCGAGCCAACCCAAGAATTGTTTCATTGACCTTTGATTGTTTAAGTTTTAGTAGTCGTGTACTTAATTCTTTCAATTAAGTATGTCCTAATGCTTAGAACCATGTTATGTAATAGGACCAGTGAGTTGACTAAGGCTGGTGACCCCAGCATCATGCTTTATATTAGACGTTTACGAGAGAGACTAAGATGGATATGGTTAGTGTTACCCTGGGCTGAGAGTCGACTGGACTTTTACTTGGCTATTGCAGCCATTAGTGGACCCGAGGATCGAGAACATTTTTTGAGATTAGCTGGAGAGGTAATAGCTGATATAGAATTTCTACTGGCAATAGAGTTTGAGACCGGGAAGAAGCTGGAGATGTTTGCCTGCTAGATCAGATAATTAATTAACAGTTTTTATTAAAAATCTGAAATCTCTCATTAGTGCCATGCATAGCATATTGACACATAAAATGCATAAGACAGAGAAACACAGGCAATCAATGAAACACATCACCTAATGAACCAAGATAATGAATCTAACAATCCACCTTACTGGTATGACTCATGATGCTCATTGGAATTGTGGACTGGATTTATACCTGCTTAGTTAGGAAACAACTGATGATCCATACAGATGGAATTGGAATATTGATCACGCTCCTCTTTTCAGAGAAGCAACAATGGTCAACACTAGAAGTTCTCATGGAGGTCGTAAGGGTATACAACCTAGAATTGTACCGGAGGTTGAACTGCCCAACGGAACTGAGGCTCAAAACTTTGAGGCATCAGCTGCTTCATTAGGAGCACCAGCAGCTGCATAAGCTACTACTGCAGCATCGCAGCCAAGTGTGGCAGCCGATGACGTAACTGCATTCATGACCACGATGATGCAGACCATGCAACAACAGCAAGAGTTGCTTGGCCAGATGTCTACGCAGTTTGCTACTATGATGCATGAACGCGCTGCACCACCACCACCTAATCGACCCGTACTATTTCCACCACCAGTGCCTCAGCACTGAGCGGAAAATTCTACCGCCAAGGTTATGGAAAGGTTCAAGAAACTCCAACCGCATGCATTTTCTAAAATAACATCAGAGGCAATGCAGCCGGAACGATGGATCAGTGCCCTAGAAAAGGCATTTGAAGTACTCGAGTGCAGACACACGCAAAAGATTATGTGTGCGGGTTATCAGTTGTAAAATGAAGCCGAAGCTTGGTGGAAAGCCACGAGGCCCAATTTGGAGGCTACTCACCCGAACCCCACATGGGAACAGTTTAAAGAGGTTTTCTTCAAGAACTACTTCCCAGAGAGCTTCAAGGATAGAAAAGAAGCTGAGTTTAACACACTGGTGCAAGGAAATAAATCAGTACTGGACTATCAACAGCGATTTGAAGATCTGTTTCATTTCGCTCTAGATCACCTGAAAGGGGAAGTTAGTAAAGCGAAGAAATTTGAGAAAGGACTCAAAACTGAGATTGGATCAGTTTTGTCAATTATGGACATTCGGGATTATACCCAAATGGTTGATAAGGCAAAAACAATGGAGGATAGATTCAAGGAAAAAGAGAAGGAAAAGACTGTGACGGTGCCTGGTTTGAACAAAAGGTCAAATAGTTTCCAAACCTATGGCTGGCCAAACAAAGTTTATCGAGGAACGAGATTAAGCCCTACTCCAACTCTATATCGTAGGCCGAGTGTAGGTCAAAATTCTTTCTGCCCCACATTTACTCGACCCGCTCAACCTACTACAAGTCAAGCGACGACAGTAGCTTCGCCAGCCCAACCAGCAGCAAGTCAAGCGAGCAAAGCATTGACACTTGGAGGTTCGCCCTTCAAATGCTACTTGTGCAATAAGGAAGGACATATGGCTAGGGATTGCAAATCACTTGGATATGGCAACAATTCATTTAATTAGCCCTACGCTAGACTATTTCAACCACATGACAATCGGATGCAAGGAAAGGTATATGCTTTGACCAACGAAGAAGCTGAGGCAAACCCTGACGTAATGATAGGTAAGTGATCGAATCCTGTAAATTAAAGGGAATAATTGGTTTAATTCATGAAGCCTAAATTACCTACAAACCTTAGGTACCCTGAATGTCTCAACCATACCCGCGTGAGTATTATTTGACTCGGGCGTAACCCACTCTTTCGTCTCCTCAACCTTTGCGAGTAAGATGAAAGAACAACCAAGAGATATTGGGCATGAGTTAGTAGTCAGCACACCCACAGGGAGTATCGTGAGTTTGAAAGAGGTCTACGACCCCTGCCAGATTGAAATATGTGGGAAGAAACTAGCCGCACGGTTAATAAAGATGGATATAAATGATTTTGACGTAATACTAGGCATGGACTGGTTATCTGCCTATGGTGCAAACGTCTTATGTGTGGAGAAAAAGATAAAATTTAAATTGGAAGATGGATCGGACTTCACCTATCAAAGTGAATCAAGGAGGAAATCCAGAAGGATAACATTATCCGCACTCCAAGCGCGGAGGTTATTGGAAGAAGGATGCCAAGGCTTTTTGGCCACTGTGATAGACACGGAGGCAAAGATTAAACACTTGGAGGAACTCCACGTCGTCAGAGAATTCCCTGATGTATTTCTAGAAGATCTGACTCAGTTGCCGTCGGACCACGATATAGAGTTCGCGATTGATCCGATTCCTGGTGCAGCACCGGTATCTAAGGCACCATACTGGATAGCGCCAATCGAATTGAAAAAGTTGCAGATTCAACTTCAAGACCTGCTAAAGAAAGGATTCATTCGACCCAGTTGAATAAGCTGACAATCAAGAATCAATACCCATTACCGCGTATTGATGAACTTTTTGATCAGCTACAAGGAGCAAAAGTTTTCTCTAAAATTTATCTTAGGTCATCAATACGCGGCAATGGGTGACATTCATAAAACGGCGTTCCGAACTCGATAAGGACATTATGAATTTTTAGTGTTGTCGTTTGGATTAACCAATGCCCCGACAGTGTTCATGGATATGATGAATAGAGTATTCTATGACGTGCTAGATAAGTTCATCATAGTGTTTATTGACGACATCTTGGGGTACTCTAAGAATGATGAAGAGCATGCGTGACACCTTACATTCGTGTTGTAGCAGCTATGGGAACACCAACTTTATGCCAAGTTCAGTAAGTGTGAATTTTGGCTCAACCAAATTGGTTTCCTGGGGCATATCGTCACCAAAGACGACATCAAGGTAGACCCTGGCAAGGTGGAAGTAGTTCTCAAATGGGAAAATCCGAAGAATGCTTCAGAGATCCAAAGTTTCTTAGGATTGGCCGGTTATTACCACCGATTTATTGAGAATTTCTCACGCATTTCGACGCCCATGACAAAACTTACAAGGAAAGGTGCCAAGTTTGAGTGGAATGAAGTGTGCGAGAAAAGCTTCCAAGAATTGAAGAACCGTTTAGTGTCAGCTCCAGTTCTGACCATTATGGATGGAATCGGAGGAATGGTGGAATATATGGACGCATTTAGAACAGGCTTAGGTGGCATCCTGATGCAGAGAGGTAAAGTAGTCGCATACGCCTCCAGGCAGCTGAAGGAACACGAGAAGAACTACCCCACTCATAACCTAGAATTGGTAGCGGTAGTCTTCGCATTGAAAATATGGCGACACTACCTATACGGTGAAAAGAGTGAAATCTTCAGCGATCACAAAAGTCTAAAGTATTTCTTCACCCAAAAGGAGTTGAACATGAGACAGAAGCGGTGGCTGGAATTGGTAAAAGATTATGACTGTGAAATCCAGTACCACCCTGGCAAGGCCAATGTTGTGGCAGATGCATTAAGCAGAAAATCTCAGACTACGTCTCTCGCATCTTTGGTTGTAAGTGAACAATTAATAGAGGAAGCTCTGAAATTTGATTTGGAGCTCGTGATCAAAGAAGCAGCTATGCAATTAGCAGCAATGAACCTGCAACCGTCGATACGAGAAGAAATAATTACGAAACAACCATTGGATCTCGAGCTGGCCAAAATAATTTGGGAAATTCGACAAGGAGTCCACAAGGACTCGGATTTTTCCTTGGCCCAAGATGGAGCATTGAAGTTTCATGATAGATTGTGCGTGCCTGGGGATTTTGATGTCCAAGACCGAATTCTTAAAGAGGAGCATAGCTCACCCTATACTATCCACCCGGGAAGTACAAAGATGTACAAGGACTTGAAGAAATATTATTGGTGGATTGGAATGAAGTAGACCATAGCAATCTACGTGTCCAAGTGCCTTACCTGTCAACAAATAAAGGTGAAAAGACACCGACCGTATGGACTCTTACAACCACTTCCCATACCTGAGTGGAAGTGGGAAAGAATCACTATAGATTTCATGACAAATCTGCCCAACACCAGGAAGGGCATGAATGTAATTTGGGTGATCGTAGATGGACTAACAAAGGCAGCTCACTTCATACCGATTAAGATAAGCTATCCAATAGAGAAGCTTGCCCAGATATACATTGAGAACATAGTTCGCTTACATGGCGTGCCTGTCAGTATTGTGTCTGATAGAGATCCTCGATTTACTTCAAGGTTTTGGAGAAGTCTACAAAAGGCATTGGGATCTCAATTGAATCTTAGTACAACTTTCCATCCGTAGACAGATAGACAATTAGAAAGAACTATTTAAACCTAAGAAGATATGCTTCGAGCCTGTGTTTTGGAAATGAATGAAAGTTGAGATGCCCACATACCTTTGGTGGAATTCGCATATAATAACAACTACCATCCCACCATTGGCATGGCACAGTTCAAAGCACTCTATGGCAGAAAGTGCCAAACTCTGCTCTATTGGGATGAAGTTGGTGAGCAGAAATATCTACGACCTGAAATGATTCAAGCGACATGCGACAAGGTGGATGTCATAAGAGAGAAGATCAAGGCAGCCCAATCGAGACAGAAGAGTTATGCGGACAACCGAAGGAAAGATATTGAATTTGAAGTCGGAGAAAAAGTATTCCTTCGAGTGTCTCTACCACCATCTCTATCAGAAAGGCAAGTTGAGCCCAAGATTCATTGGTCCATATGAGATTCTAAATAAAGTGGGACCCGTAGTATACCGACTGGATCTACCACCATCTCTATCAGGCGTCCATGATATTTTTCATGTGTCAATGCTACGAAAGTACTTAAACAATCTGACGCATGTATTATCAGCTGAACTTGAACAGTTGGACATGGATATGACTTATGAAGAGCACCCCACGGAGATATTGGATAGAAGGGAGTGTAACCTCCAAAACCACACCGTCGCTTTTGTGAAGGTTCGATGGGGAAATAACCTAGTGGAAGAAGCTTCGTGGGAACGTGAGGAAGAAATGAAGGAGAAGTATCCTCAACTCTTTGGATTACTAGGTAAGAAAATTTCGAGGATGAAATTTTTGTAAGGTGGGGAGAAATGTCAAACCCTGCCCCCTAACTGGCTGGAATGTGACTGAAATGCAGGAACCTCTGATCTGGCAACCAGGATAACTGTGGAGCATTGCTCCAGTGACATGGATTAATGAAGAAACCCAGTGCATGTCCTCCTATACACCTGTTAGAAGATGGATAGCAGACCCCTGCACTTGCACAGCTCACAGCCTGATGTATGACTTGGATCCCAGGTAATCTCTCTCCTCCCAAAAATAGTGGGACCCACCTCTAAAAAATCTTACAAAAACCCTTAATGGGCATGTGGGGACAATACCCTGACCTAGGGTCAAACCCCTATGCAATCCCCCTTTGAATTCATGTTGCTGGAATTCACTGGGCCATGTCACTGGGAGATGTGGCAACGCCCAGAGACATCGCCCAGTGGCTGTCTTTGCACATTTTTAATGATTAAAAATGTGGGGACCACCCCACTTGACCATGGACACCCTCCAGTGATAGAGGGGACTCTAAGGGACCACCTTATATCCCTAGTTCACTACGGACCCCACCAGAGAGCTCAGAACTGAACAGAATCAGTTCCAAAAATTAATTTTTAAAAGAGGGACTGAAGGCAAACAGGACTTAGTTGGCCTTAGGCTATAAATAGAAGGCCTTGGGCTCATTTTAGAGCCCTTGGCAGAATCTGAATAAAAAAGATAAAAGAGAGGAAAGAAGAGAGAGAAAGGAGAGGAAGAAGAGAAGAAAGAAGGGAGAACAAGGAGGAGCTGCAACAGCCCACCTCAGGCTAATCCGAGCTCACCTACAATAGTATTTAGGTAAAGAACCACCCCCCATACCTACTGTACCTGTTCTTTCTCTATTCTTGCTGTGCCTTATAACCCTAGGCAGTCCAGACAAGCTAGGGTTTGCCCAGTCTGGCTCCAGATCTGCCATGCATGCATAGAGCATGGGAGATCTGTGAATTTTATCACTTTTCATCAGTCACTTATGCTGCTGCCATGGCCGAAACCTGGTTGTGCCCACTTGCACTGTTAGATGGCTCTATTGGCCAGTGTTTTTGGAACCCTGGGAGCTGGCTAAGGCTGTACAACCCTAATCCTAGGTGGAGGCAGCCTTGAGCCCTCTTGTTTCGGGTGATTTCAGCCCTGTACAAGGCTAGAACTGAAATCCAAGCCTAGCCAAAACCCTTAATACTATTCACCAGGGTTATTTGGGCAGCCACAGACAGGCTGACTGGAACCCTGATGGGAAAATCAATGGAACCATGAGATAGACCATTGCAAGGGCTACCCTGATCCCCAAACATGCAGAGGATCAAGTGTGGGCCCAGCCACGCAGGTCCCACCTTGGAAACTCAGCCCAAGGTCGATTCTGCAGGCACTGGGCAATGCAGTAAGGCCTAGTGTAAGACCCAGTGAATGGAATCTTGCTGTATTGAGGGGCCGACCTGTAATTTCTCGTATGTAATGATCCCTGGACAATGTGGGATGTGGGAAATGAGAAAAATACCCTTCCCCCACATCTGTCCATAAATGAAGAATGATTTGGAACCCTAAGTGGGCCCCTTATGTGACTGCGCACTACTATGTTTGACTCTACATCACAGACCTAAAGTGGACAGCAGTGTAATTATGTCATAGACTGTAGTGGGACCATGTTCTAACCTAGTGGCAGGTACTGGTATTACAAATGATCAATTTACCCCTGTGCCCAGACACTAGCCCATGCACCAGAACATTACCTAAGACCCAGTGCAAGGCCCCGTGTTTCCAAGTGAGACCAACTAAACCCCGGGTCAACATAGTAAATTAGGGTAACCCTAGGACTACCAGTGTAGAGCTGATAACTGAATAAGACAATGCTTGATTTATGTCTAGGACCTGATCCCTTGCTCGAGGACAACAACCAGACAACTGCTGGAACTGAGTTTGTGACTAAGTACCTAGAGCCAAGTACTGGTGAGTGAATAATACTATTGTATGTGCAAATGTAATTATGATCTGATGCCGGCTATTAATAATTGAATCAGAATGCTGTGTTATTTACTTATAATTCAAGTTACTCAAATCACTGCATAATGTCTATTGTTGATCAAGACTGTGAATTCTATATGATGGTTGTGATTGCTAGACTAGATGTCGTACTCGGCTTGGGAATGGGGTCTGTGGTAGCCCGTATTATGGGGTACGATTGACACCGTTGGACTTATACGATGCCATATAGACATGGGGCTTGAGTTTCATCACTCGTGCCATGCACCCTTGCCAGTAGGGGCTGAGCTGCTGGATGCCTGTGGGGACAATTATCAGGGAGTGAAAAAAAAATAAAGAATAAGAGAACACCGGAATCGTGCATGAGGGAAGAAACGGTTGTCCCCCTGGATAATCACTGAGGGCTTGGCGGGCCGACCTTAGTGAATGAATGCGGGGGCTGACCAGTCTTCTTCGATAACTCAATGCATGTATCACGGGAAGGGGTTAGAAGCCCACACTAGGGATACATGTATTGGGGATTGTAGTGGCACAAACTTGACTTAGTTGTATTGCTAGGTGGCTAATAATAAAGAATCTGGACTTGCATATCATGTAGATCATGTGAACTGTGGATTGTGATTGCATATGCATGCATGATGAATGTTATTTGCTCACAAGCTCAGTGGGGATCACACTCTGTTATATAATGTTTTGCTAAATGATTTTTTAGGTGGATGCCGCTGTGGCATGGCGGGCTATTTCGAGGAGGAGAGTTTTGGTTGTTATGACGATGTTGGTGTGGACCCCGACGGAGGTTGTACCGATTTTGCGTACATTCTCGGTGGTCATTACGGATGAAGACTATTGAAGCGTGAATGTGATGTGTTGGTTGGGAACTCCTTTTGGGTTTTCTGGAGTATCCCCATTCTGACTTGGTTGTGTAGTTTTTATTTTATTTTTCTTTTGGGGTTGAGAATGCTCACCCTGTATATATTTTTCGTATGTACTTATCAGCTTTTGTTTCTTTGTTGTAGGTTGTGTGTGCCCGGGAGAAGTATCAAACAAGACTTATTATGTATATATTATCACCATTTCCCGTATCGCTATGCTTCCATTTACTTTTGAATGGTAGACGTCCTGCATTACTCTGATCTTACTTACGATTAAGATGTGGATGTGGTTCATGAATGTAAGCACTGCTTCTAGATCCGTGGGATTTGGCGAATTGTCGTTGTGCAATTCGGGTCACCTACCCAATCCTCCTAGGGGTGGTTTGGGGTGTGACACTTATATAGGCTTGAAATCAAATGTAACAGCTATAAAACGGTCAAAAATCAATGATCCGGTATACTGATTGATGATCCGGTATATCGTTTCAAGCAATAACAGTCAAAAACTGCTAAATAAGCTAATCCAGTATACCGTTTTGAGATCCGGTATACCGTTTCAAGCAAAAATAGAGAAAACAATAATTTAAAAATCATTTTCACTTATTCAAAGGGGTCACACAAGCCAAGGTCTTTTCTAAGAGAGCAGAATCTTTCTTCACTTAAGGGTTTTGTGAAGATGTCCGCAAGTTCCTTCTCGGTCTCAATATAGTCAAGTCGGATTTCACCTCTTTGAGCTGTATCACATAGAAAGTGATGACGAATATCAATATGGTTAGCTTATGAGTGTAAAATCGGATTCTTACTAAGGTTAGTTGCACTTGTGTTATCACATTGGATAGAGGAAGTGTCAAACTTAACTCCGTAGTCTAGGAGGGTTTACCTCATCCATAGCACTTGTGCACAACATCATCCTATGGCGATGTATTCAGCTTCAATGGTAGATAGAGCAACTAAGTTTTGCTTCTTACTAAACCACGAAACCAAACATGATCCAAGAAAGTGACAAGTAGCACTTGTACTTTTCCGATCGACATAACAACTGGCAAAGTCGGCGTTAGAGAAGCTAATAAGGTTAAAGTCATTGTTCATAGGGTACCATAGGCCAATGCTTGGAGTTTCTTTCAAGTACTTAAAGATCCTCTTTATAGTACTCAAATGGGATTGCATAGGTTTGGCTTGGAACCTAGCACAAGCACAGACACTAAACATTATGTCCGATCTACTAGCCATTAGGTAAAGTAAACTACCTATCATACCTCTATATTTGGTCGGGTCAATTGGGGTTCCATCTTCATCCTTAGACAGAGTTACAGATGTATTCATTGGAGTACTGGATGACTTCTATCCATTGTTGTCAAACTTCTTTAACAATTCCTTAAGATACTTAGTTTGACTGATAAAAATCCCATTAGGAGTCTATTTTATTTGAAGTCCTAAAAAGAAATTCAATTCACCCATAGGACTCATCTCAAATTCACTACTCACACTCTTACTAAAATCGTGACAGAGAGATTCATTTGTAGATCCAAATATGATGTCATCTACATATATTTGAACAAGAATTAAGTCTTTATTCTTATGTTTCACAAAGAGAGTTGTATCTATCTTACCCATTGTAAAATCATCATCGATCAGAAACTTACTTAGCCTGTCGTACCATGCTCTTGGAGCTTGTTTCAAGCCATACAAGGCTTTCTTTAGCTTGTATACATGGTCCAAAAACTTTGGGTCTTCGAATCCGGGTGGTTGGATGACGTGTACTTCTCTTCATTGATGAAGCCATTTAAAAATGCACTCTTCACGTCCATTTAATATAACTTGAAATTCTTATGACAGGTAAATGCAATCAACATTCTAATAGATTTAAGTCTGGCTATAGGTGCATAGGTCTCATCGAAGTCAATGCCTTCCTGTTGGTTATAGCCTTGGGCAACCAGTCTAGCCTTGTTTCTAGTTATGTTACCATCTTCATCAATTTTATTTCTAAATACCCATCTAGTTCTAATAATCTTGGAGTTCGAGGGTCTTGGCACTAAGTCCCAAACTTGATTCCTTTCAAATTGGTTAAGCTCTTCTTGCATAGCAGTTATCGATTTACTATTCAAAAGTGCTTCTTTAATGTTCTTGGGTTCAATGGTGGCAATGAAAGCCACATTGGAACAAACATTTTGGATTTTACTCCTAGTTTGCATACCTTTATCTAGGTTTTCAATGACAAGGTCAAGGGGGTGGTCTTTAACAGTTCTAATCTCTTTAGGAAGTTGATGTACTTGATCATTAGGTTCATCTAAAGTAACTTTTTCAACTCCTTTCCTAATTTCAAGTACTTCATCTTCATCATTTTCTTCTAGGTCTTTATACCTTTCTTTTGCCATATATTCATCAAATCTAACATTCATAGACTTTTTCACAAGTAGTGTTCGTTTATTAAACACTCTATATGTTCTACTATTTATTGAGTAGCCTAGGAATATACCATCATCAGCCTTTTCTTCAAATTTTTTTAAGTTATCCTTAGTATTAAGAATGAAACAAGCACAACCAAATACTTTGAAATAATCAACTTTAGGCAATTTGTTATGAAACAATTCATAAGGAGTTTTCAATAAAATAGGTCTTATCAGAACACGGTTCAACACATAACAAGCAGTGTGAACAACTTCGGCCCAAAGATACTTAGGCAAGGAATACTCATTGAGCATTGTCCTAGCTGTTTCTTGGATAGTTCTATTTTTTCTTTCAACCACACCATTAGATTGTAGTGTTCTAGGAGCTGAGAAATTATGTGTTATAGTTTGTTTTCGACAAAACTCACTAAATTCTTCTATGTTATCAAATTCACCTCCATGGTCACCTTTTATGAAAGTGATCAAGTAACCCTTTTGATTTTGTACTCTCTTACAAAGAGATATAAACTCCTCAAGTGCATCATTTTTATGCTTGAGAAAGAGGGTCCAAGTGAATCAAGAGTAATCATCTACAATAACAAATGTGTACTTCTTACCTCCTAAGCTTGTAGATTGTATAAGTCCAAACAAGTCTAAGTGAAGTAATTATAGAGGTCTTGAGGTAGCAACAGAATTAATGGCCTTATGAGAAGCTTTAGTAAATTTACTTCTTTGACATGCCCTATAAGTGTGTTGCTTATCAAAATTCAACATAGGTAAGTTTCTCACCAAGTTCGTAGAGGACAGGGATCTAATTATCTTAGGATTAATATGTCTCAATTTCCTATGCCATAAGGTTGCATCATCAAACTTAGATATGAGAAAAGTATCATGAGAGTTTACACTCAATGTACAAGTATAAACATTATTCTTTCTACAACCCTCAAGAATCATGTTATCATTAGAATCTTTAATCTCACACTTGGAGGCATTAAAGTTAACAAAATAGCCATTTTTGCATAGTTAACTTACACTAAGCAAGTTGTACTTAAGGTTATCAACTAAGCTGACATTAGAGATTACTGTACCTCCAAATTTTATTGATCCATTTTCAATGATTCTTCTTTTGCTGTTATCCCCAAAGGATACCCATCCTCCTTTTTGTTTCTTAAGTTTTGAAAATAGGTTTGGGTTGGATGTCATATGCTTCGAGCAGCCACTATCAATATACCATTCCATGTTGCTCAATTGCACCTACAAGACAAGAATGCTTAATAAAACTTTGGTCCCCATTGAGTATTCGGTCCGTCATTGTTAGTATTATACATTCCTCTTGGTCTCTACATCATTTGGTGACCATTTGCCTTTTAGTTTCCATACCAACTTGTGTATGATTGGGGGTTCCAAGGTCTTTGGTTTTGAGGTATTTTATATGAACCTTGGTTATTGGGTGGTCTTTGCACCTTAGTTGAAGTTCTAGTTGGTTTTGGTACCTTTGGATGACTTCTCCTATTTTGACCATTATAAGGTCTTCTAGGATGGTGGAAGGATTGATTCATATGATGATATTACCAAATAGTATGTTTCTTTTGTTGTAATTGTTGCATACACCAATTTGAGGGTTATACAGAGTCTTCCTTTTGGGATTTGATTTGCTAAATTGGGGAGTTTTCTTTCTTGCATAACATCCCTCAATTGAGTGTCCTTTATTTCTACAATAGTTGCAAAATTTCTTCTTTACTTTTTTACTTGTTATTTTACTTGAACTTGCCTCTTTGGTGTGATTCAAACCTTTATTCATATCATAGCCTACTCCTTCCTTGTTGAAGGATGCTTTGGAGGCATTTCCAAGTAAGATATCAAAGGTCTTTTTGCCATTTGTAAAGGACTCTAAGGCTTTACACAATTTCTCTTTTTCTTCATCCAAGATATTTACTTGAGAAGTTAGAGTTGTGTTTTGGTATTTGAGGATGTCTATCTCCTTTAAGAGATTTTTCTTAGTAGTAGCTAGTTCCATACTACTTTGGTAAAGGTCTTCAAAGGCTTCTTCTAATTCTAAGAAGTCCTTTTCCTTATTTAATGAAGAAGTGGTACTAACCTCATTTTCGGTTTCTTCTTCTTCGGTAGCTATTAATGCTAGGTTTGTTTGTTCTTTTTCTTCTTGTGATTCTTCATCGTCCTCTTCTTCATCACTTGAATCAAAGTTATGTTCAGCTTTGCAGACCTTCTTGTATTTTTTCATTTTAGGGTAATCTCCTCTAAAATATCCTGGTTTCCTACATTCATAGCATACAATATCTTTTGAAGAAGTATTAGTGTTATCCTTAGAAACACTCTACCTTTTTTGTCATTGAAAAATCTTCTCTTGTTGAATAAAGTTTTGCCCTTGTTCTTTAAGAATCTTGAAAACTTCTTGGATAGATAGGCAATCTCATCATCCGAGAGTTCTTCATCATCGTCACTGATGTCATAAGTTTTGAATGCAACAACTTTCTTCTTTGGTTCCATAGGCTCATCCTCGGTGTCTTGTTTGAGCTCCATCTCATGAGTTTGGAGTGATCCCAACAGCTCATCTAGACTTAGCATGTCGATGTCTTTTGATTCCTTTATTGCTATAGTCTTGGGTCTCCATTCCTTTGAGAGAGATCTCAAAATCTTTCGAACGTTCTCACCATTGGAGTAAACCTTTCCTAAACCTTTCAACTTGTTCACAATGTTAGTAAAGCGAGTGAACATGACATATATGTCTTCATCATTTTTCATCTTAAACAACTTATATTCATTTACTAACATATCAATTTTAAATTGTTTCACTTCAGAATTACCTTCATAAGTAACAACAAGTTTATCAAACATCTCCTTAGTGGAGTCACACATACATGTCCTGTTATATTCTTTTTCTCCTAAGGCACATTGAATATAGCTTATAAATACATAATTGAGTTGAACCTTTGCTTTTTCAGCTAAGGTCCACTCTTCCTTGGGCTTGTCTGTAGAGTTTGGTCCATTCTCAATGACTTTCCATGTATCAATATTATTGGCGCACACGAAGCTCTTAAAGCGATTCTTCCCATAGGAGAATCCTTCACCTTCAAAGAAGGGAGGTTAGATAATGTTATATCATTCAACCTTGCGATTGATAGAGGATCCCATGGTCTTAAAATTCTTTGTTGGATTAAAAATAATCAAGGTCTTGAGCTCCCGCTCTGATATCAAATGTGAATTCACCTAGAGGGGGTGAATAGGTGAAGATAGTGGAACATGCTAAATAATGCGGAATAAAAAATTATCTAAGGAAGGCAAGTAAAACAAACAAGCAACAAAGATAACACACAAGATTTATAGTGGTTCAACCAAGCTTGCCTACGTCCACGTCCACTCCTTTCACCGTAGAGAGAATTTCACTATGTCAAATCTTAAGTAAGAGCAAGAGGACTCATACAACTCTTGAGAAATAAGTAAGAGGACTCAACAACAACTAATCTTGATTATTAAGCAAGAGGACTCAACCTACTCTTCATTAGTGAAGCTTTGCTACCTTTCAAACTGTGAAGCTTTATGCAAAATGACTGAAGGAAGCTAAGTGATAATGAATGCCTTGAATGAGTGCTTAAATTCTCACTTGATATTGACTTGTCTTTGGAGGCTCTTAATTATGATTAGCAGTGGTGTTTAGATCCTTAAACAAGTGGATATTTATAGGCTAGATGACTTGAATTAATTAGGAATCTAAGTAAGGATCGGATTCCATAAGCCATATATAATCCGGTATGCTGGATGCTAATCTGATATGCCGGATCACCTAATTTTCTTTTTAAACAGAGGAATAATGGTCAAATTATACTCAGTAATACATTTATCCGGTATGCTGGATAGACATCCGATATGCCGGATCAAGGTAAAATGCAGGTAGACAGGATCCGGTATGCTGGATCCTTATCTAGCGTACTCCGGAGGGCCACTGTGACCATTTTCCTGAGATTCCCATTAATCTGGTATGCTGGATGGGGATCCGGTATGCCAGATTGGGCATTTTCAGTGGAAATAGCCCAATATTGATAAGGGGTTGGTTTGGGAGAATTCCAACACCAAAAAGTCAAATGTCTAAGGGGTCAATTTACCACCCAAGGACATTCTAAATGGATGTACGCATGCGTGTGTGCATTACATCAATTGTGACTTAAATATTACACATATTTAATTACAAAGTCTTTAAATCTTCAATCTTCAAAATGCCTATAGCCTTTACTCTTCAAGGTTTGACTTCCACGTCTATGAGATCATCTTTGAGCAATGTTCTTGTAATGTATACAATCTTGTGTATACGCATTTGTATACGTTCTTATGTTTGTTCTTATGTATGCTCCCCCTCACTTGGTGCTACGTTCTCATCTAAATACTTTAAACAAATGTTAGTCAGAGAGAGACTTTATTTATTATCATCAAAACATGGCTTGGAGTGTTATAAGGAATTTTCCTCAACAAGTAGGAGACTAGCTAGGTGAAAAAGCCGATAACTTTATAATTGAAGAGGCATAAAATTTTACATCCGAAAAAGAAACTGGAAGTACTATTTACAATCGTGATATAAACAAAAGTATAAAAAAAAATAAAAATCCTAGCTTATCTTAGGGCTTACCTCCATTGTATTATTTATAGGTTCTCATGTTTTTGGTTGCGCATCTCTATATGTGCGATGTTTCACTATTATGTTGTACCATAGCAAATGCTAGCTTGTACACGTAGATACCAATTTAGAACCTTCCATAGTTAGAAAATGTAGATTTATTTATGCCCAAGATTCCTTTCCAGAGAGACAGCCATGGTTAACACAAGATCCAACCGGGGCGGTCGTCGTGGGGGAGACCCTTGATTTGATTTAGAAGTTGGACTATCGAGCGGAGTCGAAGCTCAAAACTTTGAAGTGTCAGTTACTACAGCAGGGATACCCGGGGACCTTCCAAAATCGGTGCCTGTGACCTCTCCGGCTCCTACCACCACACCACCTCCAACTATGATTGCCAGTGAACTGAATTCCATTGTAGCAAACATGATGTAGATCATGCAGCAACAACAAAAAATGTTGGCCCATATGACCACTCAATTTGCGACCATGATGCAGGAGCAAGCGATGCCACCAGCCAATCAACCTCCACAATTTCCACCTTTGGTGCCTTAGTATGCCGTAGACAACTCCACTGCTAGGGTAATGGAGAGGTTCAAGAAACTTCAGCCACCCGCTTTTTCCAAGATCGGCTCAGAGGCGATGGAACCAGAGAGATGGATTAGTGCTTTGGAAAAAGCCTTCGCCGTATTAGAATGTACCGATGCCCACAAATTGATATGCATTGGGTACTAATTGCAAAATGAGGCTGAAGCATGGTGGAAGTTGACGCGACCAAATTTGGAGGCGACTCATCCAAACCCCACTTGGGATCAGTTCAAGGAAGTCTTCTTTAAGAATTATTTTCCTAAGAGTTTCAGAGACAAGAAGGAAACTGAATTCTCTGCCCTCATACAAGGATTGAAGACAGTGTTAGATTACCAGTAGCAGTTTGAGGATTTGTTCCATTTTGCACTGGAACATATGAAGGGGGAGGCTAGCAAAATGAAGAAATTTCAAAAAGGGCTCAAGCCTGAGATCGGGTCCATCCTGTTAGTCATAGATATTCAGACCTATGCACAGATGGTCGATAAAGCCAAGACGATAGAAGATAGACTGAACGAGGGGACCACAGTATCAATGGGGCTAGGCAAGAGGCCTAACACCTTCCAAAATTTAGAGTGGCCCAACAAGACCTTCCGAGGATCTAGCTTAAGCCCTAGCCTAGCACAGAACCGTGGGCTTGAAATGGGTCAAGCATATCAACCCATTCACCCAACATTCGAATAGCCTACACAGTATTATGACCATACTTTGAGCCAAACGGCACAATTTACTGCTGCACCCCAACCGTCTAAGTCGAACAATCGATGCTATATCTACAAGCAGCCCGGACACATGGCTAGGGATTGTCATCATCATAGATTTTGTGTGCCATAACGAGATCCACCTACTACTCAGCCTTTCCCATCTCAAAGCAATAGAGTCCAAAAATAAGTATGTGCCTTGGACACAAGGGAAGCTGAGGCAAATTTAAAATAGTAACAGGTACTCTACTCGTATCATCCTTAACTATTCGAGTATTATTCTGATTACGGTGCATTACACTCTTTCGTTCTACTGAGTTTTCTGGTAAGAGGAAGGTGCCCTCGAAGAACTTAGAACACAAATTGGTGGTTAACATTGTTAATTGAAACGTTATGAAATTAAATGAAGATTTTGAACCCTATCCATTTAGAAATTCTATATTCGTATGTAGATTCTGGAAGGACGATAAAAGACCGTAGGCACGTAGTTAGGCCTTGGTAAAGCATTAGACGTAAATCAAATGAATAGAACATCTCAGGCAGGATTCGGGGAAGTATGAAGTATACTAGGTGGTTGAAAGTGAATAATAGGGGTGAAGAATTTAAGTTAGTAACAAGGACGGAAATGAGTGTTAGTATAACAAAAAACAACCAAGATTAGGATGAAGCTGGAACTAAAGGATCCGACAAAACCTTGCTCAACAATAGGTATGAAGGGGGTAATGGGTCACCGAATGTCCGCTCCGTTATTGTGAGCGAATAATAGGGATTCCATCAATATCCCAATTCATCCTAAAGTTGAGATTAGGTATTGGGAAACCAAATAGTTAAAGTGTTCATAGGAAGAGACGTGTAGGAAAGAAGGTGTAGACTTATGCCACACAATCCAAAGCCATCGAAGTATAGATTATTAGGTAAAATACGCGGAGGTGGTTGGATTATTTGATTTTTAGAGGTATCTGTTGGGATTTCAACTTCCCTTAGGCCCTTAAGATCAAGCTGGACCTTAGATCAATCAAACCCGGGAGTAATTAGGATAACTTATCGAGAGTTGGTTATGTTTGAGGACCAAATCTTTATAGCTCAATAGAAATAATGAGTGATGCCGATACAAGACGAAAGGGCCTGAAGTATGTCATGGGCTATCAAGTATTTCTTTGGGAATCACCAACCAAAGGGGTGATGCGGTTTGATAAGAAAGGGGAGTTGAATCCGAGAATCATGACCAGTGGCATACTGATTGGCAAAAGTCCATGATGTATTCCACGCATCGGTGTTGAAGAAGTACCTCCCAGACTCGACTCATGTCTTGACTTAGGAACCACTTAGGCTCGCTGTCACCATGAACTGTCAAGAGAAACCCGAAGAGAATGTGGGATGTGAGAAGCACAATCTCCCCAACCAGATTATGTTATTGTGAAGGTACTGACGAATAGTCGGCTCGATCAAGGAGTATCCGGTTGAATGGAAGATGAAAAGCGGTCGAAGTATCCTCATCTACTTGAATCCCCAAACATATTCAATTTTGAGGACGAAATTTGTATAAGGTTGGGGGAATGTTAAACCCGTGCCCAAAAAAATACGGGCTAATTGGAGTTTTTGTTGAAAGTCTAGAATCCGAAGTCAAAGCTACCAGTACACTGTGGTGCATTAAACCCATGGTTGAACTTAATGAGGTAGCCCCATTAGTGAGAACCTACATACCATTAAGAAGATGAACACCAACTCCTTGTGACTGTATAGCTCACCACCAAATGTACAACCTCAGGAAGGTACCATCCCTTGATTCTAGGCCCTTGGACTTAATCCTAGTTCTATGCTAAACTAATGATGACCCTCATCACCTTGAATGTTTTAGATAAAGCATTTTAAACCCAAACATCAATTTGCATGATTGATTTGATGATGAGAACCCAACTCCATACATACATATTAAATCCCAACATAAATACCAAATTCTGCTACTTTACAGATTGACCTTCTCTTAGTTAAAATAATATAACTCCACCATCCAAACTCTATTTGTGTTAGTTCCAATTTTGTTATAAACTAGACTCATAGGGCTGTATTTTGTTAGAAGACACCATTACCTAGTTATGCCTCTAAGTTAGTTAAAACTTCATTTCAAGTTGCTATCAAAATAGGATCCTGCTGTCTTGACAGATTGACCATTGTATAATAAAAATAGCATACTTTCATAATCCAATCTTCATTTTCTTTGATTCTAGTTTTGATAGAAACTAGATTCATGGAGCTTCATTTTCTTAGAAGGAACCATGATCCAATTATGTCTTTAAAACAAACTGAAATTTCATTTCAATCCAAACAAATTCTGCAAATGAATTATCTGGGCGATAGCACTGGGCGATGCACACATCACCCAGAGACATCACCCAAAGTGGGAAAATGTGATTTTTTAATCCACAGATGTGTGGAGACCACCCCTACTGGCCATAAACACTCTCCAGTGGTAGAAGGGAATCTTGGGAACCACCACATACCCCTGGACCCCTGTGGACCCCACCAGAGTGCCCGGAATGACCAAGAGTCAATCTAAAAATACATTCTTGAAATGGGCCTAAGCAAGCAAACAGGCCTTAGTGCAAGGCTGGCCTATAAATAGAGGACCCCAGCTCTATTTTAGAACCTATTTCTACTGGTGAAACCATGGAAGAGAAAAGAAGAGAGAAAAGAGAGAAAGGGAAGGAGAAGAAGGAAGGAAGGAGAAGAGGAAAGAAAAGGAGAGAGAATGAGGAGAAGCTGTCCGTGCCTCCAAGCTCAAACCCAGCAGCCTACCCAACCTGATTCAGGTATAAAATTATACCTACATATGCTGTTGTACTGCTATTACTGTTCATCTCCTTAGATCTCTGCTGTTTGAATGAGTTTCTGGCCATTGCCAGCCTAGAACAGCTGGGGGCTGCCATGAGCTGCCTCAGATCCAACATGCAAACATGTTGCATGGAAGATCTGAGGATTATTTAGGTGTTTTTGCTACTGTTTTATACTGGAAACTGAAATCAATCCCTGTGTCGGGCTGCACTGCTTATTGCACCCAGATCTGGCAGTTTGGGCTTGATTCTGTGCATACAAGTTAGTCCTTGCCTGGATCTTGGTAGGGACAGCCTACTACCATGATTATACATGTGAATCTGCCCTTACATGCAACCCAATCCATGACCTACAGCTGGAACTCGGCTAGGGTACTATTTACTAGACTGCCTGGGCTGCTCCTGGCTGCCAAGTGGTGGGCCCAGGTCAAGATCCGAGTGGACCACTGTAAACCACTCCCTATAAGGTCCACAATGACCTAACATGCAAGTAGGGTCGATCAAGGCACTGCCTATGGTACCAAACCCAAGAAAATGAGCTTGTTCACGTTCTAAGCATTCTCTGGGTGATAGCACTGGATGATGCACACATCACCTAGAGAATTAAAATGGACTGTTTCGCAGATCAGACCAAGGGGATTCCACCGAGGGACTATAAACATTGTAAGGAGGTGGTAAATGACCAAAATACCCCTCCTCACATCTGTCCATAATTATGAACACCTTGGTACCCAAGTGGGCCCCGCAGGGCTTGGAAACCCTGTCTGTGTTGGTCCTGCAGCACTGTTGACCTAGGGACTGTGTTGTAAGACTATTGTGACTTAGAACCATGTACTACAGTGGTAAAATACCATATTGACCCTAAGCCACATTCTCCGGATGATGCACCAGGACATAGGCCTAAAGCCCAGTGCAAGGCCCAGAGAATTCCAAGTGATCTCAGACTGAGCACCGATCAGACTAGTGAGTCTAGATCAACACTAGCACATCCAAGAACAATTTTAAATATTAATAACACATGCTTGATCTAACACTTCAGGATTTATTTCATGCTCGGGGTGCGCATCTAGATATCGGTCGGAACTGAACAAATAGTTGAACCAGTAGGAGCAGACTAAGGTGAGTGAAATGTCATCATGTATGTACGTGTAACATGAATAATATGCAGAATCTAATTTACATAAATATTAATACTATGAGTCATGTTTAATTCAAGTTTTATAAATACAATGCAATACTATGTAGTTGTTGATCAACTTTGTTTGAATATTCCATGCTGATTGTGGTTGCTAGACTAGATGTCATAGTCGGCTTGATAATGAGGCCTGTGGTAGACCGTAGAATGGGATACGGTTGACACCACCCGACTCATACAATGCCATATAGACATGGGGTTAGAGTTTCATCACCCGTGCTACGCACCCTTGCCAATAAGGGTTACGGTGTTGGATGCTTGTGTGAGCAACCGTATAAATGTGATTATGAGCTTTGTGCTGGGCTTTATGCCACAACATAATCCAAAAGAAAAGAAATGTGATTATGAGCTATATGCCGAGCCTCATGCCACAATATAATCCAAAAGAAAAGAAATGTAATTATTGAGCTAAATTTCGACGGTTACCTCACAGGTTAATCATAGAGGGCCGGTCGGGCTGACCTTGGAAGGGATACTGGAACCAACTGGTCTTCTCCAAAAACTTAATGGATGTATCGGGGGAAGGGGTTAAAAGCCCACACTAGGGATACATGTATTGGGAATTGTAGTAGCACTAACCTGCCTTAGTTGTGATGCTAGGTGGCTAAAAAATAATTGAACTGCACATCATGTAGGATCATATGGTTGTGATTGCATATGCATGCATGATGATATATTTCATTCACAGGCTCGGTGGAGGTCACACTCTTGTATATTCTCTTTTAGCTGATTTTGCAGGTACTGGTTTGCCAATAGACGATGAAGTTGTTGATGGAATCGTAGATTGTCCTCATCTTATTGCTTAGCGACGATTTTGTTATTATTTAAGCTTCTTTCTTTCAAGAAGTATAATTACCAAGATATTGTACTTATTGAGCATATATGGATATGTATATGGTATAACATAAGTATTTGGGATTTTATATCGATGATGTAAATCATCTGTGAGTAGTTCGATCTTCCATAGCACTCTGATATCCTTTTATTATCTTTTATCCTTGATGTGTGGTTTGTGATGTGTAAGTACTGCTTCTTGATCCTTGGGGATTGGCTGATGTTGTATGATATCCGGGTCACTTGCCTAAATCCTCCCAGGGGGTTGTTTGGGGTGTGACACACCATATCCACAATAGCGTTGATAGTAGAGCACATTCAAGGAAATGCCTTGGTAAAAGGCTAAGTAGCAAGCAAAGAAGACGGGGCATAAAGGCCATTAGAGGAAATGGCGATTGTAACTGCCAGACAGAGTCCTTGTTCGATCCATCTATAAAAGCTAAGGGAGCTGTCGCATAAGACACACAATAACTCAACACGTTACTTTTAGCATTTACTTTTCCAGCATGTACATGTTAGTTCTTCGTTTTCATCATTTGGGAGATGTACGCTGCAGTCATCGGACTACCCATTGTAAGGAATCAAGAATTTATCCACCTTGATAGAATGGGATGATCTGATATTGACTTGTTTATTTCCCATTATTTAATTAGTTCCTCTAAATTTTTTGTTTGTCTTTTGCGCATCACATAAATTCTTGTTGGTAATCTTTTGCTCTGTTGTTTAAAGTCCTATTGAGACTAGTATCTTCAAAGTCTAACCCAAAGGACCTTAGAATTGCTCAGGCACGAGGGAACCCTAATTCCCTAGTTGAAAGTCAAATAGACAATTCTAGCCCATTTGAGCCTGCGTCAAAGGTTCTAGCACACCCACACCTACTCCATCTCTGCGCCACTTTGTGAGAGTGTTGTACATTTTTTCCACCAACACATTTTGGCAAGCCTGGTGGGACCATCATAGACTTGGGTATCATAATGGGACCATAGAAGAAAGCAGCAAAGACCCACCATAGGAAGGAAGTGGTCACCGAAGATGACATGGTGAATCCTTTGGCCAGTAATGACGGACAGGAGACCGAAGGGTCTGATTCTCTGGACACCGATAGTAGCGAGGACTTATCGCATCAGTTTGTGGTTGCTATGCATAATGCTCTCAAACCTATGTCCATAGACATGAGACACCTAGTGACTGCTATTAGACTAGTCGTGAAGGATATCCGCCACTTGATCAACACGCAGAACTAGGTCACTGAAAACCAGCAAACTTGTTTCGACCGCTTCACTAGTGGTCAGGATACTCGTTTCAACCAACTCATTATGGTCCTGACAACCAAGAGGTAGGTAGCCTTACCAGGGCTAGTCTAGCCCTTAGGATTTCTCCTCCCTGAGGCTCTGGCTTCCCAGGCTGTTGGACCTAATTTTGACACGGGTCAGATAGGCCGCGATGAACAAACTGCATTTGTCGGGAGCTTGAGCCGGGATCTGGTGTCGGGTGACCAATAGATGACATATGGGAACCCACTGTATCAGGCGGGAACTGGGATTCCCGCAAACACCATGGGTTTCTCAACCAATCCTATAGCTACAGATGGGACATAGGGCATACCGGCCTACATGACCCTACCAGGGGCAAACACAACCTATCGGCCATCAACCCTTGATGGCTAAATGGCCAATATGGTCCCTCTAGGAGCCATGGATCCCTTTGGGTCTATAGGCGCATAATTGGGCCCCAGTATCAATACCAGCTTACCAAGGGCCAGCACCCATCCGAACCCCATAGCAACAGGGGCAAACGCTGTCCCCTTGGGAGGCTACCGCAATCAAAATCAGGCTGGGATGCCCTTCCCCAACCTAGGCCGAAGGGGGGCAGGATATGTCTCCAGGTCAGAGGATATTCCCAATCAGGCACGGGTTACATGGCCTACAACGGGCCCATGGGGGCCGGGATCAAATTTGGCCGTGAACTCGGGGCCACCTCAAGGAAATAGGCTGACTGTGAGGAATTAATCTTGTTAATTCAGAACAGTATAGACCCTACCTACAAGCTGGTCATGCGGCCTGTTTACAGAAAACCCTACCCAGATCACCTGGACAACATAGATCTCAGGAGAAACTGGAAGATATCAGAGTTTAATAAGTTTTTCGGTGAAGACAATATGTCCACCATTGAACACATCGCACTTACTGTCCAGTATGGAAACCTAAGGGCAAATGATGCTATTAAACTTAGACTCTTCCCCAATTCACTCACGGGCTCAGCCTTCATGTGGTATTTCCACTTACTAGCAAACTCAGTCCAAAGTTGACAGGAGACGGAAGGATTATTCCACACATAATTCTATAGGACTGAATCGAAGACCACTATTAGGGATTTGGCCCAAATGCACCAGGAGTCAGGTGAGACCATGTACAAATATGTCAACCACTTTAAATTAGACAAGTATAAGTGGCCAAGCATCTTACATGAGAGTGAGTATGCGAAAATGGCGCTAGGTGTCCTACACTTTGAACTTAGAAAATGGTTCGCTGGCCAGAACTTTACTGATCTCGGCCAATTGGTAGTCCATGTAGCACCTTATGAGGCGCTACAAAGGGAGGACGATCAGCAAAAAGCAGCTTCCATCGGAACCTATTACAAGGATGCTACCGTCAGCAGTTACCCGCTACTAGGGTCTGCGAACATAAAGCGGTCGGTTTCATGGATTGCAAGGTCGACATAGCTAAAATAGTTGAAGGAAAACCTTACATTTGCAAGGCTTTGACTAAAGAGGCCACGACCGATAGATAGCCTAAATAGGTAAGGCCAACCCCTCAACAGACTTTTGACGCCGAGGTTAAATAGTCCTTTGATATATCAAATGTAGAGCTTATGTTTGATCAACTTCTAAAAGACAAGCAGATCAAATTGCCCCTAGGTCATCAAATACCTACAGGTAGCTATCTCAAAGATCAGAAATATTGTAAATGGTGTAATACTCGCACACATACGACCATTAACTATGTTATTTTGCAAAATGCTTTACAAAAACCCATCATGGAAGGGCGGATCAAGTTTCCCGAAAAGGAGAAAGGGGTGATGCTAGTCGATGAAAATCCTTTTCCCGTTAATATTATAAGTGCCGACTTGTCAAAAATGGCCAAACCTCTGGGCCATGCTGCAGTTGTTTTCGGTAGACCAAAATAGCCTGAATTTATAGGGCAGGTTAAGATCACCCAAAAGAGTAGTCCAAACCCACATGTCGCACCCTTTCAGACAAAGGCAGGCCCCTCAAGCTGTACCAGTTTCCTCCAAGGCTGCAAGGATACCATAATCAGATAGAGTGACGGCGAAAGTATCTGTGGTTGCCTAGAGGCAACCCCAGCAATGCAAGATATCTAAGAAACATGAGAAAGCCTCCCAGGAAGGCAACAAAGGAAAAGGGATAGCACGTTCGGAATCGTTCAGTCCATTTAAGGAATGGAGCGACGGACTTCCCCTTCCGGTGTCCAAAGAACCACAAACCTTCTAGTGGGGCATTTGTACTCATTACAAACGACTGATCGAAGGCCAACCATGAAAGGGAGATGGACCATTCTCCAAAGTGGAAGCACCATCACCATCCCAAGAAGGGCCAAGGGACAAGGCCAACAGATGGCCTCGAGCCACCGGACCAAGCAAGACCCATTATGATCCAGGCGAGGAAAGGTATTCGACACGGCCATTAGCCAAGGATCGTTTGGGATGGGTATCAGTCAGGTGACGCCTGACATACGATCAACCAGGGCCAACACGTCCAACAGGCACCTATGGCTGTTATCACGTAGAAGTCATTGTCAGGCCGAGAACGGTTATGCCAAAGTCATTGAAGTGGGAAGATTGGACCGTTACCCGCCATCTCATGTTTTTGGCTGAACCCTAGTGGACCGACATGACCAGAACCAAAGAAGAAGCTGGCAACAAAGACAGGTGACCATTAGACGTTCCCAAGGGGTATCAAAAAGGAACCTGACCCGGATATAGTAACCAAGAGCCGACCAACCTCAGAGGCTCTAAAATTGAACTGAGACCCCGATAACCTCGAAGAGGAGAAACCAGTCCAGGAATCTATCGTGTCCAACTACAAGACTGAAGAGAGCGACTATGAGGTCTCTGGGGAGTAGTCCTTGAACCAAAAAGCTAACCATGCAATTGGACAGGTTGAGCAAATAGGAGAACAGGCCGAACTAGAAGAGGCCGACTTTGTGGACTTCGTCAGTATGATGTTTGGGTCCGTTCAGACACAAGACCAAGTTTCCATGGTTTACGTCTTGGCCAAAATATTTAAGTACTAACTAGGTCAAACAACTCAGTTTGACGGTGATGTACCTGAAGAGATGACGTCTGGGGTTATGGACATTGAGATCATTCCCCTCGAAGGGAAGGACGAGCAAGCAGAGGGCATGCAAACCGTTATTACTAGGGAAACTGAATGTACAATCCACACCCCCATAGTCGAAGAAATGGTACCAGATGTCATGGGTAGACCTTCCAAGGAGATGTGCCAACACCTGAAAGCCTTGTACGTTCATTCTCATATGGAAGGCAAACTTATGCCTCGAGTTCTAGTAGACAATGGGGCCTCAGTCAACATCTTACTGGCCAGAATGATGAGGCAATTGGAAAAGGATGAAGCAGACCTCATCTCGATAGAGGTGTCCGTAACTAATTTCCTAGGTAGGGCTACCAAACCAAGAGGGGTCCTTCTGATAGAATTAAGAATTGGTGAATGTGTTTCCATGATTGCTTTCCTTGTCATGGATACCTTAGCCCATTACAATGCCTTTCTCGGATGAGATTGGATCCATGCTAATGCTTGTGTACCCTCGTCCCTCAACTAGATTCTCATTTTTTCCAGGACAGAGGGGAAATCAAGGTAGTCACAGCCGATAGCATGTAGCCAGGATAAGAAATCAGGACTCCAAACACCCTGTTTTCAGTGTAATTGAGCAGTGTAGCCAAGCACAGCCTGGTTTTGGTTCCAGAGGCAAAAACAGATGTATAAATCCTTATGAGAACCTCAGATCTTCCATGCTTCATACTTGCATGGCAGATCTGAGATGGTCCATGGCAGTCCCCAGTTGTTCTGGGCTGCCAATGGCCAGAAATCTATTAAAACCACAGAGATCCAAAGAGAAACATGGAGAACAACATCATAGCAGGGTGTAAGTTCAAAGTCGTATACCTGAACTGTGTTGAAGATGGATGCTAGGGCAGGTCAGAGCTGAGGTGTGGTCTCCTCCCTCTTCTCCTTCTCTTTTCTTCTTCTTCTTCCTCTCTTTTCTCTATTTTCTTTCTTCTCCCTTCCCCCAAGAATTGAATAGTAGCCAAGGGTCTAAAATGAACCCAAGGCACTGGTATTTATAGCCCAGCCCTTGACTAGGGCCTATTTGGCTGCTAAGGCTTGTTTCCAAAATACATTTTTGACGGCATTCTCAGCTATTCTGGGCACTCAGGTGGGGTCCACAGTGATCCAGGGGTATAAGGTGGTCCCTTAGACTCCCCTCATCCTATGGAGGGTACCCATGTCAAATATGGGTGGTCCCCATAATTTAAATCCTTTAAATAATGCTATTTTGCACTCTGGGCAATGTCTCTGGGTGATGTCTACATCGCCCAGTGCATCGCCCAGAGATATCAGCAAGGCTGAAACTCTGTGGACTTGCACAGGGGTTTGACCCAGGGTCAGGGCCTTGTACCCACATGTCACTTAGGGTCTTTTAGACACATTTCCAGGGGTAGGACCCACAGTTATTAGGAGGAGAGAGAATACCTGGAGTCCAGGCAATACATTATGCTATGAGCTATGCAGTTCCAAGGGTCAGCTGTCCATCTTCTGATAGGTATGTAGGAAGACCTGCACAGGGTTTCTTCATCAATTTCAATCACTGGAGTAATACTCCACAGTGTGCTTGGTTGCCATGTCTGGGGTTCCTGTCCTTTAGTCAGGATTCTAGCCAGTCAGGGGCAGGGTTTGACTTTGTAGGTATAGTTTTATACCTGAATCAGGTTAGGTAGGCTGCTGGGGCTGAGCTTGGAGACAGGGACAGCTTCTCCTCCTTCTCTCTCCTCCTTTCCTTTCCTCTTCTCCTTCCTTCCTTCTCCTTCTCCTTTATTTCTCTCTTTTCTCTCTTCTTTTCTCTCCCACGGTTTCAGTAGTAGAAATAGGTTCTAAAATAGAGCTAGGACCCTCTATTTATAGGCCAGCCCTCCACTAAGGCATGTTTGCCTACTTAGGCCCATTTCAAGAATGTATTGTTAGACTGATTCTTAGTCATTCTGGGCACTCTGGTGAGGTCCAATGGGGTCTAGGGTAGGTGGTAGTTCCCAAGACTCCCTTCTACCACTGGAGAGTGTTTATGTCCAATGGGGGTGGTCCCCACACATATGTGGATTAAAAAATCACATTTTCCCACCCTAGGCGATGTCTCTGGGTGATGTGTGCATCGTCCAATGCTATCCCCCTGAGAATTCATTTATAGAATTTGTTTGGATTGAAATGAAATTTTAGTTTGTTTAGAGACATAATTGGATCATGGTTCCTTCTATGAAAATGAAGCTCTATGAATCTAGTTTCTAGAAAAACTAGAATCAAAGAAAATGAAGATTGGATTATGAAGATATGCTATTTTTATTATACAAAGGTCAATCTGTCAAGACAGCAAGATCCGGATTTGACAGCAACTTGAAATGAAGTTTTAACTAACTTAGAGACATAACTAGGTAATGGTGTCTTCTAACAAAATGCAGCCCTATGAGTCTAGTTTCTAAAAAAATTGTAACTAACACAAATGGACTTCAGGTGGTGGAGTTATACCATTTTAACTAAGAGAAGGTCAATCTGCAAAGTAGCAGAATTTGGTATTTGTGTTGGGATTTAATATGTATGTAAGGAATTGGGTTCTCATCATCAAATCAATCATGCAATTGAAGTTTGGGTTTAAAATGTTTTATCTAAAACATTCAAGGTGATGAGGGTCATCATTAGTTTAGCCTAGAACTAGGATTAAGTCCAAGGGCCCTAGAATCACGGGATGGTACCTTCCTTAGGTTGTACATTTGGTGGTGAGTTGTACAGTCACAACGAGTTGGTGTTTGCCTTCTTAATGGTATGTAGGTCCTCACCAATGGGGCTACCTCATTAAGTTCAACCACGGGTTCAATGCACCACAGTGTACTGGTTGCTTTGACCTCGAATTCCAGACTTAAAAACAAAATTCCAATTAGCCCGTATTTTTTTGGGCACGGGTTTAACATGGTGGGCCATATCCTTCAGTTGGGAATTAGGGTGCATCTCCCCTTTAACAATTTTCTCTCAATAGTTTCCCTTTGACCTGGTCAGCGGGTAGCATGGTCAGCCCATGCGACCCTCAACCAATGATGTGCTTGATTCACTATTAAGCATGAAACGAGTCCCAACAACAACCTATGTGCCACCATAACCGTCGTTCTATTCTTTGTTAACCTATCAAGGGCTTGTTGAACAGCACGCTCAGATTCCACATCGAGAGCACTAGTGGCCTCATCAATAAGCAAGATTTCTGGGTTCTTGAGAATAGCTCTGACCATGGCAACCCATTGCTTCTATCCACCTGATAATTGCACCCCACCCTCTCCAACTATGGTTTAGTAGCCCTCAGGAAGGCTACTGATGAAGTTGTGTGCATTAGCAAGCTTAGCAACCTCAATTACCTCTACTTCGGATGCTCCATCTTTACATCTTTACCATAAAGAATGTTCTCATAAATTGTTGTGGAAAAAAGCGTCGGTTCTTGTTGGACAGGGCCAATGTATTTTGGAAGGGACTTGAACTTTAGTTTCTTAATGTCCTATCCCATAAAGATTACAAGGAACCTCTACGTTTAGAAAAGGCATGAAAGTTTAAAACTATTTCTATAAATGTGTGTAGGAAATGCTTACCATCAACCATCACCTTCCCTGCCTTTGGATCGTAGAACCATAGTATAAGGGAGAGAACAGAGCTCTTACCAGATCCACTAGGCCCTACTAATGCCATGCTCTTCCCAGCTGTTACTTTGTGATCGAAATCTTTGAAGATGACAATGTCTAGCCTTAAAGGATAATTAAATTCAACACCCCTCAATTCAATTGTCCCCTCCAGCCTTGTCACTTCCTCTCCAACATCCATTGTAACCTTTGTTTTCCTATCCAATACAAAAAAAACTGAACCCAACATTTGGGTCCCTTTCATAAGGTATAGTGCCAAAGCAAGTTGTGAAGCTAATGAATGTGTCAAACCCTACCCCCTAACTGTCTGGAATCTGACTGAAGTGCAGGAACCCCTGGCCAGGCCACCAGGATCACTGTGGAGCATCACTCCACTCAATGAGATCAATGAAAATGCTCTGAATAGGTTTCCCTATATACCTGTTAGAAGATGGATAGCAGACCCCTGCACTTGCACAGCTCACAGACTGATGTATGATTTGGATCCCAGGTAATCTGTCTCCTCCCTAAAATGGTGGGACCCACCTCTAAAAAATCATGTAAAAACCCATGGTGGGCATGTGGAGACAATACCTTGACCTAGGGTCAAACCCCTGTGCAATCCCCCTTTGATTTCATTTGCTGGAATTCACTGGGTCATGCACTACAGGCCCAGTGACATCGCCCAGTGGCTATTTTTGCATATATTTAATTATTATAATTGTGGGGAGCACCCAACTTGACCATGGACACTCTCCAGTGATAGAGGGGAGTCTGAGGGACCACCTCATACCCTTGGTTCAGTGTGGACCCCACTTGTGCACCCAGAACTGAACAAAATCAGTTTAAAAATGAGTTTTTAAAAGAGACCTAACCAAACATACAGACCTCAGTGGGCCCTAAGTCTATAAATAGGAGGCCATTTGGTTCATTTAGAACCCTTGGCTGTACCTGAATCCGAAAGATAGAAGAGAGGGAAGAAGAGAGAGAAAGAAGAGGAAGGAGAAGGAGGAAGAAGGAAGGAAGAAGAAGGGCTGCTGCTAGCTCCTCCCCTAACTCATCCGAGCTTCTTCTCAGCTCTGTTTCAGGTATAAAATTCCCTGCATTCCTGCTGTTCACCATTCTTTCCCTTTTGCATACTGTGTTTTTTCAACCCTGGGCAGCCCAAAACAGCTTAGGTTTGCCCAGTCTTGGTCCAGATCAGCCATGCAGACCTTGTGCATGGTGAATCTGTGATCTATGTTGAAAAATAAAAATCTGATATGCTAATCCCTTGGCCAAATTCTGTTCATGCGTGCATGCACAGCCTTGACCCCCTTCTGGCTGCTGGATTGAAGCCCAGATTGCAAGCCAGGGCTGCTGAGACCTAACCCGAGGTGGGTACAGCCCTAAAACCCTGTCTGGCATATTGTTTCAGCCTTGCATGTGGCTGAAACACAAGATTTCAGATCTGTAAAACCCCATGCACTATTCATCACGGTATTCTAGACAGCCAGATACAGCCTGCCTGGAACCCAGATGGTGAAATGGATTGGACCATAAGATAGACCACCACTAGGGCTACTGGACCATCCCAACATGCAGAGGATCCATTAGACCCTTGGCCCTGCAAAGCTCAGCCTTGGAAACTCAGCCCTACTGACGATTACAGGCACTGGGCTATGCACTGGGCGATACAGCAAGGCCTAGAGACATCGCCCAATGAAGGAATCTTTTGATACAAAAGGGAAAAATTGTAATTTCCTTTGGGATTTGATCCCTGGACACAGTGGGATGTGGGAAATGAAAAAAATGACCTTCCCCCACATCTGTCCATATGTGAAAATTGGTTGCAACCCTAAGTGGGCCCCGCAGATGACTGTGCAGTGTTGTGTTTGGTTTTACTGCACTGTCCTGAGTTGGACATCAGTATGTTGTAATGTAAAATGTATTATGGACTAAATCTGACTTAGAGGCAGGTGTGGGCACTGTAAATGACCAAATTGCCCCTGTGCCCTAGGCTTTGGTCCATGCACAGGGACATGACCTAAGACCCAGTGTAAGGCCCGATGTTCCGAATGAGACCAACTAAACCCTGGGTCAACCCAGTAAGTTAGGGAAACCCTAGGGCACCAGTGTAGGGCCAATAACTGAATAAAACACTATTTGATTTTTATATTTAGGACTTGATCCTATGCTCGAGGACAACAATCAGACAACAGCTGGAATTGAATCTGTGACTGAGTACCTAGAGCCTAGTACTGGTGAGTGAACAATACTATCGTATGTGCAAATGTAATTGTGATCTGATGCCGGCTATTAATAATTGAATCTTGTCTGTTATGCCATTTACATGCTTACAAATAAAGTTACTCAAATCACTACATAATGACTGTTGTTGATCAACACTGTGAAATGAATATGATGAATGTGATTATTAGAATAGATGCCGTACTCGGCTTGGAAATGAGGCCTGTAGTAGCCCATACTATAAATGCGGTTGACACTGCTTGACTCATACTATACCATATAGACATGGGGTTAGAGTTTCATCACCCACGCTACAAACCCTTGCCAGTAGGGGTTAAGGTGCTAGATGCCTAGGAGGCAATTATCAGGGAGTGACTAGGATTAGAACACCGAAAGGTACAATTATCAGAACACCGGAAGGTGCATATATCGAAACACCGTAAGGTGCATAGATTCAGAACACCTATATGGTGCATGAGGGAAGAAACGGTTGCTTGCCAGGATAATCATCAGAGGGCTGGTCGGGCTGACCTAGGAAGGGATGCTTGAGCCGACTGGTTTTCTCCGACAACCCCATGGGTGTATCGCGGGAAGAGATAACCAAGCCTACGCCAGGGATACATGCATTGGGATTGTAGTAGCACAAACCTCACTTAGTTGTAATGATAGGTGGCTAATAATAAAACTAGACTTGCATATCATGTAGATCATGTGAATCTATGGATTGTGGTTGCATATGCATGCATGATGGATGTTATTTGCTCACGAGCTCGGTGGGGCTCACACTCTGTTATATGTTGCTCTTTTCTTAGATGATCCTGCAGGTGGATGCCGTTGTGGCATGGCAGGCTATTTCGAGGATGAGAGTTTTGGTGGTTATGACGATGTTGGTATGGACCCCGACAGAGGTCATACCGATTCTGCATACTTTCTCGGTAGTCGTGGATGAAGACCTTTGGGGAGTACTTCTGATGTTTTGTGTTGGGAACTCCTTTTTGTTGTGTTAGGAGGTTTCCTATTTTGACCGTGGACCGGTTTTAGTTGTTTTTCTTTCTTTCTTCTTTTGGGGTTGGGTGCCCTAACCCTGTATATAATCATGTATGTATTGCTGCGCCTATCAGCTTATGTTTTCTTTTGTTGTGGGTTGTGTGTGCTGGGGAATGTAACAAACAAGTTTCTATATGTATATATTATCACCATTTCCCGTATTTCTGTGCTTCCATTTATTTCTGATAAATTGTAGATGTCATGCATTACTCTGATCTTACTTGTGGTTAAGGTGTGGATTTTGGTTCATGAATGTAAGCACTGCTTCTAGATTTGTGGGATTTGGCAGATTGCGGTCGTGCAATTTGGGTCACCTACCCAATCCTCCTAGGGGGTGATTTGGGGTGTGACAGAGCTTGGTATCAGAGCGTGATACTCTTCTTACATTCATGACGTGCAGACTAGGATTAACAAGATATAACTCATAAAGCACAAAAATAAGTAAAAGCTACAGGGGAAGTAGATGCAATTAAACAAAGACATGGAATTTTTATTAAATTAATAAAAAATACATAAGCTTGACTGCATAAACTGCAATTCAACAAGTGCATAAGCTAAAAAAAAAAAAAAAAAACCTAGACTAAGTACATTAGGTAAAGGATTAAACTACATAAATTACTCAAAAAAAAAAAAAGGATGAGCATAGTCATGTAGCCTCAAGTGTCTAGAAGATGCTAGGAGCTACTCTATAGGAGGCAGGTCATCAGTAGGAGGCTGAGGCTGGCGTGAGTCAACATGGAAGTAGCAGTCCCAAAAGTCTAGTCTCTGCTCAACTGCACCTACTCTGCTGCCCAAAGAAGTGAAACCCTGATCAACTCTAGACCCCAGGTCAGCCATCTGTGTGCCGAGGCTCTGAAGTTGTGTCATCACCTGAGCCCAATTTGGAGGCCCTGGAACCTGTAAACTGGTGGCACTGGTCATCTCGTAAGCAGGTAAGTCCGTAAACTATGAGTCAAAACCCTCGAGATCATCTGGACCTAACCCCTACTCCTCTGTGTACATGCCCTGATCGCCACCCCTGATGTCACCCTGCTCCTCTCCAATCTGATCCACATCCTGTGCATCACCACCCTGTCCCTCGTCCTACTGCATATCCTCAGCCATCACCTGCTCCTCACGATGTACTCGCCCTCTAGTGGAACCCCAAAGTATCGGAAGACCAAGGTAAGAAACTTCCAGTAAGGAAGGTTACCATCGGCTGGATTCCGCGCATGGTAAAGCATCACCTGGAGTAATAAATATGGGAGGTTGATGATTGGACCCCCCTGACCAGCACCTAGTAAGCAGCAGGTGATGTATGCCCGCATCATAGAGATACTGCCCTTGTTGCTGCCCTTTGGGTAGATGTTATAGGTCACACATCTACTAACTACCCTAGCACTGGGCTTATAGACAGTCTCAGACTTGGGAGTGTCCCCTGAACCTGTCAAAGCCCTGAACACAGTCCTCCTAGTCTCCAAAGAGAACATATCGGAAATGTCCATGCGGGGTTGGTAATAAACCCTATCACCTGTGTCAAGTAAACCCAAGATCTCCGCCAATAAGGTAGTGGTCAGCCTAATATCCACTCCCTTCACCCTACTTTCCACCCCGAACTCCTGGGCACTAGAAGGCCCTAGGTTACAGTAAAAGTACCAAACCAAGTTGGGATAGCAAGGCTTGGTAGGAGATAACATCGATGCCCAACCTAGAGCATTAAACTTGGTAAAAAGGCCATATTGGTGGAAGTCCTCTACTCGCATCACCAGGCCATTCACTATTTTTACGAAAATGAAAATTTTCCACTCCTTAGCGTACTCATACCTAGAGAAGAGATGGTGGTCGAAATTAGGTTCCTCTGAAGATGAATCCTCTCTAGGAGATGGAGGAATCTCTGAGTAGGAAGAATCCTTAGATTCAGCCCGTAGCCTCTTCTGGGCTACTGACTTCCTCGTAGTACGCCGACTCGTAGACATTTTCTACAAAACAAGAGAGAGAATACTAAGTTTAGGACAAGTAAATCAGTAAAACCTAACCTAGGTAAAGAAGAAATGGAGAAAACAAGTAAAACATATAGAGAAAACCTAAAAACTTACCTAGGCACGTGCAAAGTCGCAAATAGGCCAAGAAAATACTAAGACTTGGTGTGGAAGTGGTCCCCTTACCCTTCAAGAACCTTACCCTAAGGTTTGGAGAAGTTTCGAATGGAATAGGAAGCAAATGGGGCCCTCTCGGACTTAAAAAGCCTGAGCCCGATTCTCTGGGCGATGTGGCAACGCCCAGAGACATCGCCTAGTGATGGAATCTTGCTGGAATTTCAGTATTTTCGCATGGGAACCTCATATTTGGGCAAAATAACCTCATGGGACATGGAAAGGAAGGATAATATATACATATATATTTATTAAATTAATTATTGTTATCAAATAAAAAAATATATATATGAGACAAATTACAACAAGATGGAATCACAACTTGAGGACATAGGCTCAAAAAGTAAAATTTCATAATTAAGGACTAAGAAGGAGACCTATATGACTAGGTTTTAAATAGATGTGTACTATATGCTAATGAGAATAATTATATATAGTTTATGATATAAATATAGACTATGGTGTGTATTATAAGTATAAAATATACTTATCTGTTGCAGTGTATGAACCCAATTGTAATGTTGTGATGCAAACTGAATATAGCTACATAGGTATGTTGTGTTACATGCGTGGTCCGTGTGGGAAGCATAGATCTTACCTTAACCAAGGTGTAGGATAGCTGAGAGTAGGATCTGATAGGTTGTCTAGTCAATCGAATCCCTAGACATTAAGGTACCTCGAGCCAACCCAAGAATTTGTTATGTTGGTGTTATGGTTAATTAAATTTCCATAGTTAAGTACTTAATTCTTTAAATTAAGTATGCCCTCAAGCCTAGAACCATTTTGTGTGACAGGACCTATTACCTCATTCGACCTGGAGACCCCAGTACCATGCTTATTATTAGATATCTACGTAAGAGACTGAGGCGGATACGACTAGTATTACCCTGGGCCAAAAACTGACTGGACTTGTACTTAACCATTGTAGGCATTAGTGGACCTGAAGAGCAAGAGCATTTTCTGAGGTTAGCTGGAGAGGTAATAGCTGACATAGAATTTTTACGGGCGTTGGAGTTCGAGACCGGGAAGAGGCTGGAGAGACTTGCCTGCTAAAATAGGTAATTAATTAAAAGTCTTTAATTAAAAGCTTGGAATTTTATATAGCACCAAGCATAGCATATTGACACATAAAAATATGTAAACAAGAGGAAACACAAAGCATTTAATGAAACACATCACCTAATGAACCAAGATAATGAATCTAATAATCCACCTTACAAGTATGACTAATGTTACTCATTGGAATTGTGTACTGGATTTGACCCTGCTTAAGTTAGAAAACAACTATTTGCCCACATAGATGAAATTGGAATATTGAACATGCTCCTCCTTTCAGAGAAGCAACAATGGTCAACACAAGAAGTACTCCTGGAGGTTGTAAGGGTAAACAACCTAGAATTGTACCGGAGGTTGAACTACCCAACGGAATAGATGTCCAAAACTCTAAGGCATCGGCTGCTTCATCAGAAGCACCAGCAGCTGCACAAGCTACTGCAGCAGCACCTTAACCAAGTGTGGCAGCCGGCGATGTGACTACGTTCATGACCACGATGATGCGAACCATGCAACAACAATAGGAGTTGCATGGTCAGATGTCTACATAATTTGTAACTATGATGCATGAACACGTTGCACCACCACCACCACCTAATCGACCCGTACTGTTTCCACCACCTGTGCCTCAGTACTTAGCGGAAAATTCTACCGCCAAGGTTATGGAAAGGTTCAAGAAACTCCAATCTCCTGCATTTTCTAAAATAACATCAGAGGCAATGCAGCCGGAGCGATGGATCAGTGCCCTAGAAAAGGCATTTGAAGTACTCGAGTGCACGGTCGCGCAAAAGATTATTTGTGCGGGTTATCAGATGCAGAATGAGGCTGAAGCTTGGTGGAAGGCCACTAGACCTAATCTAGAAGTTGCACACCTGAATCCCACATGGGAACAGTTTAAAGAAGTTTTCTTCAAGAACTACTTTCCTGAGAGTTTCAAGGATAGAAAGGAAGCCGAATTCATTGCATTGGTGCAAGGGAACAAGTCGGTATTAGATTACCAATAGCGGTTCGAAGATCTATTCCACTTTGCTCTAGAGCACTTGAAAGGGGAAGTTAGTAAGGCCAAGAAATTTGAGAAGGGACTCAAAACTGAGATTGGATCAGTTTTGTCAATCATGGATATTTGGGATTATGCTCAAATGGTTGATAAGGCAAAGACAATGGAGGATAGATTCAAGGAAAAAGAGAAAGAAAAGACTGTAACGTCGCATGGTTTGAACAAAAGGTCGAATAATTTCAAAACCTATGGTTGGCAAAATAAGGTTTATCGGGGAACAAATTCAAGCCCTACTCCAACTCTGTATCGTAGGCCGAATGTAGGTTAAAATTCTTTTCGCCCTACATTTACTTGACCTGCTCAACCTACTATGAGTCAAGCGATGACAGCAGCTTCGCCAAGCCAACCAGCAGCAAGTCAAGCGAGCAAAGCCACGACACCTGGAGCTATACCTTTCAAACGCTATCTGTGCAATAAGGAAGGGCATATGGCCAGAGATTGTAAAACGCATGGATATGGAAACAATTCACTTAATCAACCCTATGCTAGGCCATTTCAACCGCGTGACAATCGGACACAGGGAAAGGTGTACGCTTTGACCAACGAAGAAGCTGAGGCGAACCCCGATGTTATGACAGGTAAGTGGTCGAACACTATAAATTTTAGAGAAATTGATTTATGTCATATAACTTAAATTACCTACAAACCCTAGGTACCCTGAATGTCTCAACCATACCCGCACGAGTATTATTTGACTTGGGCGCAACCCACTCTTTCATCTCCTCAACCTTTACGAGTAAGATGGAAGATCAACTAAGAGACATTGAGCATGAGCTAGTAGTTAGCACGCCAACAGGGAGTGTCGTGAGTTTGAAAGAGGTTTATGACCCTTGTTAGATCAAAATCTGTGGGAAGAGACTAACCGCACGATTGATACAAATGGAAATAAATGATTTTGAGGTGATACTAGGCATGGATTGGTTGTCTGGCTATGGTGCAAACATCATGTGTGCGGAGAAAAAGATAAAGTTTAAACTAGAAGATGGGTCGGAATTCACCTATCAAAGTGAACCGAGGAGGAAGTCTAAGCGAACAACATTATCCGCACTTCAGGTGTAAAAGTTGCTCGATGATGGATGCCAAGGCTTCTTAGCCACTATACTTGATACGGAGGCAAAGATAAGACCTTTGGAAGAACTCCATATAGTTAGAGAATTTCCTAATGTATTTCCAGAAGATCTGACACAGTTGCCACCAGACCGCGATATAGAGTTTGCGATTGACCTGATCCCTGGTGCAACACCGGTATCCAAGGCACCGTACCGAATGGTGCCAGTAGAATTGAAAGAGTTGCAAATACAACTTCAAGATCTACTGAAGAAGGGATTTATTTGACCCAGTGTGTCACCCTGGGGAGCACCTATACTATTCGTAAAGAAGAAAGATGGACGTATGCGGTTGTGTATCAACTACCGCGAGTTGAATAAACTGACAATCAAGAATCGATACCCGTTGCCACGTATCGGCGACCTTTTTGATCAGCTACAAGGAGCAAGAGTTTTCTCCAAGATTGATCTTAGGTTAGGATACCATCAACTGAAGATTAAGAGCGGTGACATCCATAAAATGGCGTTTTGAACTCGGTACGGACATTATAAACTTTTAGTCTTGTCGTTCGGATTAACCAACACCCCGGCAACATTCATGGATATGATGAATAGAGTATTCCATGATGTGCTAGATAAGTTCGTCATAGTGTTCATTGACGACATTCTGGTGTACTCCAAGAGTGAGGAAGAGCACACACAACATCTTACATTCGTGTTGCAGTGATTGCGGGAACACCAGCTCTATGCCAAATTTAGTAAGTGTGAATTTTGGCTTAACCAAATTGGTTTCCTGGGGCACATCATCACTAAAGACGGCATCAAGGTAGACCCCGGTAAGGTGAAACCAGTTCTCAAATGGGAGACTCTGAAAAATGCCACTGAGATCCAAAGTTTCTTAGGATTGGCCGGTTACTACCGCCGATTTATTGAGAACTTCTCGTGCATTTCGGCACCCATGACAAAACTCACGAGGAAGGGAGCTAAGTACTAGTGGCATGAAGCGTGAGAGAAAAGCTTTGAGGAATTGAAGAACAATTTAGTGTCGGCTCCAGTTCTGACCATTCCAGATGGAACTGGAGAAATGATAGTGTATACGAATCCATCTAGAACAGGCCTGGGTGGTGTCCTGATGCAGAGAGGTAAAGTAGTGGTATATGCCTCCAGACAATTGAAAGAACACGAGAAGAATTACCCTACTCATGATTTGGAGTTAGCAGTAGTAGTCTTTGCGTTAAAAATTTGGCGATACTATCTATACTGTGAAAAGAGTGAAATCTTTAGCGATCACAAAAGTCTGAAGTATTTCTTCACCCAGAAGGAGCTTAATATGAGACAGAGGTGGTGGTTAGAACTAGTAAAAGATTATGACTGTGAGATCCAGTACCACCCTGGCAAGGCCAATGTTGTGGCAGACGCATTAAGAAGAAAATCTCAAACTGCGTCACTCGCATCTTTGGTCGTAAGTGAGCAATTAATAGAGGAAGCTCAAAAATTTGATCTGGAGCTTGTGATCGATGAAGCGGCTATGCAACTAGCAGCACTAGATCTACAACCATCAATATGAGAAGAAATAATTGCAAAGCAACCATTGGATCCCGAGCTGGCCAAAATAATTTGGGAAATTCAACAAGGTGTCCACAAAGACCAAGATTTTACATTGACCCAAGATGGAGCATTGAAGTTTAGTGATAGATTGTGCGTGCCTGAGAATTTTGATATTCAAGATCGGATTCTTAAAGAGGCGCACAGTTCACCCTATACCATCCACCCTGGAAGTACAAAGATGTACAAGGACTTGAAGAAATATTATTGGTGGATTGGAATGAAGCAGACCATAGCAATCTACGTGTCCAAGTGCCATACCTGTCAACAAATAAAGGCGGAAAGACACTGACCGTATGGACTTTTGCAACCACTTCCCATACCAGAGTAGAAGTGGGAAAGAATCACTACAGATTTCGTAACAAACCTGCCCAACACCAGGAAGGGCATGAATGCAATTTGGGTGATCGTAGACGGATTGACAAAAGTAGCTCACTTCATACCGATAAAAATAAGTTATCCGATGGAAAAGCTTGCCCAGATATACATTGACAACATAGTCCGCTTACATGGCGTGCCTGTCAATATTGTGTCTGACAGAGATCCTTGATTTACTTCAAGGTTTTGGAGAAGTCTACAAAAGGCATTGGGATTTCAATTGAATCTCAGTACAGCTTTTCATCTGCAGACGGACGGACAGTCAGAGAGAACCATTCAGACTCTGGAAGACATGCTTCGAGCCTGTATTTTGGAAATGAATGATAGTTGGGATGCTCACATACCACTGGTGGAATTTGTATACAACAACAGCTATCACTCCCCAATTGGCATGACACCGTTTGAAGCACTCTATGGCAGGAAGTGTCAAACTCCGCTTTATTAGGATGAAGTTGGTGAACCCGAATAGTTGGACCCGAATAGTTGAACCCAAATAGTTGGACGTGGATATGACTTATGAGGAACATCCCATGGAGATATTGGACAGAAAAGAGCATAACCTCAGAAACAGCACCGTCGCTTTCGTGAAAGTTTGATGGGGAAATAACCCAGCAGAAGAAGCTTCGTGGGAGCATGAGGAAGAAATGAAGGAGCAGTATCCTCGACTCTTTGGATTACTGGGTAAGCAAATTTCGAGGATGAGATTTTTGTAAGGAGGGGAGAAATGTCAAACCCTGCCCCCTGACTGCCTAGAATCTGACTAAAGTGCAGGAACCCCTGGCCAGGCCACCAGGATCACTGTGGAGCATCACTCCACTCAATGAGATCAATGAAAATGCTCTGAACAGGTTTCCCTATATACCTGTTAGAAGATGGATAGTAGACCCCTGCACTTGCACAGCTCACAGACTGATATATGATTTGGATCCCAGGTAATCTCTCTCCTCCCTAAAATGGTGGGACCCACCTATAAAAAATCATGTAAAAACCCATGGTGGGCATGTGGGGATATTACCCTGATTTAGGGTCAAACCCCTCTGCAATCCACCTTTGATTTTAGTTGTTGGAATTCACTGGATCATGCACTGAGCGATGCAGCAAGGCCCAGTGACATCGCCTAGTGGCTATTTTTGCATATATTTAATTATTATAATTGTGGGGACCACCCAACTTGACCATGGACACTCTCCAGTGATAGAGGGGACTCTGAGGGACCACCTCATACCCTTGGTTCAGTGTGGACCCCACTTGTGCACCCATAACTGAACAGAATCAGTTTAAAAATAAGTTTTTAAAAGAGACCTAACCAAACAAATAGACCTCAGTGGGCCTTAAGTCTATAAATAGGAGGCCATTTGGTTCATTTAGAACCCTTGGCTGTACCTGAATCCGAAAGAGAGAAGAGAGGGAAGAAGAGAGAGAAAGAAGAGGAAGGAGAAGGAGGAAGAAGGAAGGAAGAAGAAGGGTTGCTGCCTGCTCCTCCCCTAGCTCATCCGAGCTTCTTCTCAGCTCTGTTTCAGGTATAAAATTCCCTGCATACCTGCTGTTCACCATTCTTTCCCTTTTGCATACTGTGTTTTTTCAACCCTGGGCAGCCCAAAACAGCTTAGGTTTGCCTAGTCTTGGTCCAGATCAGCCATACAGACCTTGTGCATGGTGAATCTATGATCTATGTTGAAAAATAAAAATCTGATATGCTGTTCCCTTGGCCGAATTCTGTTCATGCATGCATGCACAGCCTTGACCCCCTTCTGGCTGCTGGATTGAAGCCCAGACTGCAAGCCAGGGCTACTGAGACCTAACCCTAGGTGGGTACAGCCCTGAAACCCTATCTGGCATATTGTTTCAGCCTTGCATGTGGCTGAAACACAAGATTTCAGATCTGCAAAACCCTGTGTACTATTCATTAGGGTATTCTGGACAGCCAGATACAGCCTGCTTGGAACCCTAATGGTGGAATGGATTGGACCATAAGGTAGACCACCACTAGGGCTACTGGACCATCCCAACATGCCGACAATCCATTAGACCCTTGGCCCTACAAAGCCTAGCCTTGGAAACTCAGCCCTGCTGTCGATTGCAGGCACTGGGTGATGCAGCAAGGCCCAAAGACATCGCCCAGTAAAGGAATCTTTTGATACAAAAGGGCAGAATTATAATTTCCTCTAGGATTTGATCCTTGGACACTGTGGGATGTGGGAAATGACAAAAATGACCTTCCCCCACATCTGTCCATATGTGAAAATTGGTTGGAACCCTAAGTGGGCCCCGTAGATGACTGTGCACTGCTGTGTTTGGTTTTACTGCACTGTCCTGAGTTGGGCAGCAGTATGTTGTAATGTAAAATGTATTATGGGCTAAATCTGACTTAGAGGTAGGTGTGGGCACTATAAATGACTAAATTGCCCCTATGCCTAGGTTTTGACCCATGCACCGGGACATGACCTAAGACCTAGTGTACGGCCCGATGTTTCGAATGAGACCAACTAAACCCTGGGTCAACCCAGTAAGTTAGGGAAACCCTAGGGCACCAGTGTAGGGCCAATAACTGAATAAAACACTGTTTGATTCTTATGTTTAGGGCTTGATCCTGTGCTCGAGGACAACAATCAAACAATAGCTGCAATTGAATCTGTGACTGAGTACCTAGAGCCAAGTACTGGTGAGTGAATAATACTATCGTATGTGCAAATGTAATTGTGCTCTGATGTCGGCTATTGATAATTGAATCTTGCCTGTTATGCCATTTGCATGCTTGCAAACAAAGTTACTCAAATCACTGCATAATGACTGTTGTTGATCAACACTGTGAAATGAATATGATGATTGTGCTTGTTAGAATAGATGCCGTACTTGGCTTGGAAATGAGGCATGCGGTAGCCCGTACTATGAATGCGGTTGACACTGCTTGACTCATATTATACCATATAGACATGGGGTTAGAGTTTCATCACCTGTGCTACAAACCTTTGCCAGTAGGGGTTAAGGTGCTGGATGCCTGGGAGGCAATTATCAGGGAGTGACTAGGATCGGAACACCGAAAGGTGCAATTATCAGAACACCGGAAGGTGCATATATTGGAACACCGGAAGGTACATAGATTCAGAACACCTATATGGTGCATGAGGGAAGAAACGGTTGCTTTTCAGGATAATCATCAGAGGGCTGGTCGGGCTGACCTATGAAGGGATGCGTGAGCCGACTGGTTTTCTTTGACAACCCCATGAGTGTATCATGGGAAGAGGTAACCAAGCCTACACCAGAGATACATGCATTGGGATTGTAGTAGCACAGACCTGACTTAGTTGTAATGATAGGTGGCTAATAATAAAACTGGACTTGCATATCATGTAGATCATGTGAATCTGTGGATTGTAGTTGCATATGCATGCATGATGGATGTTATTTGCTCACGAGCTCGGTGGGGCTCACACTCTATTATATGTTGCTCTTTTCTTAGATGATCCTGCAGGTGGATGCCGCTGTGGCATGGCGGGCTATTTCAAGGAGGAGAGTTTTGGTGGTTATGACGATGTTGGTATGGACCCCGATGGAGGTCATACCAATTCTGCGTACTTTCTCGGTGGTCGTGGATGAAGACCTTTGGGGAGTACTTCTGATGTTTTGTGTTGGGAACTCCTTTTTGTTGTGTTAGGAGGTTTCCTATTTTGATCGTGGACCGATTTTAGTTGTTTTTCTTTCTTTCTTCTTTTAGGGTTGGGTGCCCTAACCCTGTATATAATCATGTATGTATTGCTGCGCCTATCAGCTTATGTTTTCTTTTGTTGTGGGTTGTGTGTGCTGGGGAATGTAACAAACAAGTTTCTATACGTATATATTATCCCCATTCCCGTATTGCTATGCTTCTGGTTATTTCTGATAATTGTAGATGTCCTGCATTACTCTGATCTTACTTGTGGTTAAGGTGTGGATTTTGGTTCATGAATGTAAGCACTGCTTCTAGATTCGTGGGATTTGGCGGATTGCGGTCGTGCAATTCGGGTCACCTACCCGATCCTCCTAGGGGGTGGTTTGGGGTGTGACAGAATGTGGTTCCCATTATATCATTAATTATCAACAAGATACAGCAATATATATACAACCATATACAATTACATGTACACATTACACTAATGCAAGTGTAATCATCTACATAACCGCTGCTGAGCTAGCCACAACACATGGAGAAGTATCCTCAACACGCCCCCTCAACCTGAACGGTGGTGAACCAACCGTGAGCTCGGACCATAGAAGAGAAAAATCATTGGTGAAAGAGAGCCTTAGTGAGAACATGCGCCAACTGATCGACCATGGAAACATAGCAAACTATAATAAGGTGTTTAGAAGCCACCATGTCTTGAACAAAATGAGAGTCAATCTCAATATGCTTCGTACGAGCATAAAATAGAGGGTCCATCATAAGATAAGTTACTCCAATATTATCACACCAAACAAGTGGGGCAGAGGAAATAAACACACCAAGTTCCCATAAAAGAGAGCGTAAGCAGACCAACTCTATCACAACAGCGGAAACGGCTCGATACTCATCCTCAGTTGAGGAATGAGAGACTGTTTTCTATTTCTGGGATGACTAAGAGACCAAATGGGAGCCCAAAAATACACAATAACCAATAGTAGACTTCTGATTAAGTGGGCAACCAGCCCAATTAGCATCTGAATAGGCCACTAGAGATACATTGGATTGAGGCCTAAAGAATAAGCCATCAAAGGGAGTACTCTTGATATAGGGGAGAATGCGTTTTACTGCAGTCCATTGAACATCAGTAGGAGAGTGCATAAACTGAGCAACCCTATTGACAGCAAAACTTAAATCAGGTCATGTGATGGTAAGGTATTGTAGAGTGCCAACAACACGTCTATATTCTGTCCCGTCTGGAAGTAGAGTTCCCGAAGTAATAGGGAAACCAAACCCGACTGCCACAAGAGAACTAACCAATTTGGCATTGGCCATATCGGTGGTTGTAAGAAGATCGCTAACATACTTGTGCTGGTTTAGAAATAGCCCAGCAGAAGAGAAAGTAATTTCCATGCCTAAGAAATAGTGGAGGTCACCTAGATCTTTAAAAGTAAGTTCAGTGGAAAGATATCTCATAAGGGAACCCATGGCTCGAGTATCATTGACGATGAGAAGTAAATCATCTACGTACACCAACAAGTATAGGACACTAGAATCCAAAGGGACGCATCAACCTTAGAGGCAACAAACCCATAAGCAAGTAAGGCACCACTAAACCTTGTAAACCAAGCTCGTGGGGCCTACTTAAGCCCATACAACGACTTGTATAGACAGCACACATGGGAAGAATTGGCCAAATCCTCAAAACCAGGAGGTTGGCGCATTACGACAGTCTCAGTTAAGTTACCATGAAGAAAGGCATTTTGTACATCAAATTATTTAAGTGGCCAATTATATTGTAACCAAAAGGGAAAATATCAACCGAATCGTCGTGGAGCAAATAACGGGACTAAAGGTGTCAAACCCTGCCCCTGACTGGCTAAAATTGCTGTTGAAGGATAGGAACCCCTAATCAGGCAACCAGGACCACTATGGAGCATTTCTCCAGTGACTTGGACTAATGAAGGAACCCAGTGCATGTCCTGCTATACACCTATCAGAAGATGGATAGCAGACCCCTGCTCTTGTACAGTTCACAGTCTGATGTATGACTTGGATCCTAGGTAATCTCTCTCCTGCCCAAACTGTGGGACCCACCTATGTAGAATGTGCCAAAAACCCCTAATGGGCATGTGGGGACAACACCCTGACCAAGGGTCAAACCCCTGTGTAAGCCCCTTAGAGTTTCAGTTGCTAGAATTCTCTGGGCCATGGCACTGGGCGATGCAGCAAGGCCGAGTGACATCGCCTAGTGACTGATTTTGAATATTTTAATGGATTTTATTTGAGGAGACCACCCATTATGGACATGGGCACCCTCCACTGATAGAGGGGAGTTTGAGGGACCACCTCATGCTCTCAGTTCATTGTGGACCCCACCAGAGAACCCAAAATCAGTCAGAATCAATTCAAAAAATGGTTTTTAAAAAAGAGCCTTAATGGCCAAACAGACCTTAGTTGATCTTGGGCCTATAAATAGGCAGGCCTGAGCTCATTTAGAGCTCTTATTCTCTACTAAAACTATGGGGAGAGAAGAGAGGAGAGAAAAGAGAGAAGGAAGGGGAAGAAGAAGGAAGAAGAAGGGAGAAGGAAGGAGAAGAGGAGGAGCTGCCACCACCCCTGCTCAACTGGAAACTGAGCCCTCCCTGGCTCTGTGTAGGTATAAATACCCCTTATATGCCTGTTGATTCTTGTTTCCTCTCTCATTTTCTGTGTTTATGCTCTCTGGGCAGCCCAAACTAGCTAGGTTTTTCTCAGATCTGATCCAGATCAATCATGCAGACCTTAAGCATGAAGGATCTGAGATTTTTATAGAAAATAAAAGGTCTGATATGCTATTCTTGGGAGCCGAATCTGGCTGTGCCCTACTGCACTGCCCAGATTTGCTCCAGTTGAACTGATAGGAGTCCTGAGTGCAAGCCAAGGCTGCAAAGGCCAAACCCTAGGTGGTTGCAGCCCTGAACCATCGTTCTGATGCTTTTCCAGCCCTACATGTGGTTGAAACCATCTCCCAAGCTTGACCAAACCCTGTGATACTATTCATCTGGACTGCTTGGGCAGCTCTGGCAGCCTGATGGTGGATCTGATGGATGATCCAATTAGACCATTGGGTAGGCCATCTCAGGGGCTACCTGATCCCCTAAACATGCAGAGGATCAAATTTAAGCCCAGCCTGAAGAGCCCAGCCTTGGAAACTCAGCCTGCATCGATTGTACAGCCACTGGGCGATGCAGCAAGGCCCAGAGCCATCGCCCAGTGATGCAAAATGGGCTGTTTTGGTGGGCAGACCTGGGGGATCTCACCCATTGACCCCTAGATACTGTGGGAAGGTTAGAAATGACTAAAATACCCTTCCCCACATCTGTCCTTTATTGGGAATGCTTTGGAACCCTAGTGGGCCCCGCAGGTAGAAGAAACCCTGCTATGCTTAGTCCCACAGCACAGACAAGCTGTGGATAGCACTGTGATCAAGTTTTGACCTAGGGTCAGGTACAACCTTTGAAATGACCATTTTACCTCTTGAGCCACAGACACTGGTTGAGGCACCAGGACATGAGCCTAAGGCCCAATGCAAGGCCCAATGATTCCAAGTAAGAACCAACTGAACCCTGGGTCAACCCAGTAAGTTTAGGGTAACCCTAGGACTCCAAGTTATAGACTGACAACTTAACATGACAACTTTTGATTTAAATCTAGGACTTGATCCCATGCTCGAGGACCACTATCAAACTGTTGTGGGAACTGAGTTTGCAACTGAGGGCTTAGAACCCAACTCAGGTGAGTGAATAATACTATCATCTGTGTATATGTAATTATGATCTAATGCCGGCTAATAAGAATTGAATATAATTGCAGTGTTATTTACTTCTGTTCAAACTACTCAAATCAGTGCATAATGAATGACTGTTGTTCAACACTGTGAATTCTTCTATGTTGTTTCTGAATGTTAGACTAGATGCTGTAGTCGGCTTGGAAATGAGGGCTATGGTAGCCCGTATTATGGGGTATGGTTGACACCGCCTGACTCATACGATGCCATATAGACATGGGGCTAGAGTTTAATCACTCGTACCACGCACTCTTGCCAATAGGGGTTAAGGTGTTGGATGCCTGTGGGGGCGACCATCAGAAAAATGAGAAAAGAGAAAAAGGAATGAATAGAACACCGGAATGGTGCATGAAATGAATAGAACACCGGAATGGTATACATGAGCCATAAGCCAGAAAAAGAAAGAAATGGATTGTCCCACAGGTTAATCACAGAGGGCTGGTTGGGCTGACCTTGGTGAACGAATGCGGGAGCTGACTGGTTCTCTCCGATAACTCAATGGGTGTATCGCGGGAAGGGGTTAGAAGCCCGCACCAGGGATACATGTATTGGGGATTGTAGTGGCACAGACCCGACTTAGTTGTATTGCTAGGTGGCTAATAATAAAAATGGACTTGCATATCATGTAGGATCATATGAATTGTGAATTATGATTGCATGTGCATGCATGATTGATGTTATTTGCCCACGAGCTCAGTGGGGCTCACACTCTGTTGTATAATGTTTTGCTTAGATGATTTTGTAGGTGGATGTCGCTGTGGCATAGCATGCCTTTTCGAGGAGGAGACCATTGGTTATCACGATGATGTTGGTGTGGACCCCGACGGAGGTCATACCAATCCTGCACACATTTTTGGTGGTTGTTGATGAAGACCATTGAAGTGTGTTCATGACAGCTTTTTGACTTGGGAACTCCTTTTGGGTTATCTGGAATTATCCCCATTCTGACTTGGTCGCTGTAGTTTTCTTACTTTTTTTTTTTGGGGTTGAGTATGCTCGCCCTGTATATTTCTTTGTATGTAGTACTATACTTATCAGCTTTGCTACTTTGCTTTCTTTGTGTGTGGGTTGATGGGAAATGTAAAACTTCTATATGTATATATTATCACCATTTCCCCGTATCGCTACGTTTCCTTTTGTTTATCAAATTGTAGTTATTGTGACACTTTGATTTTACCTGTGGTAAAGTGATGGTTGTGGTTCCATGATCGTAAGCACTGCTTTTAGATCCGTGGGATTTGGCGGATTGCCGTTATGCAATTCGGGTCACCTACCCAATCCTCCTAGGGGGTGGTTTGGGGTGTGACAAAAGGTTTCATTGTAGTCCAATCTGGGGCGATGGTGAAAACCCTTAGCTACTAAATGCATTTTATAGCTCTCAATTGTTCCATCAGCTCTTTTCTTAATTTTAAAAACCTATTTACAGCCCACTACATTAAACCTCTGTGGGCAGGAAGAGGCTTCATGTCCAGCCTGGGCATAGATCTAGCAGAACAGACTAGAAGAAGAAGGGATCAAAGCCAGTGGCAAGGATTGAAAGGGCCAAGATTGAGAATCTTGGCCATATCCCGGTGGTGAACTAGAGTTGTAACCAATCTGATAATCAGATTTACAAACACCAGATTGATATCCAAAGTGATGGCCAGACTGATAATTAGAATGACGACCATAGTGACCACCAGAGTCAAATGAATGGCCTGACCAATGACCATGATATCGAGAATCACCACCAAAGTTTGAGCGACCTCGAACAGAAGAAGAGCATTGAGCATTAGAGTCAGTGCTAGAACCACCAGTAGAACGTCTAGATGCTCTAGAGGCAATAATCGCAGTTGTGATTGAAGCAGCCGCATTAGCAGAGCGCAAGAAATTCTCATGGCTGAGAAGAAGACCAGAGAGTTCAATAAAGATCACTAGAGTTACACGATGTCGAATCGAAGTAGAAATGTCTTTGTAATAAGATCCAAGTCCTTGAAGTATCGTAAAATGAGATCCTCATCACTAATCGGCTCATCAATAGTAGCCAATGTGTCTGCAATCGAGTGAATGACCAAAAGATAATCAATAATAGAGTCACTACCATGTTGAAGACGAATCAAGCGACCTTTCAGATCCATAATTCATGTCCGAGAAGAAGGGGCAAACAGACTCACAAGTGTGTTCCAGGCTTCAAAGGAGGTTTTGGCACCAACAATATGAGAGATTGTTGTTTTAGACAATGATGAAATCAACCACCTAAGAATCAGCTGGTCTTGGCGTTCCCATAATGCAACAACGGTTGGATCATCAGAGGTCGCTGGACAGGGAAAGGAACTGTCGATGTAACCTAACAAATTATAACCACGTAGTAGAAGAAGAAATTGAGTCTGCCATAGAATGCAATTGGTAAAATTAAGCTTTAAGGGAAGCTAAGGAGCGACATTTGGAGAAACAATTGCCGGAACCTAAGCAGAGGAGCCAACAGTCGCCATAGAGGACGAAGAAACCATGAAAAACGAAGGAAGAAACCATGAAATCAAGAAACAAGAAGCCAAGAAACCAGGAATGAAAAACAAGAAAAGATTAACTCGTGAGAGCGACAGGCTCGTGATACCATGTTGAAGCTAATGAATGTGGTTCCCATTATCTCATTAATTATCAACAAGGTACAACAATATATATACAACCATATACAGTTACATGTACACATCACACTAATACAAGAAGTATAATCATCTACGTAACCGCTGCTGAGCTAGTCACGACATGTAGAGAAGTATCCTCAACACAAGTGTCTCTCCCATGGCCAATGATGTTACTATTAAAACCATGAATGATTTAATGACTGATTTGAATCTGTAGACTCCTTTTCCCATCGAAACAGTGTCATACCTGCTCAAATTCGCTCATGGCATTAGGTACTGAAGCTATGATAGTTGGTAACCAAACATTTTAATAGGTTCTACAAGCCCAAAACACATACCACAAGGCTAGGCCATAGGATGAGAAGATGAAAAATCGGGAGACACCATATGTAATGTCGCCAAGCTGGCCTTAGAGGAAGGAGCATTTGGAGGGCTCTTCTAGCTCATGTGCATATAGATCAATTACCTTATCTTCATAACAGAATGCGGCAATGGTATGAATGTTGCTTACTGCCACACTAGTAAGCATGTTCAGATCACCACCATAACCTTGGATGAAGAGTTTCTGTAACATATGTTTAGGTTCTCTTAGTTAGACAGGATCTAATGTGAAGTCTTAATCAATGCATCACATGGTCAGTAGCTAAACAAAATGGCGAGAAGAGAGAAACCTCATTGATGTGACCATTAACAATCAGAGGATATGTAGCAATGATGACTAGTGTGATCCTCCAATTCAAGAAGAAAGCAATGATGAATGATGTAATAACCAGAAATATGTTCTATAAGAGGATTGTGGAACAATCGACCATCTGATAGTGATCAACATAGATCCGCAGAAGTGAGGTAGGATCAATTCTATCAATGGAAAATGCTATTTAATTATTTAGAACAACAAAGGGGTTTCGATTTGTTACCTAGAGTTTCACAAATGCAAAACCTCCACCCAAAAGTAGCCCTTTCGCATTCGTTCCACGCACCATGCAAAGCTTTGCGTTCCCACTTGATCAAGCCAACTCTTCCACACACTAGGGTTCTCAAAACCCAAGCAATCTCCAAGATCAAACACGTAGAGAGGGGAAGAAAGAGAGGACAATTTCTAGGAGGGAAGGTGCTCCATGATTTTCCAAGGTTGTGAGAGTTGTCTATGAATTTTGGCAATCTCATGAAAAGATGTGATTTTTCCTCTCACTCCCAAATTAGTAGCACACATGGGCAAGAGATATCGATTTTCCTATTGGGACGCAATCACCAACCCATCCAATCTTTCCTCCAAGGTACGATCCCTATTATTAGAAGAATCCAATATTGGATCCAATATCCAATATTGACCTAACATCTTTTCTTTTCTAACAATCTCCACCATCTTACTATATGATCCAATCTTATAAGAGGATCACGAAAAGGAAATCATGATCAATTATGTTGCACAAGTGAAAGCAATCAAAAGAAAAGGGGTAGGATTGCAATGGGATTCTACTCAACTTCTAAAGAGTCCAACACCGAAGATGCCAAGTAGATGTAACAACAAACACCCAAGGTAAGTAGTTAAGACACGCATTAGTCCCCCACAAATACAATGTTGCATGGTTCAATATAAGGCATATGGCAAAAGCTGTCAATCCTCAATGAACCAGTATATCGTATGAGAGATTCTATTACCTTGATTGGACTGAAGAAATACATTTTCATACAAAAAGGTTTTGCAAAAATAGATAATGGTTTTATAAATATATATCTAAAAACATTTCAAACCATTTAGAAAATGCTATCGGATCCAGGTTTGAGTCCAATCTTGTATAGAATACTCTCCTCAACGTATTCCCAAAGTTTGCATTGTAGATTCCATGTTGGGCATCTCTTTCGAATACAGTCACATTCCATGAATCCAGTGCACCGATATATAGTCAGGGAAACATCAACCATTGGTACACCAAAATGCACATCATATGATTGCAACGATAAGGACCCCTCAAGTCAAGGGAACAATTCTGAACTACTTAAGAGAATTTCATTTACCTTATAAACCGACAGTACACCATATGTGGAATTCTCGAGTGATCTAGTCAAATGTACACACCGTATACACACCCACACTTGTGTCTTGGAAAAATAACCTTCCTTAGCACACACAGTGTGACCACCATCCCGGATAGGATGTCTAGTCCCGTCCTAGTGGTGAATAGTTTTAGGTATGAATAAACTATGGACAACAACTGAACTCAATAACTAATCATGCTAATAAAAAATTAAATTCATTAATTCAAAAGGAGTTTGTACATCAATGCCAGTTTCCTATGAACCTTATGCCCATATTCCCAGCATATTCCTCAAAAACACTAGAAGATAATGCTTTGGTCATAGGGTCAGATAAATTATCTGCAGTGTCAACCTTAGCTATGGCTATGTCACCATGCTGAATGATCTCACGAATCAATTGATACTTCCGCTCCACATGCTTATTCTTCTGTTGAGCTCTTGGTTCCTTCGCTTATGCTATAGCTCCTCTGTTGTAACATAACAATGGTATGGGTTGCTCCACTAGCTCAGGTACCACCCCTAAGTCGGTCAAGAATTTCTTGAGCCAGACACCTTCCTTGGCTACTTCACTAGCTGCCAAGTACTCAGCTTCTATTATGAAATCGACCGTTGACTTCTATTTGGCACTCCACCAAATTATTGCACCACCACCAATCATAAAGACCATCCTAGAGGTAGATTTTTGGTCATCCTTGTTAGTTTGGAAATCTAATTCAGTGTATCCAACTATTGACAACTGATCACAACCATAAAGAATGAAGTAATCCTTGGTCCTCCTTAAATACTTGAGGATCTCCTTAAATACTTGAGGATCCCCTTGACAACTGTTCAATGTTCTTGTCCCAAATTAGATTGATATCAACTCACAATTCCTACAATATGATAAATATCTGGTCTGGTACATAATATGACATACATCAGACTTCCAACTGCCAAAGTGTAAGGGACTCTCTTCATAGCTAGCCTCAACATCCTTAGAAGTTTGAGGGCATTATGACTTGAAAAAATTGATTCCATGTCTGAAAGGCACATTACCTCTCTTCGAATCTTGCATGTTGAACCAGTTAAGCACTTTGTCAATGTAGGTGGACTGTGATAACTCCAACATCCTATTCTTACGATCTATCATAAGCTTAATTCCAAGGATGTAGCTGGCCTCACCCAAATCTTTGATTGAAAATGTTTTGGATAACCACATCTTTACAGATGAAGGTAGCCCCACATCATTCCCAATGAGCAATATATCATCCACATATAGAACAAGAAAACAAATGGCACCCCCTCTAACTTTCCTATACACGCATGGTTCATCAATGTTTTGCTCAAATTCAAAATCCTTAATAGTTTGATCAAAACGGACGTTCCAGCTTTTGGAAGCCTGTTTTAACCCATAAATGGCCCTTAACAACCTACATACCTTGTTTTCTTCCCCTGGGGAAGCATAACCCTCTGGCTGACCCATGTATATACCACATCAAGATATCCATTAAGGAAAATGGTCTGTAAATCCATTTGCCAGATCTCATAATCATGGTATGTAGGAATCGATAATAGAATCCTAATTGATTTAATCATCGCTACTAGTGAGAAGGTTTCATCATAGTCGATACCCTCCTTTTGAGTGTGTACCTTCACCACCAGTCTTGCCTTGAAACCTTCCACCTGTCCATTCACACCTCTCTTCCTCTTGTTGATCCATTTTCAACCAATGGGTTTTACCCCTTGTGGCATAGCTTCAAGAGTGCAGATGTGGGTAGAATCCATGGAATCTATTTCACAGCACATAGCTTCTTGCCATTTCACAGAGTTAACATCCTTAAGATCCTCAGCATAAGTATAAGGATCTATGTCAAAACAATCAGACACCACGTGGAATTCTTCCACCTTTTAATCTTTCTCTATGAGAAGTTTCAAACGAGTTGGTGGTCGGATAGACCTCCCACTCCATCTATGTTCTTGAGGTTGTTGCTCCTTAGTGGGTATGTCAACTGAAACTTCTATCGGAACAGAGGGTACCTGGTCATTAGATATTTCTTTTATGACCAGTGGATCCGATCTTGGTGAAATCATGTCATCCTCTAGAAATGTCGCATACTTACTAACTATGACCTTTTGATTCATCGGGTCATAAAAATAGTAGCCTATGGTAGTCTTAGGGTATCCTAGAAAATAGCATCTATCTGTACGAGATTTCAACTTATCCGTCTATTGCTTATGCACATGTGCTATGCAACTACACACCTAAGCATATTGGAGACTAGGCTTACTCCCATACCACAATTCAAAAGGTGTTTTGGGTACAGATTTTATGGGTACCCTATTCAGTATATAGATGACAGTTTCTAGTGCGAAACCCCAAAAACTCAATGGTAGTTCCGAATAACTCAACATGGATCGAACCATGTCCAACAAGGTTCGGTTCCGCCTTTCTAAGACTCCATTCTGTTGAGGTGTCCCTAGGGCCATCAACTGAGATATTATCTCAGCTTCTTTCAGATAGTCCCTAAACTCATTTGAAAAATGCTCTCCTCCTCGATCAGATTGGAGGTACTTGATGTAATTGCCCAATTGTTTTTCAACTTCCACTTGGAACTCCTTGAATTTATCAAAAGTTTTTTATTTACAGTGCATCAAGTAAATGGAACCATAATGAGTGTAGTCATCAGTGAAGGTTACGAAGTATTCATAATCATACCTCGCTTGAACATTAATGGGCCCACATACATCAGAGTGTATCAATTCTAACAAAATTTTGGTTCTTCTTCCCTTATTAGAGAAGGGTTTCTTGGACATGTAGACATGACTCACAGGTTGGATAAGGTTCTGCCTTTAGAGAATCGAAAGGACCATCTCTTACCAACCAATTTATCCTTTCTACACCAATATGACCCAACCTTAGGTGCCAAAGATATGTTGAATTATCCTAAGCTGATTTTCTTTTTATAGATGTATTGGAGATTTGATTCACATCAAATACAAGTTTTAAGAGATATAATCCGTTATCTAGCAAGCCAGTAGTAAGAAAAGAATTATTGAATCAAATAGTGAACTTAACATCAAATTGAACGATATAATCATCCAAAACTAGCTTACTAACAGAAACAATGTTCCTCTTGAAAGAGGGGACATAAAAACAATCGCTCAAAACTAAGTAACTTTATTAAAACGTAAAGTAAAATCTCCAATGGCCTCAACAATGACCTCAGCTCCTATACCCATTTGCTGAAGAATTTCATCGTTAATCAACCTTTTTGTGAGCTTAAACCCCTGCAACATGTTGCAAATATGAGCAGTGGGCCATCTTTGTGCCATGGAGAAGTGTCACTAGTTGATAATGGGCATATCTTTCTTCTCTCATATACATCTATTTCAACTCTTCCATCATGTTCTTTGTCAAGTACAAATCTTTGACAAAATCAGTGATGGCCTTTTCCAGAGAACTTAACATAAGGAGCTTCGCCTTAGAGTTTTTTTAACGAAATAACTCATAGACCGGTTTGGTTTCAGGGAATTCCTCATTGGGGAGTTCAGGTTCATATTCATCTAGGACAGACATCAGACCTTCTGGTGATAGGAGTAACCTGATGTTCCTCCTCCAGTCAACATAGTTTGGGCCAGTCAAAATATGATCTTTAATGAGGGTAGCATAGTTGATTTGGGTCGAAGTAGTATTAAATCTACATGATATTCAAAATTTAATGATTAGCAAGATCGACAACCATTAAAAAATGGGATAAAACAACCAATGGTCAAACATAACCTAAGCTTCCCTCTTGCTTACAAGGTATGTATTGGAACTTATCAACCCTTATGCTCCTAACTTAGTCTATCAGAGTTTATCATTTGCATGTTGGTTGAGTGGACTATTCTATTTGTCACTAAGACTTCCAATGTGATTTAGCCACCTGAGTGTCATGCCCATTTTTATCCGCTGACATACACTCAAGTCAAGTGCATACCCTTAATTTTGGATGGAATTTTAGTGTTTTTGGGTTAATACCAATCGCAGTACACATACCACTGACCATATTCCCTACCTATCAGATGTGAGATGAGTATAGACAATCTCATCAACCTATCCAAGTATTATCCTATCGGCATCTACAAGCATAAATAGATGAAATTTCTACACTCACTAACTAAGGGAGGCCATGGGAATCCCACCAACCAGGGTTTCCCTTATCACACTTGTTTTAATCAAAGAGGGATAATGGAAATGTAAAAGAAATAACAACCATACATCCAATGTATAAGGACATAAACACATCCATCACAGGAGTTCACATACAATGTAAACTCACTTTGATTACAAGATGGATGGGAGTAAATGGTGGACAAGTGTGTTTCCATCAAACCTAGTTCGGTTCGGTTCAACCCGGTTCACCTTTGTATTAAACTTTTATACATTTTAGTTTAATACTGTCACATGCGATATAAACTTTTTGAGCATTATGTGTCTATAAGTTTTACTTAAAATGGTAGTCACAACTAGGGTTTGGGTTGGGCACCCTTATCATATGATCGTCGCATTGGGTATGCCTAGACATGTGATGCTAGGGTACGAATGCGAGTGCTCACATGTTTGATGTGTGCATTAGCAAAGAATCTACTTTGTCGATTCCCTCATGCATTACTGCCAGATGTAGGAAGGGATAGACATGTGTCACTGATACCCTATGGCTGAGAAAACCCTGTCACTACAAAGTGTGATCGCATTCTTTGGTTCACCAATGACTGAGGCTCAAGCGAGTCAAAGACGGTGTTCTGAGAATGCGTGAACACTTTGTGAGTGAAGGAGTTATCCAACATGGTCACAACTGCTCGATTGGGGAACACCAAGATTGAGACTGTCTGTGTATGGTCGGATCAAAATCTGGATCCAGTGCCATTTTGGAAATGGTTTTGCAAAAATCTAATTTACATAAAATGATAGTTTATATATAATTATTTAAACAAAGTGTTTTATCGAGTTTTGTGGGACCCGATCAGATGCACAGATGCTCTTATATGGACATGTACTATGGATTGGGGTTTGGCAGTACATGTGTACATGCCCTAGATTCCATAATGATGGTGTTAATTGATTTTTTATTTAATTCATGGATATGATGCTAATTGTAATTATCCATAGATATTAAATAAAGTAATTAATTAATACTTTTCTTATTAGATTCTGCTTCTTCACCAAGCAAAGGACTCTGAGATAAACAGATAAAGCCAATCTTGAGATAAACAGATAAAGCCAATCAGATAAACAAATAGAGCGAATCAAGAGAGAGAGTGTCAGACTCTCACAGGGATTCTTCCCATATGGGTTTTGGAAACCCATCTATAAATAGACCCCCAAACGCAGGAGGGAGGCAGACTTCCACAAATTTCATAGCCACCCCCTCCCACGGTCTTGGCTCTCCCTCTCTCTCTCTTGTGATTTCTTCATCTTGCTCTCTAGTTCTGAGAGCTAGGGTTTTAAAAACCCAGATCTGGTTGGAGATATATTCGGATTGGCATGGAGAACCTTGGTAGCACCATTGGAGCTTCGGATCTGTCTGCTTTGAGTGCTTCGTGGAGGAAGAACCACTGTCTATTGGAGGAGCAACACTTGAGGCTCACCAGGTTAGCAGTTCTTGATTAGTTCCTTCAGTTTTAATTGTTTAATATTTATGAGATGCGAAAGAAACTCGAATCGATTTATTTTTGTTGCGCATTCGAGTATGGGATGGATCGCTCTTGCCATGTGATGGATTAAAGATGATTTTCTCTGTCCCTATTATGTTCAAAAATTACACGGGACATAACAGGAAGGAGAAACCCTAACAGGGATGCACCAGGGTTCCCATGGGCAAACATGGAAAACCCTAAAATTTAAATGGGGCACCCATGGGCCACCATGGGACAACACAGGGTGTGCAATACCCTAATTGATTTATAATTGGTTTCCCTAAGGAACCATGGTTTGATCCTTGGACCGTAGTTTTGCCTACAGTGTGGTATCAGAGCCACCTTTCCTACCCATGAATATTAGATAATTAATGGTTAATGTAATTATCATGAGTGGGATGCAAGTTGGCACATGGGTGGTTAAATTATGGTTGTTGTAACAACCTTCCCATGCGCACATGGGTAGTTACAAGGTTGTTAGTGTAACAACCTACCCATGTGATGATGGATTTGATTATTGATTTATTTATTTCAATTATTGTAGCATGTATCTATGTAGGATGTGATTAATTTATTTTTTTAACTTAATTTTTTATCATGATTGTATGTGGGGGGGCGCACGCTACCAAGCCTCTGTGCACGCCCTTCCCCCTCACCCTGCCTAAGTGCGCAAGTCCCACTTGGGCTGCTGCCTGTGGCCTACAGGCTACTGTCCGTGGGCTGTAGCCTACGGGCAGCAGGCCTGTGGCCTGCAGCCTTAGGCTGCTTTCTGTGGGCCTTGTGGATTTGGACTGCTCAGGGAGCACCTGCAGCCTGCGCATGTGGTCTGCATGCACCCCTTTGATTCCCCTCTAGTTTTTAATAAACAAAAAAACAAAAAAAAGGGGGTATTTTTCCAAAATGGAATTTTTATTTTGTTTTGTTTTTGGAGGAAGAAGATGGATGAAGGGATCCTTTCCTCCACCCACTTGCAATTAAAATTGTGATTTTAATTTTATGGGCTTGGATACATGTTATCACATGTGATGTGGTGGTTCAATGTTTGAAGAGATCCATGTTAATTTTTAATGGTTTACTTGCTTTAATGTTCATGCATGAAATTATATTATGATGTGATTATGGGAATAGCATTCTAATAAAATGGATGGATTGTTTATGTATGTGATACATGGGATTATAGGTGGATGTGATGCTTCTCTCTCTTTCTCTCTCCCCTATCTTTTTTATAAACAAATGTACTCCACCCCATAGGTAGCCCAAATGGTGGGCTGGTTTCTCCCTGTGGGGTTTCTTTATTATTATGGAAAGGAAAATGTATAGATTTTTTCCTGGGTTTCCATTGTAATTTTAGAGGAGCTAGGACTCCCACGGCATGTTGATGGTGATCCACATGTGGCGCTCAAAGCTTATAGAGATGCAAATCACCTACTTTGAAGACGTGATCAGGCGGAGGAGATGATCGAGGCGTGGCATCCATGGCATGATTGATGCACCCAAGTTATTAGTTATTTTTATTGAGAGGGTTATTTAATTGCTTCTAATAAAAATACAGCCAACCCATAATCACCTTTAATTAATGTTGATTAATTACGATTGTTTAAATCTGTCAATGATATGTGAGAATTGATTAATCCCTCTTTATTCATAATACATGTATGATATGGACTAGTCTTAATCGGTAGACATGTCCATGACCTCCTATTGAAGATAAATGTAGAAAGTGTGTGACATGACCCCGCATAAGCTGACAGGACATTGTCAGGACATCTGTCACACATTTATCTATATTTACCTCTATCTAGATACATTAGGGTATGGATAGTGAGAGGGCACTGCGACAGTGGGCCATCTTTCATGATTCCATGATTCTAACTAATGCAATAGGTGAGTACATGACTTGGGTGTATGTTAGCTAACAGGATCTAGACATGACACCCAAGTGGTCAAAAATATTGGAAGCCCATGAGGCGGACAGCTTAGTCCACACTACCACGGTGTGTATAATGATTCCTGACAGGGTAAGTTATGCATGCAAGGGTTGTAGGTATCCAATTCATCTTTTGGGTTATGAGGGAAACCCAAATCATGAAAGACTATTGATGTATGTGTGCTCAATTCTTTTTCAAGGGTTCTTAATTAGCATGTGGTTTTTACTTGTACATGTGTAGATTATTATACAATGGTTGTCATTAATTCCAACCTTTTGACATTCATTAGTGAATACAAACTTAATGGTACAAACTATGTCAATTGGTACCAGAGCATTAAGTTGCTCTTGACTACTGAAGGACTGTACACAGTTCTAGATGAATAAGTTTCTCCTCAACCCAACCCAAACGATTTTGAGGTAAATGAAGAGATGCAGGATTTCCTTATGAGGGATTCCAAGGCAGCACTTTATATCCTAGGATCATTGGAAAAGTCAGTTCTGGACTCGGTCAAGGATATATGCACTGCTGGGGGTAAGATGGATATGCTTGCTGAATTGTTCAACAGGCAGTTGACACATGCCCATTCGAATGTGGTGAATCAAATCCACAACACCAAGATGTCCCAAGGGACTCCAGTGATGGATCATGTTATGAAAATGATCAATCTGTTTGAAAAACTAGAATCCAGGGGGACTGATTTCAGCCTATGATACAAGACCGATGTGATCTTAGCATCACTCACCTCTGCCTATGCAACCTTTAAGATGTCCTATAAGATGTCTGACAAGGAGATGGAGCTCACTGAGCTTGCTAACGCACTGGTAGAGGCGGAAGCGTCCTTGAGAAAAGACAAGGCTGAGGTCAATGCAACTGAGGCAAAGCCTTCTTCAAGTGGAAAGAAGAAGAAAAAGGGAAGTAAGGGTAAGACCCTGAAAACCAAGGGTGGGAAGTCTAGCAATAAAGGCAAAGGCAAGTGCTTCTATTGCAAGAAATAGAGTCACTGAAAAAGGAATTGTCATGCTTACCTGGTGACTTTGAAAGACAAGAAGCCGGATGAAACAGAGGCTACTAAAGAAGGTACATGTGATGTTCACGTTCTTTATGAGTCTAATCTGTTTTTTGAACTGACCAATTCTTGGTTGGTGGATAGTGGTTCCACTATTCACATTTACGATGGTTTGCAGGGGTTCAAGGAGACAAGGAACCTGGAAAGAAATGAGGTACGTCTTCGGATGGGCACTGGAGCTAAGACCATGGCAATGGCCGTGGGGACTTTTATTTTGAATTTTAATTCTACTAGTTTAGTTTTAAAGGATTGCTATTATGTACCCTCTTTTAAGAGGAAGATTATTTCAGTTTCAAAATTTGTTTTGGACGAATATAGTTTCTCCTTTAATTCTAAGTTAATTATTCGTTTTAATAATTCCTTTATGGCATCTGAATATATGCAAAGTGGTTTATACTTTCTAGATTGCCCTATAAGAACGAATGTTGTTTCAAATGTTGATTTGAAACGAAAAGCAGCTCCAGTGAACTCAACATACCTGTGGCATCTAAGATTAGATCACATTAATGTGGACCGAATCAGTAGATTGGTGAGGGATGGGCCCCTAGAGAGTCTGAGGGTGGAACCAATCCCCACATGTGAGTCATGCCTTCAGGAAAAAATGACCAAGAAACCCTTTAGTAATAAAGGTGCTAGAGCCACAGATCTATTGGAGTTGATACACACTGATGTGTGTGGACCCATAAACATACAAGCGAGGTATGGGTATGAATACTTTATCACATTCACCGATGATTGCTCTAGATATGGTTACATATACTTGATGCGTAGGAAATCGGAAGCCTTTGATAAATTCAAAGAATTCCAAGCCGAGGTCAAAAGATAGCTCGTTAAACACATCAAGTCCTTATGATCAGATCGTGGAGGGGAGTATCTATCGGATGAATTTAAAGAATATCTCATATCACAGGGGATAGTTAGTCAACTAACTAATCCAGGAACACCACAACAAAATGGTGTATCCGAACGACACAATCGAACCCTATTGGATATGGTCCGAATGATGGTCACTTATAATGAGTTGCCTCTCTTTTTCTGGGGGTACGCTTTAGAGACAGCGATTTATATCTTGAATAGGATTCCATCTGAGTCTGTACCCAAGACACCCTTTGAGTTGTGGAAAGGGCACAAGCCCAGTATTCAACACCTTAGGGTATGGGGTTGCATAGCACATGTGCAACAACAACAGACAAACAAGTTAGAATCTAGGGCTTCAAGATGCTATTTCTTAGGCTACCCCAAAGGCACGATAGACTATTATTTCTATGATCCGGTTGACCAAAAGGTCATTATAAGTAAACACGTCCTCATTTCCTGGAGGAAGAAATGATGACTCAGAGGTCCGAACCAGTAGTCATTAAGGAGCTATCAGATAGCTCAGAAATGTCACTTCCAGAAGTGAGACCAATTGGCATACCCGCTGAAATACCAACACCTGACGAACCTCAACGCAGTGGGAAGACTATTAGACCACCCACCAGGCTTACTCTTCTAACCGAAGAGGAAACAGTGGAAGAGTTCCACATGGTATCGATTGAATTGAATGATGATCCGATGACATACTCTGAGGCTCTAAAGGATGTTGATGTCACTAGGTGGCTGGAGGCAATGCACTCTGAAATCAATTCCATGCATTCCAACAAGGTCTAGACTCTAGTCAATCCACCACTTGGCGTCAAGCTGATTGGATGCAAATGGATCTTCAAGAGGAAGAAGGGCACAGATGGAAAGGTCAAAAGATTCAAAGTGAGACTAGTGGCAAAGGGCTATACCCAGAAAGAGGGTGTAGACTATGAGGAAATCTTTTCACTAGTGGCAATGATGAAATCCATCAGGATTTTATTAGCTATTGCTGCACACTTTGATTATGAGATCTGGCAAATGAATGTGAAGACTGCATTTCTAAATGGGTTCCTTCAAAAGGAAATCTACATGAAACAGCCAGAGTGGTTCTCTTCCTTGGAGGAAGAAAGTTCATATTAGGTGGTCCCCATAATTAAAATAATAAAAAATAAGCAGAATCTATCACTGGGGGATGTCACTGGGCCTTGCTGCATCGCCCAGTGCCATGGTCCAGAGAATTCCAACAACTGAAACTCAAAGGGGCTTGCACAGGGGTTTGACCCTTAGTCAGGGTATTGTCCCCACATGCCCATTAGGGGTTTTCAGCACATTTTCCATAGGTTGGTCCCACAGTACTGGGGAGGAGAGAGATTACCTAGAATCCAAGTCATACATCAGGCTGTGAGCTATGCAAGTGCAGGGGTCTGCCATCCATCTTCTAATAGGTATATAGGAGGACATGCACTGGGTTTCTTCATTGATCCATGTCACTGGTGTGATGCTCCACAGTGGTCCTGGTTGCATGGTCAGGGGTTCCTATTCTTCAACAGCAATTTTAGCCAGTTAGGGGCAGGGTTTGACATTTCTCCCCACCTTATAAAAATTTCATCCTTGAAATTTGCTTACCTGGTAATCCAAAAAGTTAAGGATACTTCTCCTTCATTTCTTTCTCTCGTTCCCATGAAGCTTCTTCCGCTAGGTTATTTCCCCATCGAACTTTCACAAAAGCGACTGTGCGTTTACGGAGGTTATGCTCCTTCCTGTCCAATATCTCTGTGGGATGTTCCTCATAGGTCATATCCACATCCAACTATTCAGGTTCAGCCGATAGTACATGTGTCGGATTGTTTACGTACTTTCGTACCATTGACACATGAAAAACATCATGGACGCCTGACAAGGATCGTGGTAGAGCCAGTCAGTATGCTACGGGTCCCACTTTTATAAGAATTTCGTATGGACCAATGAATCTTGGGCTCAACTTGCCTTTTTTGTTGAAACATAGTTGTCCTTTGGTTGGAGATACTCGAAGGAATACTTTTTCTCCGACCTCAAACTCAATATCCTTCCTTCGGTTATCCGCATAACTCTTCTGTCTCGACTGGGCTACCTTGATCTTTTCTCTTATGACATCCACCTTGTTACAAGTCGCTTGAATCATTTTGGGTCTGAGATATTTCAGCTCACCAACGTCATCCCAATAAAGCGGAGTTTGGCACTTCCTGCCATAGAGTGCATCGAACGGTGCCATGCCAATGGTGGAGTGATAGCTATTATTGTATGCAAATTCCACCAGTGGTATGTGAGCATCCCAACTGTCATTCATTTCCAAGACACAGGCTCGGAGCATATCTTCTAAGGTTTGGATGGTTATCTCCGACTGTCCATCAGTCTGCGGATGGAAAGCTGTGCTGAGATTTAGCTGAGATCCCAATGCCTTTTGTAAACTTCTCCAAAACCTTGAGGTGAATTGAGGATCCCTGTCAGAGATAATACTGATAGGCACGCCGTGTAAGCGGACTATGTTTTCAATATATATGTGGGCAAGCTTCTCCATTGGGTAACTTATCTTGATTGGTATGAAGTGTGCTGCCTTGGTTAGTCTGTCTACAATCACCCAAATCGCGTTCATTCCTTTTCTAGTGTTGGGCAGATTCGTCATAAAATCCATAGCGATTCTTTCCCACTTCCACTCAGGTATGGGAAGTGGCAGCAAGAGTCCATACGGTTAGTGTCTCTCTGCCTTTATCTATTAACAGGTAAGGCACTTGGACACGTATATTGCCATGGTCTGTTTCATTCCAATCCACCAGTAATACTTCTTCAAGTCCTTGTACATCTTTGTACTTCCGGGGTGGATTGTGTAGGGTGAGTTGTGCGCCTCTTTAAGAATTCGGTCTTGGATCTCATAGTCATCTGGCCGCACAATCTATCTCAAAACTTCAATGCACCATCTTGGGCCAAGGAAAAATCTTGGTCCTTATGGGCTCCTTGTTGCACTTCCCGAATTATGTTGGTCAGCTCAGGATCCAATGGCTGCTTTGCAATTATACCCTCTCGTATCGACGGCTGTAGGTCCATTACTACTAATTGCATAGCCGCTCCCTTTATTACAAGCTCCAAATCAAATTTCTGAGCTTCCTCTATTAATTGCTCACTTACGACCAAAGATGCGAGGGACGTAGTCTAAGATTTTCTGCTTAATGCATCCGCCACAACATTGGCCTTCCCAGGGTGGTACTGGATCTCACAATCATAGTCTTTCACCAATTCCAACCATCGTCTCTGTCTCATGTTTAGCTCCTTTTGGGTGAAGAAATACTTCAGGCTTTTGTGATCGCTAAAGATCTCACTCTTTTCACCACATAGGTAATGTCGCCAAATTTTCAATGCGAAGACTACCGCTGCTAACTCTAGGTCATGAGTGGGGTAATTCTTCTCGTGTTCCTTTAACTATTTGGAGGCGTAGGCGACTACTTTACCTCTCTGCATTAGGACACCACCTAATCCTGTCATAGATGCGTCGGTGTACACCACCATTCCTTCGATTCCGTCTGGAATGGTCAAAACTGGAGCCGATACTAATCGGTTTTTCAATTCTTGAAAGATTTTCTCGCACGCTTCATTCCATTCAAACTTAGCACCCCTTTTTGTGAGTTTTGTCATGGGCGCCGAGATACGTGAGAAATTCTTGATAAATCTTTAATAGTAGCCGGCCAATCTTAAGAAACTTTGGATCTCAGTGGTATTCTTCGGAGTCTCCCACTCGAGAACCACCTTCACCTTGCCGGGGTCTACTTTGATGCCATCTTTGGTGACGATATGCCCAGGAAACCAATTTTGTGAAGCCAAAATTCACACTTACTGAACTTGGCATAAAGCTGGTGTTCCCGTAATCCCTGCAACACGAAAGTAAGGTGTCATACATGCTCTTCCTCACTCTTAGAGTAAACCAGGATGTCATCAATAAATACTATGACGAACTTATCCAGCACGTCATGGAACACTCTATTCATCATATCCATGAATGCTGCAGGGGCGTTGGTTAGCCCGAATGATAAAACTAAGAATTCATAGTGTCCGTATCGAGTTCGGAACGCCATTTTATGAATGTCACCGCTTTTGATCTTCAGTTGACGGTATCCTGACCTAAGATCAATCTTAGAGAAAACTCTTGCTCCTTGTAGCTGATCAAGTAGGTCATCCATACGTGGCAACGGATATCGATTCTTAATTGTCAATTTATTTAACTCGTGGTAGTCGATACACAGCCGCATGCTACCATCCTTCTTCTTTATGAACAACACAGGTTCTCCCTAGGGTGATACATTGGGTCGAATGAATCCCTTCTTCAGCAGGTCTTGAAGTTGTGTCTGCAATTCTTTCAATTCAATGGGTGCCATTCGATATGGGGCCTTGGATACCGGTGCTGCACCAGGGATCAGATCAATCACGAACTCTATATCGCGGTCTGGTGGTAGCTGAGTCAAATCTTCTAGAAATACATCAGGAAAGTCTCTAACAACGTGGAGTTCTTCCATGGGTTTTATCTTCGCCTCCATATCTATCACAGTGGCCAAAAAGCCTTGGCATCCTTCTTCTAATAACTTCCACGTCTAGAGTGCGGATAATGTTATCCTTCTGGATTTCCTTCTTGGTTCACTTTGATAGGTGAAATCTACCCCATCTTCCAGTTTGAATTTTATCCTTTTCTCCGCACATAGGACAATTGCACCGTAGGCAGTCAGCCAATCCATGCCTAATATTACGTCAAAATCATTTATATCCATCTTTATCAATAGTGCGGTTAGTTTCATCCCACAAATTTCAATCTGACAGGGGTCATAGACCTCCTTTAAACTCACGACACTCCCTGTTGGCGTGCTGACTACTAACTCATGCCCAATATCTCTTGGTTGATCTTTCATCTTACACGCAAAGGTTGAGGAGATGAAAGAGTGGGTTACGCCCGAGTTCAATAATACTCGCGCGAGTATGGTTGAGACATTCAGGGTACCTAGGGTTTGTAGGTAATTTAGGTTACATGATGTAAGTCAATTATTCCCTATAGTTAAGTAGTGTTCAGCAACATACCTGTCAATACGTCGGGGTTTGCCTCAGCTTCTTCATTCATCAAAGCGTACACCCTTCCTTATATTCGATTGTCCCGTGGCTAAAATGGCCTAGCATAGGGCTGACGTGGCAAGTTGTTGCCGTACCCACGCGATCTACAATCTCTGGCCGTATGCCCTTCCTTATTGTATAGATAGCACTTAAAGGTGGAGCACCTGGTGTTGAGGCTTTGCTCGCTTAACTTATTGCTGGTTGGGCTGACGAGGCTACTGTCGTCGCTTGACTCGTAGTAGGTTGTGCAGGTCAATTGAATGTGGAGCGGAAAGGGGTCTGTCCCATGATTGGCCTATGGTACAGAGTCAAAGTAGGGCTTGAACTTGTTCCTCGGTAAACTTTATTCGGCCATCCGAAGGTTTAAAAATTATTTGGCCTTTTATTCAAACTAGGCGACATCACAGTCTTTTCTTATTCTTTCTCCTTGAACCTATCCTCCATTGTTTTCACCTTATCAACCATTTGAGCATAATCCCGTATATCCATAATTGACAGAACTGACCCGATCTCAGTTTTAAGTCCCTTCTCAAATTTCTTAGCCTTACTAACTTCCCCTTTTAGGTGATCTGGGGCAAAATGGAACAAGTCCTCAAATCGTTGTTGATAGTCTAGTACCAACTTAGTTCTTTGCACCAGTGCAATGAATTCTGCTTCCTTTCTATCCTTGAAACTCTCGGGAAAGTAGTTCTTAAAGAAAACTTCCTTAAATTGTTCCCACGTGGGGTTCGGGTGAGTAGCCTCCAAATTAGGCTTCGTGGCTTTCCACCAAGCTTTGGCTTCATTCTACAACTGATAACCCGCATAAGTAATCTTTTGCGCATCCATGCACTCGAGTACTTCAAATGCCTTTTCTAGGGCACTGATCCACCACTCCGGCTACATTGCTTCTGATGTTATTTTGGAAAATGCAGGCGGTTGGAGTTTCTTGAATCTCTCCATAACCTTGGTGGTAGAATTTTTCGCTAAATGTTGAGACACTGGTGGTGGAAATAGTACGGGTCGATTAGGTGGTAGTGGTGGTGCAGCGCATTCATGCATCATAGTTGCACACTGTGTAGACATCTGACCAAGCAACTCTTGTTGTTGTTGCATGGTCCGCATCATCGTGGTCATGAATGCAGTCACATCGTCGGCTGCCATACTTGGCTGAGGTGTTGCTGCAGTAGCTTGTGCAGCCGCTAGTGCCCCTGATGAAACAGCCGATGCCTCAGAGTTTTGAGCCTCAGTTTCGTTGGGTAGCTCAACCTCCGGTACAACTCTAGGTTGTTTACCTATACGACCTCCACGAGAACTTCTAGTATTAACCATTTTTTGCTTCTCTGAAAAGAGTAGCTTGTTCAGTATTTCAATCTCATCTTTATGGATCAATAGTTGTTTCCTACCTAAGCAGATACTAATCTAGTCCACAGTCCCAATGAGTAATCATGAGTCATACCAGTAAGGTGGATTGTTAGATTCATTATCTCGGTTCATTAGGTGATGTGTCTCATTGAATACTTTATGTTTCTCTTTCCTATGTGTTTTATGTGTCAATATGCTATGCATGGCTGTAGACGCTGATTTTTTGTCACCCCCTAATTGGCGATGATGACAACGGGACATGGATGATGGACGAAGCACTCTCCCTCTTTTCAGACCCAAAGATACCTGACCCATAAGACCAAAAACCATGCTGAGCACAAAATGGCCCATTTTAGGCCCAAAAAAAGGAAAAATGGCATTGCGCTCCCACGGCGTCGTGGACTCTTCCCACGGCACCGTGGACACCTTCCCATGGCACTGTGGGCACCTTCCCACGGCACCGTGGGGATGTGTACCAGATTTCTACGATGCCATGAGGGGGTGTGACATTAGCCTGCTGACGTCAACCACGGCGCCATGGAAAAGTCCCCCACGGCGCCGTGGACATCTCCACGGTGCCGTGGAGGACTTATCCGGCCAGGAGAGAGAAGGGGTCCCTCCCTATAAATAGGAGGGTCCCCTCCCACATTTCCCAAGGAATTTTGGGTAGAGAGACCCTCCCCAAGTGATTCCTAGTCTCTTTTCCTCCTTTTTCACCCTCATTTCTCCTCCTTCTCTCATGAGTGTGTGAGTGCTTGAAGTTTTCTTGTGGCGGACAGATCCTTCGATTGTCCCTCTGAGTATAGAGCGCTTTGGCTCCTTGACGTTGGTATCCCGTCAGTGCATGGATAACCAACGAAACTCCTTTGTTACAAACGTTATTCTGTCTGTTTACTCCTCTCCAAATCACTCGAAAGAGCCATTAATTTGCCGAGAAAGAAGCAGCGTCAGTCCATTCGTCTATCTCCCCTAAGCTAGGGGAATACAACCATACAGGTATAATTGTTGCATTTTTGTTGATCCAATGTAGTCCTTTCATATTTCATCATTTTAGTCTGCATTTTTCATATATATAATGTAGTTTATTATGCTTTAGTTCAATTCATAGCATCTGAATGTAGTTCATAATATCCCCCATCCCCATAATAAAAGAGAGAGAACATTCATCCTTATGTAGCATCTAACATAGAGAGACCGGCTTTGGCCGGGCGAGGTAGGTGCCGAACATCTTCCCACACTCATAACCTAACCCCTTACCCGAACCTTTGGTCGGACCATATGGAGTCATGTAGCCCGATTCCGCTCACCACGGATAGGGCTACACTTAATGCGTCCTAGGCCCTAACCCTAGGTGGCGACTTCTCATTATATTAGCATATTTTAATGCATGATCCCAATCCCCTATTTATCAATATTATACATTGACAATGTTATCCATATCCATACACACACACATACATCTCCCACAACCCTATGTCGCCATATACCATAAGGGCTGAGGAAACCTTCGTCCCGAAGGACCGCAGTACTTACAGTGGCGACTCCACTGGGGACTTGGTGGACAAATGTCCACCCGAGGTCAAACTCTCTAAATAGGTGCTATCAATAAATGACAGAATGTTCTTTCTAAACTTAAAAAAAAAAATAATAATAATAAAAAATAATAATAATAATAATAATGATAATAAAAAAAATATAATAAAAAAAAATGTACAAAATAAAAAAAAATAATACCATAATATGTTTGTTTGGCTAACCCTTGTGTGTACTAACCGCATCATGCATAGTGCTCGAAGTGAAATCAAACGGTGAGGGTACTCCCTGTCGTGCCTTTACCCCCGGGGAGGTGAGGCACGTCATACTAAGTACTTTGAGATTGGATGATAGCCGCTTCCTGTACCACTTTCTTGCACACATACACTGCATGAGAACCCCTCTTACCCCCGTAGTTAGTCATTGGACCCCATGAGTAGTCATGGGTAATTCGCGGCGAAGCTACAGCCCTTGATATTTATTGTACGAGTTTAGAATCACCAGCGAGGGTATTCACTAGTGTGCTATGGAGTGCTTTGCCACTCAAAAAAGGCACTAGCTCGATTACTCTGAGTTTGTGTGACCTATTCTCCAGGTATATCAAAAGAACCACGTGCCTACAATTCGCAACCACGAGCGATAGGTATATCGGTTCTGTCAAGGGTGGCCTTGTTCTGTCCTATGGAAGCCTACCAATTACATGCATCATGTAGGAAAATAGACCACATATGATTAGGGTACGACACAAACTAACCTTTGTTAGCTGTAAGAAAGACCGAGTTTAGGGTCATTTGACGATTAACCTGGTTTTGATATGAGATGCCACCAAAGATAAGGAATTCCATAGTCCTACGATGGTCCCTCAAAGAAAAATGGAAGTCCACTTCAATATAATGGAACTTTACATGTCCCTCGAACAAAAAAAAGAAAAAAGAAGAGGGCATCTCATTTTGACTCCAGACATAATCGTCAATAACCCGGTAACTAAGATCTTTCTTTTGTTTGTTTTTTTTTTTGTGTGTTCGAAAATGCTTGGGCAATGACGGCATTCGAAGTCTGGTCTCAGAAGGAGTCTGCTGAAACTCTGATGACCACTCCGATTACTTGAGTCGAATAAAATAATAAAACAATATGAAACAAATAAAATACCAAAAAATCATAAAAACTCAAAAGGAAAAAATGAAAAAAATAAAATAAAATAAAATTCCTTTTTAGCCTTCTTAGGGTCTAAACTAGGTATTCTTCTCTCTTTCGTAGAAGCACGATTTCGTCTTTACCCATCTAGATCCGACGCGGTGGAAGGTTGACTCAAGCCAGCCCGCCATTCTCCTCAAGATCCCTGATTCCTTCTCATTTTTCTAATTCATCTTCTGAGATATCACTTGTAAGTAACATGAATCCTTCGGAGGATCACTTGTCTGAAAGTCACATCGAAGATCGAGTGGATAGGCTACAAGTAGACATGGCCAAAATGTGGCAACTCATGGCACAACTAGTTCAGTCAGTCAATGAACTATCTAGGGGCGGATCCATAGCTGGACCAACAGAGCAAGAAGTCCAAAAAACCAACCCCGTAACCCTCAAGACTCCAATCATCATACCAGTAGAAGAAGGGGAAGATAGCCACCCTATGGACCCTCCTGAGACTGAACGGGAGAAGAAAATGAGAGAAAAAGTAGCCGAGTTGGAAGTGGTTGTCAAGGGCAAAGTCAAAGAGAAAGAGGAAGAAGACCTGGTGTTCTTTCCCGAAGGGAAAATCCCCGAAGATTTCAAATGGAAATTGGATAAGTTCGACGGATAGGGAGATCCTAGGGCTCATCTCAAGGTTTTTGCCACCATTGCCAGATCATGGGGACTTTCTGAAAACCAAATGGGACAGGCGTTCTTGTATTCTTTGGCCGGATCTGCTTTGAGGTGGTTAACCCAACTTGATCACACTCAAACCCAGTCATGGGCCTCTGTGGTTAAAGCCTTCACTAAGCAATATTCATACAACACCGAGATGGATATTACTCGAAGAGAATTAAAAACCTTGAGGCAAGAACCAAGTGAAGAGTTTTCAAACTACATCATGCGGTTCAGGGAGAAGGCCGCAAAAATGTGGAACCGCCCTACTGAGGAGGAGCAAGTCGAGATATTGTTAGAAAATCTGTATGGGGAGTACCGTGAGAAGATATACGACCAACACATCAAAACATTTGATGCTCTTATGGCAATTGGGAAGAAGATTGAAGATAAGATCTTTAAAGAAAGGCAGAATCAGGGTATGACCCGTGAAGCATCAGGAAGTTATTCGGCAGGGAAAAGTCCAAGAGCCAAAGGAGGGAATACTGTAGGGACAAGCAGCCAGGTGGCAGAAGTCTAGGTGGTAGTTGCAGGATCCACCCCTCTTGTGATCCAAACTGAATCTGAAGCATCCAGAAGGAATTTCAACTTTGAAGGAATGACACCCTCGTTGTTATTCACCAAGCTCAAGAAGCAGGGAATGATCAATTCAGTTCCTCCTAGGCCCGTGGATTTGAACAATCCACCTACCTGGTATAAGCCCGATCTGTACTGTCATTACCACAACCAACAAGGCCATCATACGGATAGATGCCTTGCTCTTAAGCATGCGATCCAGGACTTGATTGAAGAGGGCAAAATTGAACTTCAGAAGAAGCAGCCGCCAAATGTCACCACAAATCCTCTACCTAACCATGGAGTAAACATGCTTCAAGAGGATGCCGAGCAAGCAGATCCTACCACTTTGATCCATCCAGTCGGGAAGAGGAAGCTAATGAAGCCACACGTCTATATAGCAATGTTGACCAATAAACTTAAGGAGGGAAAAGAGCCACAGATTCGATAAGAGGTGTCTCAGGAAGTGGATCAGCCCGATTCCCCTTTCTATCATCCAAAGTCAGAAGGTGCCACATGGGTAGAAAACCAAATACCTACATGGAAAATCTCACAACCACTGGTGAAGGGGACCTATTCCCCAGAGTCATCTACAGGGTCAGTAAACATGTTGCAGGAAGAGACATCATTCCAAGATCCTACTATATTGATCCAGCCCATCCCGTGGTATTTAGGAAGAGATGAGCAGTCACGGAAAGCACGGGCAGAAAGAATGCAGGTTTGCATTTACTGCACCCAAACCAACTGTGATGGGAATTTTTGAACAGGCGAGCAACCATGTGATCAAGGCAGAGGTATAGCATCCGTCAACCAGCTTCAAAAGTTGGATTTCTTGGAGCATGGATTAGAGGGTCTCGAGATAATGACACCATTGTGCAAATATGGTTTCTCATCATCCAAAATGTGTCACCTGATTCTTGAAGAAGAAGAAGGGACTGAAATCACCAGAGTCACACCTCAGCTCCTTAAAGCAGTCTCAGCACTAGCTATTGGACAAGCTCTGACCAAAGAAGTCTCTCTTGTCCATATAGGGGGGGATACTGACAATAGCTCATATGAGGAAGATGACCGAGAAATCCACGAGGGATGGATAGAGTATGCCAAGCAAAGTCCAACGATGGAGGACGAAGGAGTAGAAGCGATGGATTGGGTAACTAACATCGGAAGCGATGATAATAATGACCCTACCAGCCTTATTCAACCCATATCATCAGATGAGGATGAAAGCATAGATGATGAGGAGATATCATCTCCAGAGGTTCCCAGAGGCGATTGGACGGTATCCAGAGAAGATTTTGAGCGTTGGAACATGAGCGCCTTCTACCAAGTCACAGATATACTCGATGTTTCCACCAATACTCAAGAGATCCTGTACAAGGCTACTTCTCTATTTCCAGATCTGGTGTGTAGTAACTTCGTAGCACGTTGTGAGAGCTTGGTGATGCCAAATGAGAGCGATGTACTCGCTCGAACCCTCCATAAGCTGAAAAACATGACTTGGTTAGTCAATGCTTTGGCCTGTGATCTATTCGGGATTCCTCCAGAAGACCTGGTCTTGTATTCAGATTCATTCTCCTATCCGAATCCACCCCAAAGAAGTGAAACATGGGATGCATGGATCAATGATATCAGCCTCGGGAATTTCAGATTGACCCCACTAGAGGTATCTTTCCTATAGACATCGATGATGAAGGGGAAGAGCCGTTAGAAGAAGAAAAATCATCTGAAGAAGATGAAAATGAGCAAGAATCTGCATCAGAGGAATCCAATGATGAAGTGTCCAAAGGGGAAGAAGAAACGGAGGATGAGGAACCTTGGCAACCAAGGACACGTCTAGAGAAGTACGAGAACATTTGCGGACCCGCACCATGGGAATTATCATTCCAGGTGAACAAGATCCACCAGGATGTGGATAAAATCCAGGAAATGCTCATGAGAATGGTGGTCTTGGATGATAAGTACCAGGAGGAGCTTCAACAGCTAGAACCTGTTAGAGAACAGTGGGCGCTCCCTCAAGCAATTCATCATTTGGAAAACTCTGTAAAGCTAACTTTGGCCTTGGCACAAGACCTATGTGGGACCCCTCCTTCATCCCCAAATCAGGGTAATAGAGAATACCGTGCGTGGGCAAGAGCACATGATGATTTCTATATATGTCATGTCAATGAGGGAGGAACAATAAATGACCCAACAGGGAATATCCACCCAGTTATTTCAAGCCCGAAAGAGAGGTCCAAAAGTTCAGTTTCTCAAGGAGAAAAGAAGGATCATAACTTCTATAAGTCATTGGTGGAAGCAAGAAAGATGTACCAAGCGGCTTTAGAAGCCTTTCATGCCATTAACCAATTGGTACCAGAAGAATCTCATACAGTCCAACAGGTTGCTGAAAAGCAAGAAACCTTATCAAGAATCCTAAATCAGGCCCGGAAGTCTATTATGGTCTTATCTGGTGAAGAAGGTAAAACCCGAATTTGTCCCAAGGGTCCTCTTATCATCACTGATAGTGGCGAAGAAGATGGAGACTTTTGCCCAGTCTGGTTGGTTATCAAAGAAAGAGAGTCAGATGTGGCGGAAACCAGAAGTAGCCGAAACATCAAGAATAAAGAGTTGACAATGGAAAAATATCGGTCTAGCCAATCAACGGCGGTTGTTGAGCCAGAAAACCGAGTACTAGACCAATTGAAGAAAGCCCAAGCTAATATCTCAATCTAGGGATTGTTAATGGCATCACCAACCCACCGAGAAGCTATTTTGAAAGCTCTTACCAAGGTTCAAGTGCCCATAGAAATGGGGCCTGAGGAACTATCTCACATAGTGGGGGCCACTTATGCCATTCAGTCACTCTTTTTCTCAGAAGAGGATTTACCCCTAGGAGGAAAGAATCACAACCTGGTGCTTTACATTACGGTGGAATATAACAAGAATCAGGTCCCCCAGGTTCTGATAGACAATGGGTCCGCCCTCAATGTAATGTCCCTCAAAGCAGCCAGATGCATGGGTTTATCTGTAGACAAGATGAAGTCGTCCAGTCAAACCATCAGGGCATACGACAATTCCAGAAGGGAGGTAATTGGGATTCTTACCACCAGTGTCAAGATTGGACCAGCCTGCTTTACCATAGACTTCCAAGTCATCGACATTCAAGCATCCTTCAATATATTGCCTGGAAGACCATGGCTGCATTCAACGGGAGCCCTAGCATCAAGTCTTCATCAAAAGTTGAAGTTCATATATGACCAAAAAGTAATTACCATCTTTGGAGACCCAGAAATGGTACACACTTTGGCCAGCATTGAAGTAGGTGGTTAATCCTCACAGGAAGTACAGCTGGGTGGGTTTGAAATCGGCCACATTTGTACTACCTCTGCAAGTAAAGAAGATCAGAGTCTAGGGAAATTCCTGATGATGTGGAGCGAGGCCTCCGTAAAGATCATGAAAAAGATGAAATATTTCCCTAGATTAGGATTGGAAAAAAACCAACAGGGGGTACCGGCATTCCCAGAGATACCAGCCAATGCCAACCATTGTGGATTAGGGTTTAACCTGAAGAACCCAAGGAAGAAAGCCACAGGACAGAAGAATAGTGCGGCAAATGGTGAGCCATACTTCAAGACTCTGAACGGGTACTTCGTGAAAGAGGGAGAAGACTTCCCTTACTGTGGAAATCCAGAACCATGGTTCAATCAAGAGCAGGGCGAACGTCTACCAGGACTTGAAATATTCTTTAAGAATGAAGTGGACTGGATAGCCATGGAATTGGATCAAGCCAGCAAGAAGGAAGTCACAGGGGATCAGGGGATCAGCGAACTGTTCGAAGTGACAGTGATCATCGAAGAAGAGGAAGAAGGACCGGCACCACATCTTCTCATACAACCTCTCCAAGGATCCATAGCGAATTGGGCAAGAATGATGGAAGATTTCCATATTGATAAGTCTGAAGTTGTAACCAGCTCTAGCATAGTCCTGTCTAAGTCTGTCTCTGAGTCTGTATCTGAGTCCGGTGGAAATGTCCAGTCCATTGAGTCTGTCTGTACTCTTCCCCTTATCATGAATGAAATTGTTGATTCTGAGTATGTTTCTTCTTCTTCTTCCTATTCTTCTGATGATGATAATGTCTTAGAACATCGTAATCTGTTAGAACAATTGGAGCAAAGAAGAGCTCAACCCGTCCGAGAGGATACCCACCCTATAAATATAGGGACCGATCAATGCCCTCAAATAATCAAAATTGGTGCTTCTCTCAACAATAATGAAACATCCCAAATGATCTCTCTCCTCATGGAATTTGAGGAAGTCTTCGCCTGGTCCTACAAGGATATGCCCTGCATCGATCCAAAGATCGTGCAACATGAACTACCAACATATCTGGGGGCTCGCCCAGTCAAGCAGAAGTTAAGAAGGATGAGGCCGGAATGGAGTGAGAAGATCAGGGAAGAAGTCATCAAACAATGGAATGTAGGATTTCTTTAAGTAACCCAATACCCTTAATGGTTGTCCAATATTGTCCCAGTCCCTAAGAAAGATGGGAAGGTCAGAATGTGTGTGGATTTTCGTGACCTCAACAGGGTCAGTCCGAAGGATGATTTTCCATTACCCCACATTGACATTTTGGTAGACAACACTGCAAGCCATGCTCTACTGTCCTTCATGGATGGTTTCTCAGGATATAACCAAATTAGTATGTGCCCAAAGGACAAGGAGAAAACTGCCTTCACCACACCCTAAGGCACATTTTGTTACAAAGTAATGCCTTTTGGGTTGAAAAATGCTGGGGCAACATATCAAAGAGCAGCCACGGCTATCCTACACGACATGATACACAAAGAAGTAGAGGTATATGTCGATGATATGATAGTCAAACCTATTGACCGACAAGGCCATTTTGCAGCTCTCAGAAAGTTTTTTGAAAGAATCAAAGAATACAAGCTAAGGCTGAACCCTCAGAAATGTGTGTTTGGGGCCAAAGCAGGAAAATTACTAGGATTTCTTGCCAGCGAAAGAGGGATAGAAGTGGACCCTGACAAGATAAAAGCCATCACGGAAATGCCACCACCCCGGACAGAAAAAGAGGAACAAGGGTTTTTGGGCCGCATCCAGTACATCAGCAGATTCATATCTCGGTTGACATCCACTTATGAACCTATCTTCAAACTCCTAAGAAAGAAAGAGCCAAAAGAATGGAACGAGAAATGCCAACATGCCTTTATGAAAATCAAAGAGTATCTACTTTCTCCTCCTATACTTGTCCATGCAGTGTTCGGTGAACCTTTGCTCCTATATTTGTCAGTAGGAGAAATAGCGGTCGGATCAATGATGGCCCAAGTTGGCAAGGTGGATGGAGAAGAGCATGCAATCTACTATGTAAGCAGGAAATTCCTCGAGTATGAAACTCGATATGCTCCAGTAGAAAAGACATGTACATCTCTGGTTTGGATAACTAAGCACTTGAGGCACTACATGGTGTCACATCCCGTCAGGTTGATCTCTCGAATGGATCCAATTAAGTACCTCTTCGAGAAACCAGCATTGATAGGGAGAATGGCTAGGTGGCTGTTGTTATTATCAGAATTTGACATAACTTATGTTAGTCAAAAGTCTGTGAAAGGGTAGGTAATCTCCGACCATCTAGCAGTATTTCCCTCAGAGGATGATTCCCGAACAACAGAGGACCTCTTCCCAGATGAAGATTTGCACTCCATAGAAGCCGAACCAACTAGAGGGTAGCAATTGTACTTTGATGGAGCCGCCAATCAAAAAGGGTTTGGCGCAGGGGTATTATTGATAACCCCAGAGGACTTTTACTTGCCAATGGCCTTCATATTGGAATTTCGTTGTACCAATAACATAGCAGAGTATGAAGCTTGTGCTATTGGGTTAGAAATGGCTCTGTCTGTAGGAGTTGACAAAATTAAAGTTTATGGAGATTCCTCTGTTGTGATCTGTCAAACACAAGAAAAGTGGAAGCCTAAGGATGAGAAGCCGAAGCCCTACCAAGTTTATCTGAAACAACTGACGCAATACTTCAAGGAAGTTTTTTTTGAGTATCTGCCCAGGGATAGCAATCGGTTTGCCGATGCTTTAGCCACTTTGGCGTCCATGGTAGAATGTGATACTCGGGACAAGATCCAGCCCTTCCTAATAGAAAGAAGGACCCGCCCAGCATATGGAGAATCAGTCAATACACTCACCGAGGATGGAAGGCCTTGGTATGCTCCAATGGTCAACTACATCAAGGAAAGGAGATACCCTGAAGAGTTTTCAGAAAGTGAGAAGAGGCATTTACGAAAATATGCTACTCAATTCATCCTCCAAGGAAACTTGTTGTATAAGTGGTCTTATGATGGTATCCAACTATTATGTGTAGATGAGGACCAGGCTCAAATCATTATGGAAGAAATCCATCAAGGAATATGTGGACCACACATGAATGCAAGGATGTTGGCCAAGAAAATTCTCAGGATGGGATACTATTGGGTCACTATGGAAGCTGAGTGTGTTGCCTTCGTAAGGCGATGTCATAAATGCCAGATATTTACCAACATCATTCATATTCCTCCGACAGAGTTGCACTCATTAAATGCCCGTTGGCCATTTTCTACCTGGGGAATTGATGTAGTTGGTAAAATAACTCCAAAGGCTTCAAATGGACATCAATTCGTGTTAGTCGTTATCGACTATTTCACAAAATGGGTGGAGGCTCAATCTTATGTAGTTTTAACTTTTGCCAAGGTGGCAAAATTCATAAAAGAGAATCTCATCTGCAAATACGGTGTGCCGCAACAGTTGATTTCAGATCAAGGCCTGCATTTCAGGGGAAAAGTGGAAGAACTCTGTAACCAATTTGACATTAAGAGGCATAAGTCTACTACTTACCGGCCACAGACTAATGGAGCAGTAGAAGCAGCCAACAAGAATATAAAGGTCATATTGTAAAAGATGGCAGATACACACAATGACTGGGCGGAGAAACTCCCACTAGCCTTATGGGCATATCAGACATCCATCCGAACCTCTACCGGATCTACCCCGTATTCCCTGGTATATGGGATAGAAGCCGTATTACCGATAGAAATTCAGGTCCCTTCTCTTCGAGTCTTACTCGATAGTCAATTGCCAGAAGGGGAATGGGTAAGGGCCAGATACGAAGAGCTCAATCTCCTGGATGAGAAAAGGATGAAGGCCATGGACAATCTCAAGAAATATCAGCAAAGAATGGCTAGGGCACTCAATAAGGGTGTCCGCACTCAGAGCATTGAAGAAGGAGATTTGGTCCTTAGAGAAGAGCGAGCTCCAATCCATGACCCAAGAGGAAAGTTTCGACCCAATTGGAGTAGACCCTACAAAGTTAAGACCATATTGCCAGGACAAGCGGTCCAACTCTCTGATCTTTACGGAGAAGATCTTCAGGGTCTGGTCAATATGAACCAGCTAAAGAAGTATTTTGTCTGAGATATGCGAAGCAATTTGAACTACGTTCGACCTAATTCCTCCGAAGGGATACGTAGGCAACTCGATGTATTCGGGTATGGTCTCAAAAAAAAAAAAAAGAGAGAGGGCATTGTATTGGTTTCGTCCCATAAATTCCGCCAGCCAGCGTCCCTTACACATATGAGTAAATCTCATAATTTGGCCTTCTATTCCTTAACCTAGCTTAGGAGTAAAGTCATCTAGAGCTGGTTATTAACAAAGGATTTATTCATTCTGTGTCGTAAAATGCTAACCCAATCCTTGATTCAGGTAGTATGAGGGGACCAAAGAAAGAAGGACTCGATGAACAGTTGCGTCAGTGGACTCTCCGAATGAATGTGGACGAGCCTACACTTCTAGAGGATCACCATCTGAAAGTATTGGGAAGGATCAGTTGCTTCAAGCTCCATCATGATTTACTAAGGGAAGTGTCGAAGTGTTGGAACCCCCAATTACACGCGTTTCACTTCGAAAAAGTCTGGCTGGCTCCGACCATTGAAGAATTCTGGGCTTGCATGATGTCACCCCCTCGAGGAAAGTTGTTTCTCCCAACTATGAAGAAAGAACAGCTTTTCAAAAATTTTGGAGATTTCTTTGCCTTGAATAAGAAGGAGTTAAAGCAAGTTCTCAATTATGACAAGATGGATGTGTTGAAAGTTGTGAAGATCTTCAACAATAATGGATTTGAAGAAGAAAGACAGATCCGACGCAGAAAGTGGGCGTACTTATTCTGTATGATTGGGAGGTGCTTGTTAGCATCTCTAGGAAAAGGCATGTCTCCAATAATTGCAGAAGTGGTTAGGCAAATTGAAGAAGGATGCGACATTGCTCCTACCATTTTAGCAGAAACATTCAAAGGGTTTGATACCATGAGTCAGTCTCAGAAATACGGAACAGACTTCCTTCATGGATCTCCGGCGGTGTTCCAAATGTGGTTGATGGAAAAACTAAAATTGGTCACACCAATTCTGTGTCCTCACCTCCGGCCTATGCATTATTAACTACAAAGGGAAGAGTCAGAATTCCACAAGGTCCAAGACTGGAAGGAATATTTGGAGGAGAGAGATGTCCAAGAAATCCAATGGAACTACCCTTGGATGAAGGCCGAGATAGAAAAATCAGAAACATCAGGGTACAATTATGTGAGATTCATGGGTTTAATTGACACCAGTTTTTATATCCCTTCCTTAGTATCCCCAAGATAACCCCAGAGATGTGACACAAGAAGTGGTGACTCTGTTATCCGAAAAATGTTACAAATAAACGATATCAGTTTGATGTTCCTATCTTTACTTATTTGGCTATCCTTTCCCAAATTCTCTGTCCTTTCTCATGTAATGAAACCATTTACCAATGGAATTTGTGCTTCTAAGGAAAGGAATGGAGTCTCATGTGCATTTCAAAGAAAGAAATATCCAATGAATTCATAAACAATTCGTTTATGTGTACAAAAAAGAAGAAGAAAAGTGTACATAAAAATTGCACCAATATCCATACCAAAATGTATAAACAAAAAAAGAAGAGGGGAAGGAGAGTAAATGTACATAGTTGTAACAATACTTCCAAATAAAAAAAAATAAAAAAACAAAAGGAGCGGTCATGACTCAAGGGAGTAATCATCAACATCCAAGCCTTCCCCCTCTCTGCTTTGGGACGCTATTAGGGCATCCCTCTCGACCTCAGCCCGCTTAAGGTTGAACTGCAGTTGCTCATTTGCAAGCCTGAGTCTCTCAATCTCTCTCCGACAATGGTCGAGCTCAACCCTCTAAAATAAAAGAAAGAGAAAGAGAGGAAAATCAAAAGATAAGCAAAAAAATAAATAACTAATAATAATAAAGAATTTTTTGAAATAAGAACAAAAAAAAGAAAAGAAGGGGGAGAAAGAGACGAAGCATTACCATCTTATGGCCCGCGTCCACACGCGAGATGATCGTCTCATCCATGCTCGCCATCATGCGCCTCATGTCGGTGTATCGGCTCGCATCCACCTAAACATGATAATCATCCAAGATGTCAAGAATTTGAAAAATAATGGATGAAGTTAGGAAAGTTGGATGTGCTTACCCCATCATAAGGAAGAGGGAGGCCTAGGTCCGTGTCTGCAGCCCGAGGAGGTGGTAAGATGACCTCAACCATCCCAGGCTCATGGTGGCGAATAAACCATGAACGATACCCTGGAATGTGGTCATCTGGACCATCAATCCGCAGGGCTGGAACCTCTCTAGAAGGCCCGACACCTGACTCCACCTCCCCTACTCGGGAGGTGCGAGAAGAGCTCCCACCACCATAGACTCCTGGAATCATGGGGCGACCTGGAAACTGTCAAGAAGAGAAACACATCAGAATAAAAGCTAGATTAACAATCTGAGGAGAAGAGGGGAAAATGGAGAAGATCTTACCTGAGGTCCCTCGCGAGTGAGGGGGACGTAGACTGTCTCTCGGAGAAGGAAGTCAGTATAGTCCATCTCGGCTAGCACCAGCCCAGTCGCAGGCTCACCAACCCTCCAGTGCCTGATCTCATCCCGATCCATCAAGGCTGGCTGATGGACCCAAGCAGGAGGAGGGCAGGGCACCAAGCGAGCCTCAGACCACTGAAGGGACACTTGCTCTCCCAAGTAAAAGGCAAACCCCCATGGGCCCTCAAAAAGGACCCTGTGAGTAGAGAGAGCTGAGGCCCTGTCAAACATGTCCGGCTCTAAAATCATCTCCCCCAAATAAGGACGGAGAGAAGCCTGTCAAGTAAGAGTCAAGATCAATGTAAAAAAAAAAAAGAGAAGAGAAGAAAAGAGAAAATAAGATAAACAACCACTTTAAATTGACCTCGGTAGGCTGCAGCTCATTCAGGAGGCCGCGAATGGACCCCAGGTCCTTATAGTGACCGCTCCTGAGCAAGTGGGACTTATGCCATCACATAGTTCGAGGAAAGGTGGTTCCGGGGTCATCCCCAGGTCTGAAAGTAGGGACCCAGAACCGAAGGATCTCATAGCTCCACGTCTGTAATAGACAATCATAAATGAGCTCAAATAAGTAAGAATAAGATAAAAATAAAAAAGGAAAGAGAAAAAGGCAAAGTTGAGAGAACTAACCCATAGGACATAGTAGCATCCGATCGGGTTCAGCGACCCCACAACCAGATAGTCTAACATATCCAGGAAGTAGGCGTACGTTGAGCCCCCCCAATCGTAGCCCGCTTTTTGACGCAGCCACGTCAAAGTGCTTAAAAAAGTGAACATATACGGCATCGGCTGTCACCGTACCCATCATATCGCTAAAGATCACCTCTGCCAGCAAAAAGAGGAGGAAGCATCGAGCCTGCTGATCCTGAAGCACGGACGGCGACTGGTCTGTAACGACCCTCTCATCCCAGCTACCCCTCAGGACCGACGCAGGGATCTCTCTCCCTATAACGACAATCCCCAACTGCTGCCTATAATACTCCAGGAGCTCTGATGGCTCCGTCGAGGCTATAATCCTCTCCTCCAGAGTCAGTGTCACGGGTAACCCACCAAAGGGTAATCCCATAATCATGTAAAAATCTAGGGGGGTGACCGTCGCCTCACCAAAGGGAAGGTGAAACGTATGGGTGCTCGGCCACTACCTCTCTACCAGAGCCCTCGCAGTCGGACTGTCCAACTCGCGAGCTAGGGACGAGGCGATGTGTCCCAGCCCGGTCTGAACTACCCACGACTGTACCGCTGGGCAAAGTATGCAGTACCACTCTGAAACAGCCTCCAGCCCACAATGCTTCTTGGGCGAAGGAAGGGAGCTGCCCTGCAAAGAAAAATAAGGCAAATGGTTAGCCAAAATAATAGGGACAACAATTAAATAAATAAATAAAAAAAAGAGAAAGAGGGAGAGACTATAAAAAGGGGGCATTAACTCGAGTTATGTGCCAAAAGACACTTAGGGTAGTGTCTAATGGCCTCACTTTGATTTGCATGCCACTAGGTGCCTAGGACGGTATCTAGAAGCGTTACCTAGATTTGTATGCCAAAAGATACTTAGGGTAGTATCTGATGGCCTCGCTTTGATTTGCGTGCCACTAGGTGCCTAGGATGGTATCTAGAGGCGTTACCTAGATTTGCATGCCAAAAGACGCTTAGGGTAGTGTCTGATGGCCTCGCTTTGATTTGCGTGCCACTAGGTGCCTAGGAGGATATCTAGAGCTGTTACCTAGATTTGCATGCCAAAAGACACTTAGGGTAGTGTCTGATGGCTTCGCTTTGATTTACGTGCCACTAGGTGCCTAGGACGATGTCTAGAGGTGTTACCTAGATTTGCGTGCCAAAAGACACTTAGGGTAGTGTCTGATGGCCTCGCTTTGATTTGCATGCCACTAAATGCCTAGGAGGGTATCTAGAGGCGTTACCTAGATTTATGTGCCAAAAGACACTTAGGGTAGTGTCTGATGGCTTCACTTTGATTTACGTGCCACTAGGTTCCTAGGAGGGTATCTAGAGGTGTTACCTAGATTTGCATGCCAAAAGACACTTAGGATAGTGTCTGATGGCCTTACTTTGATTTACGTGCCACTAGGTGCCTAGGAGGATATCTAGAGGTGTTGCCTAGGTTTGCATGCCAAAAGACACTTAGGGTAGTGTTTGATGGCATCGCTTTGATTTACGTGCCACTAGGTGCCCAGGATGGTATCTAGAAGCATTACCTAGATTTATGTGCCAAAAGACACTTAAGGTAGTGTCTGATGGCCTCACTTTGATTTGCATGCCACTAGGTGCCTAGGATGGTATCTAGAGGCGTTACCTAGATTTGTGTGCCAAAAGACACTTAAGGTGGTGTTTGATGGCATCGCTTTAATTTACGGGCCACTAGGTGCCTAGGATGGTATCTAGAGGCGTTACCTAGATTTATGTGTCATTTGGTGCTTGGGGTAGAATCTAGGGACGTTACCTCGAATCTATGCGGTGAGGTATGAAGCTAATATAAATAAAATGCATGAATTGAAAGGGAAAGAGTAAGAATACTGACCTGGCCCCATATGGAGCGGCAACCATGGCGGGCAGTGTCGGCTAGGGTAACCCCTGAAAGATACCATGCAGCTCGTGCATCGGGAGCAGTAGTACGGAGTAGTGGTTCCCGATAAGACTGGTGTCCTCGTCGGCAGAAAGACATGATGTGAGTGAATAAAAAGGGAGTGAAGTCAAAAATCAAAAACAGCAGAGCTTCGCAGCAAAAATGAGAGTGAAGAAATGAGGGAGGGAGCCCCCTATTTATAAACTCTCCATCGCGCCCACGGCGCCGTGGAGGTTTTCCCACAGGGCCGTGAAGTCTGGCACGGAGCCGTGCACACGGGGCCGTGCAAGCACCGTGCCGCCCATACACGGGGCAATGGACCAAAAAAAAAAATCCCCGGTGAAATCCCTCATTACTGACTTTCGGTCGAGTGGTGCCTTATCATCCTCCAAACTAGATGGTCTCGATCGAGTGGCACCTTATAACCATCCAAGTTTGACTTTTGGTTGAGTGGTGCCTTATCACCCTCAATTTGGATCTTCGGGCCGAGTGGTGCCTTATCTAGATCTTCGGTCGAGTGGTGCCTTATCACCCTCCGAACTTGATGGTTTTGGTCGAGTTGCACCTTATAACCATCCAAGTTTGATTTTCGGTTAAGTGCTGCCTTATCACCCTCAAATTGGATCTTCGGGCCAAGTGGTGCCTTATCACCCTCCAAACTTGATGGTTTCGGTCGAGTGGAACCGTATAACAATCCAAGTTTGACTTTCGATTGAGTGGTGCCTTATCACCCTCAAATTTGATCTTCAGGCTGAGTGGTGCCTTATTTAGATCTTCGGTCGAGTGGTGCCTTATTACCCTCAAAATTCTATCCCAGTGGAGTCCCTCATATTCGATCTTATGGGCCGAGTGGTGCCTTATCTAGGTCTTTGGTCGAGCGGTGCCTTATCACCCTCAAAAATTGTTTGAGCAATCCTCACAAGATAAAGATTTGGTTCTTCCGAGTTTTTCTTTTGAGGATTATCGAAAGATTTCATCGCGATAAACCGCCTGTTTTTAGCAACTTTGCCGCCTTTGAGCAAAGCGTCAGCAGTACATGCTCTTAGTGACAAAATTAGTTGGTCTTTTGTCTTTACCCTTCGGCTGTTGGCATAGGCCTCGGCCAAAGAGGGGCAAACTGTAGATGCTGATTTTTTGTCAACCCCTAATTGGTGATGATGACAATGGGACATGGATGATGGACGATGCACTCTCCCTCTTTTCAGATCCAAAGATACCTTACCCATAAGACCAAGAACCATGCTGAGCACAAAATGGCCCATTTTAGGCCCAAAAAAAGGAAAAATGGCACTGCGCTCCCACGGCGACGTGGACTCTTCCCACAGCGCCGTGGATGCCTTCCCAAGGCACCGTGGGGGTGTGTACCAGATTTCCACGGCGCCATGAGGGGGTGTGACATCAGCCTACTGACATCACCCACAGCGCCGTGGAGGACTTATCCGGTCAGGTGAGAGAAGGGGTCCCTCCCTATAAATAGGAGGGTCCCCTCCCACATTTCCCAAGGAATTTGGGTAGAAAGACCCTCCCCAAGTGATTCCTAGCCTCTTTTCCTCCCTTTTCACCCTCATTTCTCCTCCTTCTCTCATGAGTGTGTGAGTGCTTGAAGTTTTCTTGTGGCGGACAGATCCTTCGATTGTCCCTCTGAGTATAGAGCGCTTTGGCTTCTTGGCGTTGGTATCCCGTCTGTGCACGGATAACCATCGAAACTCCTTTGTTACAGACGTTATTCTATCTATTTACTCCTCTCCAAATCACTCGAAAGAGCCGTTACTCTGTCGAGAAAGAAGCAGCGTCAGTCCATTCGTCTATCTTCCCTGAGCCAGGGGAATACAACCATACAGGTATAATTATTACATTTTTGTTGATCCAATGTAGTCCTTTCATATTTCATCGTTTTAGTCCACATTTTTCATATCTATAATGTAGTTTATTATGCTTTAGTTCAATTCATAGCATCTGAATGTAGTTCATAATATCCCCCATCCCCGTAATAAAAGAGAGAGAACATTCGTCCTTATCTAGCATCTAACACAGAGAGACCGGCTTCAGCCGGGCGAGGTGGGTGCCTAACACCTTCCCACACTCGTAACCTGACCCCTTACCCGAACCTTTCGTCAGACCATATGGAGTCACGTAGCCCGATTCCGCTCACCACGGATAGGGCTACACTTAATGGGTCCTAGGCCCTAACCCTAGGTGGCTACTTCTCATTATATTAGCATATTTTAATGCATGATCCCAATCCCCTATTTATCAATATTATACATTGACAATGTTATCCATATCCATACACACACACATACATCTCCCACAACCCTATGTTGCCATATACCATAAGGGCTGAGGAAACCTTCGTCCCAAAGGACCGCGGTACTTACAATGGCACTAATGAAAATTTTTAGATTTTAAAATAAAGTCTTTTAATTCTTTACCTGATCTAGTAGGCAAGCATCTCCAGCTTCTTCCCGGTCACAAACTCCATAGCCTGTAGGAATTCTATGTCAGCTCTTACCTCTTCAGCTAAAGTCATAAAATAGCCTCGCTCTTCTGGTCCACTAATGGTAGCAACAGCCAAGTAAAAGTCCAGTCGATTCTCAGCCCGGGGTAACACTAGTCGTATCCGTCTCAGTCTCTCTCACAGGTGTCTAAGATAGATCATGATGCTCAGGTAAGGTAGTAGGTCCTGTCACATAAAATGGTTCTAGGCATGAGGGCATACTTAATTAAAAGAATTAAGTACACAACCACTGAAATTTAAATAGCTAAAGATTAATGAAACAACTCTTGGGTTGGCTCGAGGTACCTTATCATCTAGGTGTTCGATTTTCTTTGAACCTCATTAGGTCCTATTTTCCACTATCCTAGGCCTTGATTAGGATGAGATCTATGCTCCCCGTACTTACTAATCCCTAGATACAACATGCTTACATATCTAAGTTCTGTTTGCATAGCAGCACACCAAGCAATTCGTAGATCACAATATTCAGACATGTAGTAGCTAGGTAGCATACACCAACCATTATACACATTTATCATATATTAAATATTTATCATAAACACACCAACAAAAGTTTTTTTTTCTTTTCTCTCTTTTTTTTTCTTCCAAGTCCTATGTGTTCTATACAACCCTTTACAGGAATTTCACCCCTATGGGTTTGAGAAAATTGTGTTTGCTTAGTACTCATTTAATTATTATTATAGTTTTTTTTTTATATATTTTTTTTCAAAACCATCTGTGAAAGTTCATATTTTATGTTTATTAAGGTTAATATGGTCAAATCTCAAGTCCTTACATGTAATTAGCTCAAAATAGCAAATCTACACACACTGGGGAATGTCTCTGGGCGTTGCCACATCGCCTAGTGCCATGGCCCAGAGAATCGGGGAGCAGGTTTTTAAGTCTGAGAGGGGCCCATTTCTTTTCTTATCTCTTCAAAACTCTTCTAAACTCTTGGGGAAAGGTTCTTGTAGGGTGAGGGGACCACTTTTACACCAAATCCTTGCGATTCTCTGGGGTTTTTGCGCATCTACACTTGTTTAGGTATGCTTTCTTAACACTTACCCTATTTTACCTCTTCCTTTTTGTTTCCTATTGCTTTGGTTAGGGTTTCTATTGTTTTCCTTGCCCTAACTCGGTTGTTCTTGCTATTCCTAGTAGGAAATGTCTTCTAGTCGTCGTACAACTCGGAAATCTGTAGCCCAAAAGAGGCTACGGGTCGAATCCGAGGAATCTTCCTATTCTTCTTCGGTTCCACCATCATCTCCTAGAGAGGATTCGTCTTCCGAGGAACCAGATTTTGATCACCATCTTTTCTCCAGGTATGAGCACGCCAAAGAATGGAAGAATTTTGCTTCTGTAAAGATAGTGAATGGCTGGGTGGTACAAGTAGAGGACTTCCACTAATATAGCCTCTTTACCAAATTCAATGCCCTAGGCTGGGCATCGATGCTATCCCCTACCGAGCCTTGTTATCCCAACTTGGTTCGGTACTTCTATTGTAACTTGATGCCATCTGGGGCACAAGACTTCACACTTCAGAGTAGGGTAAAGGGAGTAGATATCAGATTGACCACTACCCTTCTAGCAGAGATCCTGGGTTTACCAGACACAAGAGAGCGGGTTTACTATCAGCCCCGTATGGATATTTCTGATATGTTTTCTTTGGAGACTAGGAGGATAGTTTTCACAGCTTTGACAGGTTCAGGAAACACTCCTAAGTCTGAGACTGCCTACAATCCTAGTACCAGGGTGATCAGTAGGTGTGTAACCTACAATATTTACCCTAAGGGTGGAAACAAGGGCAGTATTTCCATGATGAGAGCATACATTACCTACTGCCTCTTGGGAGCTGGTTAGGGGGGTCCAGTCATCAACCTCCCTTATTTGTTACTTCAGGTGATGCTTTATCAAGTACAAAACCCAGCTGATGGGAACCTTCCCTACGGGAAGTTTCTTACCTTGGTTTTTTGGTATTTTGGGGTGCCATTGGAGGGCGAGTGCATAGACAGGGTCTGATCCAGGCCTATAGATAAGACCTCTATTTTCAAGATGAAAGTGCCAGGGGAGGATTCAGTAGAGGGCGAGGAGCAGATGGAGATGCAGCAGGATGTGGGGGAGCAGGGAGTGGGGCATGATGAGGATGTCCAGGGTATGGATGAGAGGAGAGACATTGAGGGTGAGACCCAGGGTCTTCATGCAGAGGAGCAAGGGATAGGTCCAGATGATCTCAAGGGCTTTGACACTCAGTTTACAGACTTACCTGCTTACGAGATGACCGGTGCCACTAGCTCACAGGTTCCAGGTCCTACTGATTGGGCACAGATGATGACACACTTCCAGAGTCTTGGCACTCAGCTCTCCAGCTTAGCGACTAGGGTGGATCGGGGCTTTACTTCCTTAGAGACGAGAGTGGGGTCTGTGGAGCAGCGTCTAGATTTTTGGGATAGGTTCTAAAGAGTTGATTCACGCTAGACTTAGCCTCCTCCAAGCGACGTACCTCCTTATGAGTAGTTCCAGCAGTTCCGGACCTTCTCCTGCTACGTGGTCATGATCATCTTAGTTATTCTTTTCCTATGCTTATGTATTTTTCTTTCTTTGTTTTCTGTTTATGTACTTGTTGAATTGCAGTTATGCAATCAAACTTTTGTAATTATTGCTGAGTTAATGAAAATCTTGCATCTTTACTTAATTGCATCTACCTCCCCTGTAGTTTTTAATTCTTACATATTTTATTATTTAAAGCTTATTAGTCCTAGTCTGCAATCTATAATCGTAAGAAGAGCCTCATGCTCTTATACCAAGCTCTGTCACACCCCAAACCACCCCCTAGGAGGATTGGGTAGGTGACCCGAATTGCATAACAGCAATCCGCCAAATCCCACGGATCTAGAAGCAGTGCTTACGATTATGGAACCACAACCATCACTTTACCTTAGGTAAGATCAGAGTGTCGCAGATAACTACAATTTAATAAACAAAAGGAAACGTAGCGATACAGGGAAACGGTGATAATATATACATATAAAAGTTTTACATTTCCCATCAACCCACACACAAAGAAAACAAAGAGACAAAGCTGATAAGTACAGTACTACATACAAAAATATATACAGGACGAGCATACTCAGCCCCAAAAAGGAAAAATAAAAACTACAACCAGCAAGTCAGAACGGGGATAACTCCAGATAGCCCAAAAGGAGTCCCCAAGTCAAAAAGTTGTCATGAACACACTTCAATGGTCCTCATCAACAACTACCGAAAATGTGCGCAGGATCGGTATGACGTCCGTCGGGGTCCACACCAACATCATCATAACAACCAAAACTCTCCTCCTCGAGATAGCCCACCATGCCACAGCGGCATCCACCTGCAAAATCATCTAAGCAAAACATTGCATAACAGAGTGCGAGCCCCACTGATCTCATGAGCAATAACATCAATCATGCATGCACATGCAACCACAATTCACAATTCGGATGATCCTACATGATATGCAAGTCCAGGTTTTATTATTAGCCACCTACCATTACAACTAAGTCGGGCCTGTGCCACTACAATTCCCAATACATGTATCCCTGGAGTGGGCTTCTAACCCCTTCCCACGATACACCAATTGAGTTATCAGAGAGGACCAGTCAGCTCCCGCATTCGTTCACCAAGGTCAGCCCGACCAGCCCTCTGTGATTAACCCAGGGGACAATCCATTTCTTTCTTTCTTTTCTTTTCTGGCTTATAGCCCATGTGCACCATTCTGGTGTTCTATTCATATCATGCACCATTCCGGTGTTCAATTCATTTCTTTTTTTTTTTTTTTTTTTTCATATTCTGATGGTCGCCCCCACAGGCATTCAACACCTTAACCCCTGTTGGCAAGGGTGCATGGCACGGGTGATGAAACTCTAGCCCCGTGTCTATATGGCATCGCATGAGTCAGGTGGTGTCAACCGCATCCCATACTAAGGTCTACCACGGGCCTCATTTCCAAGCCGACTACGGCATCTAATCTAACATTCACAATCATCATATAAGAATTCATAGTGTTGATCAACAGACAGTCATTATGCAGTGATTTGAATAGTTTGAACAGAAGTAAATAACACAGCAATTTTATTCAATTCTTATTAGCTGGCAGTAGATCATAATCACATATACACACATGATAACATTATTCACTCACCTGCACTTGGCTCTAGGTATTCAGTCTCAATCTCAGTTCCAGAAGTTGTCTGGTTGTTGACCTTGAGCACGGAATCAGGTCCTAGATATAAATCAGAAGTTGTCATGTTAAGCTTTTTAAACTATCTCTGTTAGTCCTAGGGTTGACCTAAGCTTACTGGGTAGACCCAGGGTTCAATTAGGTTCACTGGGAGTCACTGGGCCTTACACTGGGCCTTAGGTACATGTCCCGGTGCATGGGCCAGTGTTTGTGGCATAGGGGTAAAGTTGTCATTGCCAATGTCTATACCCAACCCTAGTGAAGAATAGGTGCACAGTGCTGTCCATGACTTGCCTGTGCAGCAGGACCAAGCACAACAGGGTTACAACCACCTGCGGGGCCCACTAGGGTTCCAAAGCATTCTCAGTAAAGAATAGATGTGGGGAAGGGCATTTCAATCATTTTCCCACCTTCCCACAGTGTCCAAGGTCCAATAGGTGAGAAACCCCAAGTCTGTCCATCAAAACAACCTATTTTCCATCACTGGGCGATGGCTCTGGGCCTTGCTGCATCGCCTAGTGCATCGCCCAGTGGTTGCACAGTCGATATAGGCTGAGTTTCTAAGGTGGGGCCTACAAGGTTGAGCCCTAAATGGATCCCTTGCATGTTAGGGGGGTCTGATAGCCCCTGAGGTGGCCTACCTCATGGTCCAATTTGATTCTCTATCAGATCCATCATTAGGCTGACAGTGGCTGCCCAAGTAGCTCAAATGAATAGTATTCAGGGTTTTGGCTAAGCTTGGGAGTTGGTTTCAGCCACATGCAGGGCTGGAATAGCATGCCAAATGAGGGTCTAGGGCTACAATCATCTAGGGTTTGATCTCTGCAGCCCTAGCTTGCACCCAGGGTTCCAATCCATAGATCAGTAAGGCCAACTGGCAGTGCAGGTGGGCACAGCCAGCTTCAGCTCCAAGGAACAGCAAAACATAATATTAAAAATGCATAAAGATCTCAGATCTTCCATGCACAAGGTCTGCATGGCAGATCTGGACCAGTACTGGGCAAACCCTCGCTAGTTTGGGCTGCCCAAAGAACTTAAACACAGAGAATTAGAGAGGGAATGGGAACAGCAGGTGTTTATAGGTGATTTTATACCTGAGCAGGGGTAGGAGCAGCTCGAGCTCAGGCTGGTGCAGGGTTGCAGCAGACTCCCCCTCTTCTTCTTCCTTCCTTCTTCTCCTCCTTCTTCTCTTTCTCTCCTTTTTCCTCTCTTTCTCTCCTCTCGGTTTCAGTGGAGAACAAGAGCTCTAAATGAGCCTAAGCCTGCCTATTTACAGGCCCAAGACCAACTGAGGTCTGTTTGGCCACTAAGGCTCCTTTTAAAAATTAGTTTTTGAACTGATTCTGACTGATTCTGGGCTCTCTGATCGGGTCCACCATGAACTGAGGTCATGAGGTGGTCCCTCAGACTTCCATCTATTAGTGGAGGGTGCTCATGTTCATATTGGGTGGTCCCCACAATTAAAATAATAAAAAATAAGCAGAATCTATCACTGGGCGATTCACTGGGCCTTGCTGCATCGCCCAGTGCCATGGCCAAGAGAATTCCTACAAGTGAAACTCAAAGGGGCTTGCACAGGGGTTTGACCCTTAGTCAGGGTATTGTCCCCACATGCCCATTAGGGGTTTTTGGCACATTTTCCATAGGTGGGTCCCATAGTACTGGGGAGGAGGGAGATTACCAGGAATCCAAGTCATACATTAGGCTTTGAGCTATGCAAGTGCAGGGGTCTGCTATCCATCTTCTAACAGGTATATAGGAGGACATGCATTGGGTTTCTTCATTGATCCATGTCACTGGTGTGATGCTCCACAGTGGTCCTGGTTGCATGGTCAGGGGTTCTTGTTCTTCAACAGCAATTTTAGCCAGTCAGGGGCAGGGTTTGACAGTTTTGCATTCATCCATTCCCATGATGCCTTGACTTTGATAGCATTTAGTTGGAGAGTGCATATTTTCATCATGTTACCTTGTTTTTACATCTATACCAGGCCACTAAGTAAGGTGTTGAGGAGTTTTGCTCATACCAAATGCTTGAAACTTCTTAGGATCATCTTCTTTGACATTACATTGTTTCATAGTCTCAGTCAAAGAGGGGCTTTCTATAGATACCTCATTTTGTTACCCCATAATAGATCAAGCGATGATGGAATCGATATTATCACGAAGAAGCATGCGACCCATTATTTATAGCCTAGGAGGTTTTTTGGGCCCCAGCAACATTCCTAGTCCCCCACGGCTTAGGATTAGTCCCTAAAATGAATTATCAAAATGAGTTTTCAAAACATGGAATTGGCTTTATCTACATAGTATAAATGAAGCGCAAAACCCCTTGAACTAAGCCCAAGCCTGAAGCTAGGCCTCAACTAGTTAAGAGTTGACTGGGGCCGACATCGACAAACTTGGAGTTGGTGTCATCGATGCCTTCTGCCAACGTCGTTATTTCCCCATTTGAGTCTCCTAGTGCCCAAATAAATATATAAAATATATTTTCCATGTGTGCATAGTGGTGAACTTTTGATTCCCATTTTGTGACAATCTCATCTCATTATTGCCCACATTCCAACTCACCTAGACTCTTCTAGAGACCCCATAGGTCATGATAGAGTATGCCAAAGGCTTATACTCAATCTCTAAGTGATTGATGGAGTTACCTTTCAACCAAAATTGAAAATCAATCAATCCCCTTAGAGCCAACGAGTCCTCTAAGCATTGGGATTAAATAATGTTTGCTTTGGACGTGGCTAACACCCTGAGCTATAATAGGAGGTCCCTCCCACGTTGTGGAGGAGCTAAGTTGAATTTTTGAGAGTTCTCATAATTTCTAAGAGCCCTTTCTGCTAGTCTACAACACTGTGCCGAGTTGAGCCTCTCCAAACCTGAGCTCGGTCTACTTCAAACCCCTTGCTTATATCACAAAAGTTGAAGCCAGGTAAGTCCTATTTCTTTTGCCATTGATTTCATTTAATTTTTTTAAGTATTCGTTTAGATATCCTTTGATTTTCGAGGGTGCGTCATTACTATCCAGCAGGAAAATGCAAAGGTTTTTTTTCAGATTTTTCTATTGCTTTTTGTTATTTTTCTTTGATTTTCTCAATTGAACCAATAGATTTCAATACATGTTCTCTTTAGTTTCAAGTACTGTTTTTTATCGTAATTCTTTGTTCCCTGAGCTTTTTATGGTGTTTTCATGCTTGTCTAAATCATATTTAGATGTTTTTTATTTTTTGACATAGGGTCTTTCCTCCCATTGTTTTGCATGTTTTAATCCCTAGTTCATGCTTATGCTTAGGGATATTTTGGTCTTTTTACATGTGCAAGAATTTTCATAGTTTATTCGTGTTTACATGATGTTTATTCTCTATTTATCATATTCTATATGTTTAGCATGCATTTTAGAATTCTCTTTAATAATTATCTATGGTCTATATGCGTATTGTTTTGCCATCTTTGCATGTTCAATGGCATTTCTGTAATTTCCAATATATAACTTGTGCTTAGGTTCTATGATTTGTTAGCTTTGTAGCTTCAATATATCATGTTTTCTTCTTCACATTGGTTATACTAGTCCTTTAAAGAAGATGATAAGAGTATGTTTTTTTCTTCAAGGACAAAACTTCACTTTTAATGATTTGAATCTTTACAATAAAGCTCTACTTTGGATGGTAGTTGGTTGAAGCTACTGTTCGAAGAATTTGCTTTTATAACATCACCAAAATGGTCCAAAAGTTAGGTGAAGTGAATAGTCTTCTATTTTTTAGTCGATCAATTGATCTGTCGATCAACCAGTCAATATGACCGTTGAAGACAAAAAATGTTATTGATGAAGCCTAATCTCAGTGCAAAAAGTATTGTGGTGATTCTTTTGCGGGCCGTTTCGCCTTCGAAACATACCATAATGGCCTAAAAGTGATATGTATTTTGACATATGTTTGGTCCAGGTCCGAACCAGACTGGGTGGGTCTCTTGGGCTTCTAGGGGCAGTTTTGTACTTTTTAGGTTAGGGTTTTCCTATAAAATGTTCTTATCTCTTTGAGAGGGGTGTGAGATTGAGGGTTTGTATTTTTGCTTCAGAGAAGTAGTGAAATCATTCTATAGCTCGGCTGTGGATGTAGCCTTCCTGCTTGGGGGTGAACCATGTAAAATCTTGTCTTGTATGATTGTCTTCTCTTTCTTTTCGTTTTTCTTTTGCAAAATCACCATTTTGGGTGTTGTTTTTCTAAATAATATAGAACCCTTGCAATCTATCTGTTGCTTATCAGTTGTTCGAAACTGTGACCAGTAAGTTACTGATCGACTAACATTTTGCCGTTTCAACCGTCAAAGTTTCTGTTGTTGTCAGTTGCATATTATCTATTTTCCTGGTTGAACGGAAACTGCGACCATTAGATCATTTACTCTATTTTTTTTATTGAATTTTGAGCATTTGTTCAATAGTCCATGTCCATTATTTTGGAACATATTTGTGGGATATTTAGTACTACCTAGGGTCAATCTAAGTCATTGATATGCATATGAATGATATGCAACGATTACATTGTGCATAGTGTGTACTATCCGAGAACTAAGTGCCTTGCTCTTCTTTTCTTTACTTGGTCCTTGAGATCTTCAATCTTCTTTGTATTCTTCCTTTTGATCATCATGTGAGCATATAGGGTCTTTATCTTCTTTGCTTGATCAGGCCTTCTTTTGGTAAGTTTTTCAATCTTCAAACTTCAAACTTTATACATGCTTTAATAATTATGATTCTTTAGATTCTTCTTGATTTTCATTGATTTCCATGGCTCGGACTTTATTAGTTCAATAATCATTCACTTGAAACATATAATAAGTACTTTTCATGTGTTTATTATCATCAAAGCCAATTCAGAGAGAAGGACATATCCCAACAACACTAACCACGTAGTGCAGCTAGATTGAGGTGAGTCCATTCTCAATTCCTTCTTTTTTTTAATGGTTTTGCATGACTTGTTTGGCCTAAGACTCATCTAGCATACTTATGGTTTGAAGTCTGGTTTAACTGGGTGGACTAAGATGCCTAACACCTTCCTCAGACCGCAACCTGACACGAACCCAACCCTTGATTGGATTAGGGAGTAGAGTCATTAGTTTAGCCTCTTGGCAAATAAATTATGGGTTCTAGATCCTAATTTAGGTGGCACTCTTTGTCATGTTTCCCTTGAGACCCATACCCTATGAACCATTCCTTTAGTCTGGTTTAGAAACACCCTCCCACAACCAGAGGAAGAGAAAAGATGATAACCCCCTTTTCAAACCCAACCGCATTCCTCACATTAACCAGCTCTACGCTCCTTGCCATAGTTAGCAACTTGCTTTTCCACCCAAAAACTTTACTTTTGCTTTTGCCCCACTATAGGCATTAAGGGCTCCTTATTAACTAGTCCTTTAAAAATTGTCACCCCAAAATAGCGAGAAGGAAATTTACAAACTAGGGCACCCAACAACTCCATGATCCTCTGCTTTCTAATGTGGTGAATCTATCCTAAGAAAAGCTTACTTTTCTCTAAGTTGATTTGGTAGCCTAAATAATATTTATATTTTGAGGGAAAAACTCTCAAGTTTCTAACACACCTGATTGAGGCATTCATAAAAATGAAAATGTAATGAACAAATAATTCTTAGCTTGTGACCAATGAAGAAATTTTAAGTTTTTTTTTTTTTTTCTAATGAGAGAAGACTAGGTCCCTACTAATTACTTCCTCAGCCAAGATAAAAAAAATATATAGGAGAGATCGAATCTCCTTGCCACTTTACATCAACACTTCGTTGTCTTAACACGTATGCAAAACATAACCTCCAAGAAGGCCTACATAATTCTTCGGACAAAATTTTCCTTCACCACCTAGTGAAGATTCAGCCACCGTCCTAGGGTTCACAAAGCTTTAGTATATCCCAAAATCCCCTTGATACCCATTCGTGTCCATCCTTCAATCCACGAAAAAATGGATTCCCATCACCGTGGTTGAAGGAAAACTTGGTCCTAATTCTTTTCTTCAAGTTTTATGGCTTTGTAAAGTTTCAAGCTAAACGATCCTCGAAGTTGTAACACCTTAGAAAATGCTCCATGTGGGCTTAGGGACTCAATAAAAGAGGAAAAATGCTGGGTGGTGGTTTTCTTAATCTCACATACTGTTGCGTCAAGAAATCATCACAGGTTGTCTCCTAGCATTGTGGCCTACACAGAAGAACAGAATGAGCACAAGAGAATCAGTTTGCTCTGATAGGGGATTCTTCGATGCTTAAGTTAAATCTCTCTTAACAACAGTTAATAATAGTAAAGATGATTCTGTAAGGGGTGAAACCTGAGTATATATATAGTGTTCATGGTGAGTAGAGATGATGGTGAAGAATCCCAATCTATTAGCTTTCTATTCACGGTGGGAGATTTAGTGGTAGAGTCCCTTTTAGAGAGTGATCCATGATTGATAGGGATCGTTGGCACTACTCTTGTAGTTTTCTTATAGAAATGGGATTAGGATGGATTGACTCACACTTACGTGGCACGTTGTGCCGTTCTTATGAATGAACTCCTCATTGGAGCAGGTATGGACGTGATTCATTGAACCTTTGGTCATTAATAAATTGCAACAATCTTATGATGTGGCACAACGTCATTGGGAGGTTATATGTTGATATAACATAAGCCCCCACTCCGGCAAAGCCTTTAGCATATGTCAGAGTAGAAGACTCTTATTTTTCACTTTAGGAACCAAGGTGCATCATTTATTTATGATGTTTTGATGCTCTGACCCAAACGACATCACGATCATGACCGAATAGCAACATCCTATACATTCTCGACCGAGTGACACTGTCTTCAACACTCTCGACCGAGTGTCAGCTGTTCTATTCACACAACCAAGCTGTCGAATAGATTCGTGTTACTTATTCTTGAGCAAAGGTCCAACCCTTTAACATGCTCTCGTTACTGACCTTAAGGTGAATCTTTTCTGTTCTCATGGAGGTAGAGTTTTTTGGCGTTGGTAGAAAACTAGTGATCCAGGTGTCACAATGTCATGACTGAATGCGTCAAAAACCCTGGTTGTCAGTCAAGGTGTCACAAAGGTTATGGTATTTATCGCTTCGACACTGTCAGTGCCGTTGGTACGGAGGTCCCATGGCATGGCTTATGAATGGGCTTCTGCTCATCACCAAGTGTGCTGCACGGAACAGGAGGAGGCGAAGAGACGTCTTTTCAAAATTCGATTTCTCCCTCTCTGTCGAGTGTTGGTTCGCCTTTTGGGCACGGTTTTTATGGGGTAGTTATTGTTCCAGCTCCTTCCTTCGTTCCTCTCCTTATTTAAACTTCTCTCGTCATCATTTTTCTTCTTCGTTTTCTTCGCGTTCCTTCTCCAAATCGTGCAACTCCCTACTCCCTCCGCGAGTGGTCTTCGTTGTGCCTTTGTTCTACATGCTACGGTTTCCCTCTAGGCTCTACTAGATTTGATGCATTGCTCGTCCTCCTTTGCGAATTCAAACAGTAAGACTTCCATCTTTGTCTTTTCTTTCAGTTTCTATGCTTTTCTTTTCTGGGTTTTGCTCTACTTCGTTTTATTCTTCTCTACTGTAAATCGCGCTTTTCTTGTTCTTCTTCTTCTAATTAAAATTATCGTTTTAACCTGCTGCCTTTGGTGACTTTGATTGCCTCTGCCAATAGATTAATGTATCTTGCCGAGGGTTTAATCCCACCTAGGAACCATGAGACTGCTGTCCTTGAATTTAGAGATGTCCTGCCACTCTCAGGCGTGTAGCGCCCGTTCGCGCGATGGATCTGGCCGTGCCCAGTGCTGCACGGGGCATTGGTGCTACGTTTGTTGTCAACCCTCATTGGGCAGCCGTGGATTTCCCCTACTTCCCTGAGGCAGGGGAAGTGTAGAGAATATAGGAATAGGTATCATCTTCCTACTAGTATGGTTCTTAGGCTTCTCAAGTCCGGGGAGTATACTTACACACCATCGAAGGGAGAGATGTGTCTGTATGCAGATTTCTTGTTTGGGGGTCTGAGGTTTTCGATCGGCGATGTTGTTCGGGGTTTCTTAGGTGAAGTGTTTGATGACTTCCAGATATCCCCCACCCAGCTCATTCCTAACTCATGGCGAAGCAACATTGGGCTCATGATTCTTATCATAAATCTTGACTGTCCCCTCTCGTTTCCCCTATTTCTCCAGCTCTACCATTTTGCCGCTCAGTAGGGGAGGGGATGGTATAGCCTGAGCCAACGCTCTACTATCGAGGCCCACATCCTCTACTTCCTCTTCTCTACTTCCATCCTACTTCCCTGCTTTCCTGGCGTGACATGTGTCCTAACAACCATCCAACGGTTGTCTTTTAAAAAATTCAAAATTTTTTGAATGACATTCCTCATCTGTTTGAACCGTTTTAAACCTCAAACCAACCCATCCCACCGGTTTAAAACAAACCAAACCGGTCTTAACTCCCTCAAAACAAACCCATTTCACTCTTGCCTAGGGTTTCAGATCAAACGAAAATTTCGAAAGCAAAACCTCTCACTCATCCCTCCCCTCTCACAACTCCTCAGTGGCGACAGCTACGCAGACGGCTTCGGTGACATTTTCTCAACCTCTCACTCATCCCTCCCCTCTCACAACTCCTCAGTGGGGACAGCGACAGCGACGGCGTCGGTGACATTCTCTCAACCTCTCACTAATCCCTCCCCTCTCACAACCCCTCAATGGCGACGGCGACAGCGACGGTGACATTCTCTCAATCTCTCTCACAACTCCAAGGACCCTGAAAGCTATTTGGAAAGAAAACCAGCGAAGTAGCAGGGTAAGTCGTGACCAAATCTACCTGCTATTGCGACTGTGACGGCGACGGGGACGGCGATGGTGACGTCCCCTCTCTCACCCTGCTCTTGATGCTCTCCTGTGTACTCGCCGTAAGCTAAATCACGATCTCTTCTCTTACTCACCTTGTTACTGCTGCTTTGCTTTTCTGCTGAAAATTTACTGCTTTTCAGAGGATTCTCTTGATACAAGGTATTTTGAGTTTGCTAATTTTATTTTCTGAGTACACCATTGTTTCATTGTTTTTTTGTTGATTTTTTCTTTCTTATCACTCGAGTTCCCAGATCCAGAACCTCTCCTGTCTTAAAACCCTCCCTTTCTCGCTCATCCCTGTCATAACTCCTCGGTGGCAATGACGACGGCGATGGCAACTAGCGAAGAACTTAGGTTAGAAACTCAATAAAATTCTAGAACTGGAGACATATATATTTGGATTTTTATTTTTTTTTTGGTGGAAGTTTTGCCTGATTTGCTAGCGGAGTTATGGTTACCTGTGTTTGATATCCTTTTTTTGGGTTGACCAATGATCTGAGCCAATACGGTTCATATACCCTTTGCAGTGCCTTGGAAGGACAGTGGAAAAGGTTTGCATCTATTTCTATAGACGCTTGCTTTCTCTAATGGTGAATATTATTGGAGGCTAACAACCCTATTATAGAGATGTATCTCCTAAGAGTACAGTAATTGTGAACTTTTAAATGCATTAGAAAAATATAAAATGGGCTAGCATGCAAAATAAGTATCTGAGTGGATAACCCAGAATGTCTCAGAACTAGTAATAAAAAGAAACAATGGAGAGGAAAGTCCATTAAGTGAAGTAGTTGAAGTGATTTTTTTTTTTTTTTTGAAGATTATGACAATAGTTTTGTATAATTCGTATAGTTTGCTCAAAGCACATTATTTTGTATCTGCCTGATTTTGTCATTCAGATTGAAGACTAGTCAAATCTGACTGTTTTTGCTGTAAGGCTAAATTTTTTTCGATGTTTGTTGATTGTTCCTTATTTGTATATGTCAATGTCTGGTTTACCTACTTATGACATAAAAATATGAGATTTGTGTGTGGGGCATCTGTGTGAAAATGTTTGACTGACCAAATGATGTTTATATCTTTTCTTCCAACACTGCATGCATGGTGTTTCACTCCCCATCTCCTTTGTTAAATAACTGGACTCTTAGATGTCAAATCGATCACAACCAGCCAAGAAAGGATTACTTTTTGGCCTGTAATAGTGATGAGCAGTGTTGTTTGAGCTCTTAGTGTTGATGAAAAATGTTGTTTGAGCTTCCCTAGTGGCTGTGTGATGAAGATATGCCTTGACAGTCTTGATGGAGTTGCTTTTCTTTGAGATGTTTATCTTGTTTGATTGCTGGACTAAAGTAACTGGAGTTTGAAAAGCTTTGTTTTTTTTTTTTTTAGCTTGTTTGGGTAGAGTGTGTACTCCGCATCGGATTGGGTATCATTCCCATTTCTTGTGTATTCCTAGATTATGTCAGTTGTGTATTCATTGGTATGATATCTAATCCAATTTTTTTAATTTTGCGAGGACAATGAACTCTACAAAACCTATGTGTTCTTGTGGACAAGGTGAAATGGTATTGAAGCAAGCGTATACTCAACGAAACTATGGTAGATGGTTCTATAAATGCCCTGCAAATGAGGGTCATCCAAATTCCTTCATGTGGGTGAGCTACTACAAGCCCGACGAATCTGCATCATCCACTCCTGATTGTGATATTGCCCATGCTCGTGCACCAAGATATCAAGCACATCGGGACGATAGTAAAAATTATGTGGTGTGCCATATCTGGAAAATGGATTTAATAGTTCTATGGCATATATGTGTTTCTGTTGCAATTATGTTTCTTTTATTTCGGGGTTAAACTTCTTTTGTATTATTGAAGTTGAAAACATTACCCCCCTTATGTTAATTTGAGTCCTTGAATATTTTAGAATGGATTTTAGAGAAATAGTTGTAAGGGAAACTATGTAGCTTGTTCAATATGTATTCCTTAGCTTCTATTTGTTCTGGAGAAGTGGAGATTATGAACTTTCGATTTTTCACCTTAATAACTGCTAGCTCAAATTATTCTGATACTCTAATGCTTGTTAGATAGGAACAAATATGCCCCCAGTGTAACTTATCTCAGAAACTTGAGTTTTCCACATCTTTGATTTCCTTTTCAAATGCAAGCAATTTGTTATTGGGGGTAGCCTGATGCAGCATAATTGGTTCTTCTTTTTTAATTTGTGGGAAAACCCAGTGTGGTTGATATCTGTGAATTGTATTTCTAGGTGGGGAACTGCTTTCCTATTATCATTGCTGATGACACTATCTGTTAAGAATTGAAAGTCCTTGAATCTGAACGCACCTTTTTCTAATTTCTTGTGTCCGGCCTCTTCCCACTTCGATATCCCATTTATTACCACTGTGAGCTTTTTATTCTGTGCTAATATCATTATCACTATGAGGGCATTTGGGGGGGGGGGGGGGGTCGTGGTTGTGGGCACTGAGATGTTAAAAGTCAATGCCTTTGTAAGCACTAAACAAAGCAGGGTAGACCTGGTTTTGGTTCTCTAGCTATCTCAAATGCGATATGGTTGGGTTGACTTGTATATTATCATTCACGTCAGGAATTCAAAGCCAGAGAAAGTGTTTTGTAGTCAAGAGCCAAGGTTTTTTATGCCAAGCTCGTGGAGAAATACTCGGGGGAGGAGGGACATTGTAAATAGTTTATATGTTCTAACTTCTAAATATGTTATCAATCACTGCATGCATTTCCTCTCAAAAAGGAATATGAACATTGCATTTGCATCACACGAGCTCAACAGAATTTTTAAGAGATTTGATCTATAGAAATGCATTAACGTATATGCAAACATGCAATAAGACATATATGTGGTCTGCCTTGGGAGGTAAAGTAAAGTACTTTAGAAATTAGTTTATGCTCCCTTTCTCAAGTAAAGTACTTTAGAAATTAGTTTATGCTCCATCTAACAAGAAAGGGAGCATTCTGTGAACCCTAGTAGCTTTTTTCTGTTCAGTTAACACTTTTGGCATCCTACTTCTTCTCTATTGTTTTATAGTACAATAGCATTTTGCAAAGTTTTCCAGCCTCTGAACATGGAGAGGACATAACCAAATTGCGGAGAATTGAACAAAATCCTAGAAAACAGAGCTATTTTTCACAATACTGAATACAAAAAATAATCAAAAGTTGAGAAACTTATTATCACAGTCATTAGATGAAAATTAAACAAAGAATTTAGCAACTTATCATCAATGTCACAGTTTCACCTGTTTCTTGTCCTGGAGATAGATCAACTCGAGGTGTTGTTGTTGAACCCTGCGAAGAACCTACTGCCTACAAATGCAAAAAGTGCAAAATGGAATTAATATTAAAAATATTAGTATCACACATTATTATTAAATATAGGTTTATTTGATTATACCAATAAAAGTGATGTGAAAAGCCGGTTCTCCGTATATTGAGATACATCACGAACATTTGATGTAGCAAGGCTTTGAGATGGTTCTTCTAGTGTTTCCATGCTAACTGAGGTTTGGCTTCTAACTGTTTTAATACATTTCTTCTGCTTCCCCGTAGTTTCAATGAAGGCCTTATATCTTTTGCCACCACCTTTCCTACCTTCTTTTTTTTTTAGCACCAAATCCATGTAAGCTTAAGAGCATTGAACTGAATCTTCTATAGTAGGACATGCTACAGTTAGTGTTGCAAGTTCTTTAGCCAAAATATCAATATTAATGTTGGTCATCTCAAAACCAGCGTCTGTATTAGATGCTTGGTTTACTAGCTTAACATATTTAGGCATAAGATGCCTAAAACGCTGTGTACGACTCAGCTGGACATCTTCCATCACTTCTTTTCACTTACTGTCTTCCACCAATATGTCTTTTGCTGCTCGTGTCCATCTCCTCAAAATATATTTTTCAGGAATACATTTTATCTCGAGCACATCTAAAACTTTCAGGACATGGCAACATAGGATGCCATATGTCTCAAATTTCCTGCAACTGCATTCTAAAACCTGCTCATGTATCTTGTACAAGACTGCATGTTCTCCTCCACAAATTCACCTTCCTCATCAACCATTCCAACAATGTACTGGTGGAAGACATCATTTACAGTACAATATTTTACAGAGCAAGCAAGAAACATGTCATGCTCCCTCCTAAATTCATTGAATATGTAAGGGGTATAAACTTTTCCTACTTGTCTCAGTACTGGTGCATTGCAACCCATGGTCCTAGGAAGCGTATTTCTTGCTTCAAACTCAGCCTTCAATTCATTAGCACGCTTATCCTCCACAACTCGTTCAAATTGCTTAAAAAATCGTACAAGATCCAATGTGGGTCTCAAATAAACTTTCAAATCACTGTTAATACTTTCACTAAGCTATATGCTCCTCACACCAAGTGTGAACGTGTATTTCATATAAAAACGTGCCCATTTATGTTTAATACTATAAATCCAACCTAACCATGAATTATTCCCAAGTTGGTAATCATCCAGTAAAATTTTCCATGCATTCTCAAATTCCTCTTCACTTTTATATTAGAATATGCATTTATTCAAATCTTTAAGAAATGATGATCCATGTTTCATCAAATTACCAAGATGTTTTATCCCATTCTGCATTAGGTGCCAGGTACACAATCCATGCCATGTTTCAGGTAAAACCTCAGCTATTGCCCTTGACATTGCAGCATCTTGATCAGTAAAAATGGTTTTGGGTTTCTTCTGTCCATGAGTCTCCAAAAATATCTTAAACAACCATTTGAAGGAAGGAACTGTCTCATCATATAGTAGTGCAACTCCGAATATGGTCGCACCCCTATGATGGTTGAATCCTACAAAAATCCCAAATGGCCTGTACTCTTTGTTTGTGCAAAACGTAGTATCAAAGATAACAACATCACCAAACACTGCATAATCAATGAGCATCATCGGATCTGCCCAAAATATGTTTGTTATCTGTTCTCCATTATCCAGTTGCAAAGAGTATGTAAATGATGGGTTGTTCCTTGTCTGATTTTCAAAATATGCTAGCAAACTCCCAGCTTCACCGAAGGCTAGATCATGCTGACGTTTGGTTCGAAGGTAATTATTCAGATCTACCCTAGTGCAACCTAGGTTTTCGCTACCACCAACTTGCATGCCCATCAAATCAAAAGTGGCCTTAGGCCTGATACCGGAATCATCAGCCAAATCTATTCCATGTGCAACTATATTTGAGATTTGGCATTGAGACCGCATCAAATGAGAAGTACCTAGTGTATGCAATTCATGGTTGTGGTCATCAAAAAAATCTTTACATTCATATTGACCATCTTTCACCCTAGATATACACATTCTTGCAAGACAATTAGTTCTGGTTTCTGCACGAGGTTCCTTCGTGTTTATATCTCTCTTATCCTTTTTCCGACGTCCATGCTTATTACATACAAATCTCCTCTGTTTAATGATTGTCGGATCTTCCTTGCTCCTATGTGCATGATCTCTCCTAATACTAAAACCAACATTTCTACCATACTGATTATAAAAGCAATATGCAGCATTTTTAGATCGAAAGTCATGCCAATCCGAGGTATGTCCTGGATATACACATCTTCAACACTATTATCAACCGGTGAAAGCACTGGGTTGGACATAGGACCTACTGCAATTCATCGACATGTGAAACAAAAGTAACTACATGTCTAATCCATAAAATAAAATAAAAAAAGTAACTACATAAAATATTAAAAATCAGTACGGATCAAATAAATAACAAAAAAAAATCAAAATCCTCAAAATAAAAATAAAGGTTGTACCCAGTGCACAAGGCTCCCGTGTTTAGTAGGGTCTAGGGAGTGTCAAGATCCCCAAAATATTGATCAAAAAACCCAAAAAAGAATGGCAAGTATCGGATCAGATAGGTCGATCCAACCGACATGTAATGATGTCTTTAGATAAGATAGAGTTTAATGTAGTTAAAACACTCTAATTCCTTCCCCATGGCTGGTGGGATTCCAGCAAGTCCAGGTGAGAGGCCTGGTCGTATCCGCTTTTTCTAAACCTCGTCTTCACTACTAACTACTAACTACTAACTACTTGAATTCCTAGTTTTTAGGATCTGAACTTGCTAATTCTAAAGCAGCACTAGTTCATAAGATCCAACTGTTGGATAACGCTCTTCTTTTGTGGAGCTATTTTTAACCATTAGTAAGACCTTCAACCAGAATTTTACTTCAATCTGAATTGTTAATTGCTATATAATTAGATTTTTCTTGAATCTGGAATGTTTCATTTCTGCATAGCAGACACAGAACATGGCTAGAGAGAGGGCACAGAGCAATACATGTTCATTGAGAAGTGCCTGGCATCAGCTGATAGACAAAAGTAGCCATGGCTTATCTTTCTTGCACATCGAGTACTGGGTTATTCTTCCCGTAGGGACATTTGAGGAACCAATGGGAAGAGAAAGCCTCCAAAAACTTTGGCAGAAGTACAAGGTTGACCTGGCTTTCTATGGACATGTCCATAATTATGAAAGGACATGTCCTATCTATGAGGTACTACTCATAATCTTCTCCATGGATCTTTGCTGCATCACAGCATCCATGAATACATATCAATTATTGATGATTCTCGTTTCTATTACAGAGTGTTTGCACGATGACGGAGAAGTCATACTACCACAGCAGTTCTGGAATTTTATTGAGTTTCAAACTAATAACGGCTTCCGTTGCACCAGTAACAATCCATTACTAAGAAAATTACTGGAATCAAAATGGCATGAGGATGTCATTACGGTCAAATTGGTTTAGCTATGAAATCAATTTCATGAATTAATAAGGATCATTGTAGCAATGGCCTTACCCGAGTGATAAGAAAGAAAAAATCAACAAAAAAACAATGAAACAATGGTAAAGTAGCAGTAAATTAACAGGAAAGCAGTAAAATTAAGAGAATAAAATTAAGAGAAGAGAAGAGAATAAACTCAAAATACCTTGTATCAAGAGAATCCTCTGAAAAGCAGTAAATTTTTAGCAGGAAAGCAGAGCAGTAGTAGCAGGGTGAGTAAGAGAAGAGATCGTGATTTAGCTTACGGGGAGTACACCGGAGAGCATCAGAAGCAGGGTGAGAGAGGGGATGTCGCCATTGCCGTCCCCGTCGCCGTCGCCGTCGCCACTGAGGAGTTGTGAGAAGGGAGGGATGAGTGGGAGGTTGAGAGAATGTCACCGAAGCCGTCTGCGTCGCCGTCGCCACTGAGGAGTTGTGAGAGGGGAGGGATGAGTGAGAGGTTCTGCTTTCGAAATTTTCGTTTGATCTGAAACCCTAGGCAAGAGTGAAATGAGTTTGTTTTGAGGGAGTTAAGACCGGTTTGGTTTGTTTTAAACCGGTGGGATGGGTTGGTTTGAGGTTTAAAACGGTTCAAACAGATAAGGAATGTCATTCAAAAAATTTTGAATTTTTTAAAAGACAACCGTTGGATGGTTGTCAGGACACATGTCACGCCAGGAAAACAGGGAAGTAGGATGGAAGTAGAGAAGAGGAAGCAGAGGATGTGGATCCTCATTTTTTGTTATTGGGTTCGACACTTCAATCAAGCTGTGGAAGAACCGTTTCTTTTTTGTTTCCAGGTTGGATGGTCTTCCGCTCAGGAATGTCTGGCATGTGACCAATGTGAGAATTCCTTTAGGCGATGGGGACCTCATCACCCTTCGCCTGATGAATGCAGCACCTTCGTTCGACGTCATTGAGCTGGCAAAAAAGGGTTTCTATTCCCGCACAGGCTTAGCCCTGGTGAGCCTCGTATTTCGATTCTTTGTTGTCTAAGTCTTTGATCTATCTGACTGACATGTCTTCTTTTGATCTTACAGTGCAGTTCAATGATGAAGATATACAGGCTGCCCTGAACATGCACTCGGCCCATCATGCTCCCTGAGCTGCACCTATTATTAGGGAGGGCTAGGCCCCCTGACCTAAGGCTTAAAAATTGAAGAAGAGGAAGAGGGGTGCAGGCTCTTCCTCCAAGGGGATACTGGCTCTTCTGCTAAGGGGTACCAACTCCTCTACTGGTGTCGACCAAGATGCCCCCTCCTCCGGGGTGATTGTGGATCTACCGGTCGGGGACCTAACGAATGCTTGATCGGAGGAAGAAGCGGTGGAGGTGGATCCCCCACTGAATGATCTGAGCGGCGGCTTGGCCAACCCACCGCTGGACGAAGTAGACTGGTTGGCCATCGATCTCACTGTTATTCCCTCTGGACGATAGCGTTTTCGAATATAATAGGAAGGCTGAGAAATGAATGAAGGGTTGCCTCCTCCCGATCGATCGAGACTCCATGAAGAATAATCCTCCCACAGTGGTTGCCAGCCGGAGAATGGTTTATACCACTTGTTTTTTTTATAAATTATTTTTACAATTTTTTACTCTTCTTTTGCTGCATCTTGTTGCCTGTGCCTCCTAGGCTTTTGACTTGATTGATGAGTTTGATGAAATGTTTGGCAATAAGGCGCAAGAGGCAGAGGACCTGTGAAGTTTGCTTACCACTTCATAGAATGATAGGGATGCTGCACATTCTGAATACATACTAATGAGATTGAGTTGAAGAAGGTTTTATTTGATCTCACCACTCGGAACCTGAATCTCACTGAACTATTTAAATTTTCTCAGGAGGTTAATGATACCATTCAGGATTGGGTTGAGACAGAGAAGAGGGTTATTATTGAGCATGCCATAGAGCAATTTGAAAGTTCTACAACTCGTTGATGGTTCGTCTATTAAAATTATGTCAAGGATGTTCGATTCATTTATGATGTCGTTCGAGTTCGGATGCTGGGTTTCGGGTGGACTGGCATCCCCCTTCCCTTGCCTTAGTTTTCTGGTCACTCTTTCTTGTTTCTCTTTGTATTTGGCTGAATATAGTCCAATGAATATATTTTTCTTGTTTCAATTCTTTGACTTGATTTATCTATTGCCCTGAAGCAACTTGATCAGACGCTTCAATTAAAAGGTTTTATTTTGCTACTCGGAAGCTGTCTTTGTCTATCGCTTTAAGGATGAAGTCTTTAGTTACCTCATGTCTGAGGTCTTTTATATGCCGCTCGGGAGTGGTCTTTTATGCCTTGGATTAAGGCTTTATTTGCCGCACGGAATTGGTCTTTTAAGCCTCTTGGATGAGAACTTTAATTTCCACTTACAAGTGGTCTTTGCACACATTTATGACTTTCAGTCCTCTGAATTTATTTTTGCATAAGAAAAATTGGGAAAACAATTAAAAAATTCATTGAGAACAATTAAGAGTTGTCGCTCGACAAGTGCTCTACTGATAAAAATTCTTCAAATGCTCTAAATTCTAAGGCTACGGTAACTTCTTGCCCCTAGAGTCTTCAAGCGATACGTCCCTGGACGGATCTGTTTGGAGACTATGTATGGCCCCTCCCAATTTGGGGAAAGCTTGCCCTCCTTTCTTGGTTGTAAGGCGCTCGCCTTTCTGAGTACTAACTCTCCTGGCCGCAACAGCCGTTCCTTAACCGTTTTGTTGTAGTGTCGTGCCGCTTTCTGTTGGTATGCGATGTTCCTCAATAGGGCATCTTCTCAAATTTCATCGAGGAAGTCTAAGTTTGCCCTAAGACCATTTTCATAGGTCTGTTTGTTGAAAGCCAATACCCTGTGAGATGATGCGATGACCTCCACGGAGAACAGAGCTTCGGTGTCGTATGCTAATCTGAATAGGCTTTCTCTAGTTGAGGTCCTCACTGTCGTACGGTATGCCCATAGGGCATTTAATAATTCTTCTACCCACCTTCCTTTTGCTTCATCTAGCCTTTTCTTTATACCGGCAACCAATGTTCTATTGGTGACTTCTACTTGACCATTTGATTGAGGGTATGCTATTACAGCCGATCGGTGCTCGATATGGTATTTTTTGCAGAATTATTCAAAGGCAGGGTTGTCAAACTATTTGTCATTATCTATAAGATACGTGAAAACCCAAATCTATAGATGATCTTATCCTTGAAAAACTTCTCCTTCTACTTCTCTATTATGGTGGCCAAGGGCTTTACTTCTACCCATTTGGTGAAGTAATCAATTGCGACTACCACATATTTCCTGTTTCTTGAGGCTGGCATTAAGTCCCCCAGGATGTCCATCCCCCACATTGCAAAGGGAATAGGATTGAGTACTAATACTAGTTGTGTTGTCGGTTGATGGACATTGGGGCAAACAGTGGACACTGCTCACATGTCTTGACATATTTGATGGCCTCTTCTTGCATTCTTGGCCAATAGAAACCATGCCACAACACTTTCTAAGCTAGGGCTCTTCCTCCCATATGGCTACCACAGATTCCTTCATGCTCCTCGGCCAGTGCATATTGTGCTCCTTTTGAACCAGGGCATCTCAATAGTGGGGCAGAGATCGACCTCTTGTATAACATGCCATCTATTAGCGTGTATTTCGCCGCTCCGACCTTTAACTTCTTTGTTTCTGTGCGATCGTCTGGGAGTCGTCCATCCCCTAGGAACTGAACAATAGGATCCATCCAGCATGGTTCTTCCTCGAATTGGGCCACTATTTCTTCTTTGTAAGAGGGGTTGTCTAGGGTTTCGAGGTATACCGCCTGTTCTATGTGGGAAGGTGGGAAATGATCTAAATGCCCCTCCCCACATCTATCCATATGAGGGAATGCTTGGAACCCAAGTGGGCCCCGTAGGACTTGGAAACCCTGCTTGTGATTGGTCCTGTAGTACTATCAAGTTGAGGATAGCACTGTAAGCCTATTGTGACCTAAGGTCAGGTACTAATACTATAAATGACCATTTTACCCTAGGCCACCATCTCTGGATGATGCACCGGGACATAGACCCAAGACCCAGTGCAAGGCCCGGAGAATTCCAAGTGAACACCAACTGTACACCGAGTCAACCCAGTGAGCTTAGATCAACCCTAGGACCTCCATAGATAGATTGGAATATTAAAATGACAATTTCTGATTTATATCTAGGATTTGATCCCGCGCTCGAGGCCTACAACCAGACTGCAGTTGGAACTGAAATTACAACCGAGTTCTTAGAACCAGACCCAGGTGAGTGAAGTATTATCATATATGTACGTGTAACTGTGTTACTATGCCGGCAGTTAAGAATCTTAAATTATAAATGCTGTGTTATCTAATTTTATTCAATTACTCAAATTACTACATATTGACTGGCTATTGATCAACATTGTGAATCTTATCTAATGATTGTGAATGTTAGACTATATGCCGTAGTCGGCTTGAAAATGAGGCCGGTGGTAGCCCGTAGTATGGGATACAGTTGACACACCCGACTCATACGATGCCATATAGACATGGGCTAGAGTTTCATCACCCATGCTACGCACCCTTGCCAACAGGGGTTAAGGTGTCGGATGCCTGTGAGGGTGACCATATGTATATTTGAGAAAAGAAAAGAAATGAAAGAAAAGAAATACGTTTGCACCGGAATAGTGAATATGGGCTATAAGCCAAAAAAGAAAAGAAAAGAGAAAAGGGATGGATTGCCCCACAGGTTAATCACAGAGGGCTGGTCGGGCTGACCTTGGTGAATGGATGCGGGAGCTGACTGGTCCTCTTCGACAACTCAATGGGTGTATCGCGGGAAGGGGTAACCAAGCCTGCCCCAGGGATACATGTATTGGGGATTGTAGTAGCACTAACCTGACTTAGTTGTATTGCTAGGTGGCTATTAATTAATTTGGACTTACATATCATGTAGGATCATGTGGATTGTGGTTGCATGGCATGCATGATGATATGTTTTGCTCACGAGCTCAGTGGGGCTCACATTCTATTATACATTGTTTTTCTTTAGATGATTTTGTAGATCGATGCCGCTGTGGCATGGAGGCTCATTACGAGGAGGAGAGCTCTGGTTATTATGATGATATTGGTGTTGACCCCGACGGAGGTCATGCCGATGATGCATGCATTCTCGGTGGTCATTGATGTAGACCAGTGAAGAGTGTATCTGATGCTTTTTGTCTTGGGGACTCCTTTTTGTTTTTGATAGGAGTTTATCCCCATCTTGCTTATGGTGCAGTTGTAGTTTTCTTTTCTTTTTGGGGTTGAGTTATCTCACCCTGTATATATATGTATGTATGTATTTTTGTCTTTCAGCTTTCGCCAGCTTCTTTCTCTTTGTGGGTTGTATCTGGGTGGGAATGTTTCAGAACACTTTGTATATATATGTATATCACCTCATTCCCGTAATGCTATGCGTTCTCTTTGAATATTATAATTATAGTTTATCTGCAGCACTCTGATCTTACCTGTAGTAATGTGATGAATGTGGGTCCGTGAATGTATTAACTGCTTCTAGATTCGTGGGATTTGGTAGATTGTCGTTAAGCAATTTGGGTCACCTACCTAATCCTCCCAGGGGGTGGTTTGGGGTGTGACACCCAGGATAGTTTGAGAGGTGCAGAGGCTGAATGGGAGGATAGCCGCACTAGCACGATTTGTGTCGTGGTCGGGGGATAAATGCCTGCTGTGCTTTAAAACCCTGAAGAATTTAAAGGACGTCAATGGCTTCACGTGGACCGAAGAATGTCAAAAACGCTTTGAAGATCTGAAGGACTATCTGGCCAACCCACCCTTATTGACCCGACCTGTCCCCAAGAAGGAACTGCTATTGTACTTAGCTACCTCACCTATGGCAGTAAGCGCGACCTTAGTACGAGAAGAAGAGGGGGTACAGAAGCCAATATACTACATCAGCCACGTGCTGCTGGATGTAGAAACCCGATACCCCCAGATCGAGAAGCTTGCGTTTGCTCTGGTGAAGGCAGCAAGAAAGCTAAGGCCATACTTCCAGGCCTACCCCATAGTGGTCTTGACCGATCAACCACTAAAGAAAGTACTCCACAAGCCAGATGTGTCTGGAAGGCTGACCACGTGGGCAGTAGAACTGGGTGAGTACAATATCGAGTACAGGCCCAGGACAGCCATAAAGGGCCAAGCTTTGGCTGATTTTGTGGTCGAGTGTACGGAAAATGTGGACACGCCAGACTAGGAGGACCAGATGGAAGTAGAAACCAGCACAGAACCGTCCTGGACCATGTTCGTGGATGGGTCCAGCAATTCAGAGGTTCGTGGAGCAGGCTTCATACTGACGAGCCTTAAAGGCTTCAAGATTCAGTTCGCGTTACGCTTCAAGTTCCCAGCCTCAAATAATGAAGCAGAGTATGAAGCATTGATAGCAGGCCTGAGAACGGCCAAAGCCATTCAGGTCAAAAGGCTAGTAGTTCGGGCTGACTCATAGTTGGTCGTAAATCAAGTAAACGGGCACTATGAAGCCAAAGATGACCGTATGGCAGCCTACCTTGAAGTAGCCAAGAAGTTGGTAAGCTCGTTCGATGCGTTCGAGATAAACAGGGTGCCCAAGAACGAGAATAACAAGTCAGACGCGCTCTCGCGCCTCTCAACAGAAGCACTGGCTTAATTAGATGGGTCAGTGTACATTGAAGATATAGCTGAGCCCTCCCACCAAGTTTGAGAGGTCATGCCGATCGAGGTTGAACCCAGCTGGATAAGATCGAGGCGCATAAGCTTTGAGGTCGCATAACACGCTATACCCTGGTGGAAGGGGAATTATATAAAAGAGCAGTATTTGCCCCACTGCTAAAGTGCCTGATGCCCACTCATGCCCAAAACACCTTAGAAGAAGTACATAGAGGCATATGCGGCAGCCACATGGGATGGTGCCACCTAGCCTATAAAGTGCTAAGAACAGGGTTCTATTGGCCAAATATGCAGAAGGACGCAATCTCATATGTGAAAAGGTGCAAGCAATGCCAGAATTTTGCATCCATACCTCACCAGCCTACCACGGAGCTGACTTCAATACTTAGTCCTGTCCCATTTGCTATGTGGGGAATGGACATCTTGGGTAACTTCACCCCAGCTTCGGGAGGAAGAAAATATTGGGTTATCGCGGTGGATTACTTCACCAAATGGGTGGGGGCAAAACCAATAGCAAAGATCACACAATAATAGATGGAGAAGTTCTTCAGAGACAAGGTCATTTACCGATTCGGGCTGCCAAAGATACTAGTCACAGACAACGGTCTCCAATTCAACAACCCACAATTCAGGGCGTTCTGCGCCCAGTATGACATCGAGCTCAGGACAACCTCAGTGGTGTATCCATAGGCGAATGGCCAGGCAGAGGTCACTAACCACACCCTGCTAGCAGGGATAAAGAGAAGGCTAATAGAGGCAACGGCAAGGTGGGTGGACGAACTCCACAGTGTCTTGTGGTCGTATCGAACTACAGTTTGAACCCCCACGAGGGAGAGCCCATTTTGGCTAGCTTACGGAACAGAGGCTCTGACCCCAGTAGAAGTGGTAGCGGGCTCCCTCAGAAGCCTCAATTTCAACAAGAGGATGTACCAAGACGGGCTAAGGGCCAACCTAGACTTCCTTGATGAAGTTAGAGAGGACGCGCTGATGAGAAATGTGGCCTATCAGTAAAGAATGGCTCATTATTACAATTCTAAAGTCAAGCAGAGGACGTTCAGGTTGGGAGACTTGGTATTGCGCAAGGTGAGTGCCTCCCAATCTCAGCACCAAGGTAAGCTGGACACCAACTGGGAAGGACCTTAGGTGGTCTCCAAGAAGATAAGGCCGGGTACATATCGCTTGAAGACCCCAAGGGGTGACAAGATATCATGAACTTGGAACTCAGAGAATTTGAAATTTTTTTACCAATGAGGTCATTGTAAAAGTTATTCATGAATTAATGAAATATCAGTTCGCGCTCATAATTTTGAGCCCAGTCTGTGCTCACGATTTTATGCTAGCCTAAAAATGTCACCCTAAAAAGACCAGCTCGCCGTGCTGACACGAAAGACTAACCTCTAAGGTTAGCACGAAAGACTGACCTCTAAGGTCAGCACGAAAGACCGACCTCTAAGGTTAGCACAAAAGACCAACCTCAAGGGTGGGTGCAAAAGACTAACCTCAGAGGTTAGCATAAGCATGAGAGGCGGCGCTGGAGTGATCTCAGAAGGTAGCCCACACTGATGATATACTAAAGTAGCGAGATCACGACCTAAGGACTTGCAAAAGAAAGAACGCGCAGGAGCTAATTAAGGGACGAGGTATGACACTTGGAAAAAGTTTCCTTCATTGATGATGATGCTATTTACATTACAAACACAAAAAAAAAAAAAAAAGAAGAAAAAAGTACAACATCTTCATTTCTCAGCTGGTGGAGGTGGAGGATCAGAAGCAGGGGCTACATCGACTGGAGACAAGTCCGCTGGGGGAGGATCTAAAGCAGTGGCCGCATCAGCAGGGACCACACTAGGAACGAGGGGATCAATCGGAACAGGGAGGACGCCCTTGGCAGCGAGGTCTTCAGTTGCGGCAAGCACTTCGGAGGTCACAGGCGTAGGAGGGGTATAATACTTGAACTTTGTGAAATTGTAGTTCGGGGTCCCCTTGAGAACATATTGGACAGTGTCGTTCTCTTTTCCAGCTCATGCTCCCTCTTCTCCTGCTCCAGTTCCTGCTCTAGCTACCCCACGTGGTATGTGAAAGATTTGACCATCTCCTCATGGTCCTTGGCCGCGGCCCCCAGTGTAGAGATCCTGGTCGCGGTGTTCATGACCTGTTCCTCTGCGACCTTCCTCTTCTTCTTCTCCTCCTCGCATGTGGTAGCCAGGCCTTCCATCCTACGACGGATCTCGATCGACCCTCGAGTGACCTGAGAGGATAATACAACGTCAAAAAACATCCTACAGAGAAAAGGAAATAAAGGAGCCAAGATCGAGGCTTACCCGGGCAAAGTCCAATGCAAACGAGTCCACCAGTTCATCATCAGAGAGGGCACGGACAACTGCCATGTCTGCAGGGGGGCCAGGATCCATCAACTCCTTGGCCACCTGCAGAAGAGCAAAACCTGACTCGCCCTCATAGACATCCCATTGGAAGCAGAGACGCTTTTTCCCCTTTGGAGGATGCAGGCCCTTCTTGGCCTCATCAACTCCCCCTTTTGAGGAGCCTAGGGCTTTCTTTGGGGCCTTCTTGCTCAGCGTGGCCTTCTTTGAGGGCCCTTCGAGGTCCACCACCTCGTTGCAAGCTCTCTTCTCAAGGATCTTTTGTGGCAGGGACTTGCTGGTCTTCTCGACCTTCTCGCTGCCCTTCGAGGAGGGCGCCAGCTTCTCCTTGCCCTTTGAGGAGGACGCCGGCTTCTCTTTGGTGGAGGTTGCAGAACCCCCAATGGTGGGTTCTACCTCTTGGATTGTTCTTCCAAGGCCTTCTGCTATTCCTCCTTCACTTCCTCGCAGAACTAGTTCAGATCCAACTAGTAGTCCATTGAAAAGAAAGCAAACACAGGTCAAAAACTTAGTTTGCGAATATACAACAAAAGGGAAATAAAGACTTTAAGAGAAGGAACTCACCCCACGCTGAGCTTAGCCCGTGCCTGACCAACAGAACCCCATCTATCACAATGCGCACGTCGAAGGCCGCACCCTATATGCACAGGCCGAGAGACCACTGGTCATATGATCTCATCATGGGGACCCTATTTATGGACTTCAGCCGCACCCACTCCCACTCAGCCTTGAAAGAGTCGCCAGGGATGCGAGCGAAGAAGAAGCGATCCTTCCACTTCTTTGCAGACTGAGGCATGTGGTTTATGAACTCTATAGACTTCTGTGGCTCCCTCACACCACGCAGAGTCACATAAAACCACTCGTCTGCGGTCTTCTTCAATTGGAAAAAATAAACAAAAAGCGCCCACGAGGACTTACGGCCGAGCTAGGCAAAGAATAAATAGAAGCCGAGGAGTTGCTTCCAAGAGTTCGCCACTAACTAGCTTGGGGTGATGGTATAATGGCGGAGCACGTCCATCACGAACTGATGGACAGGGAAGCGGAGACCGTACTGCAACGTGACCTCGTATAAACACATGGTTCCAGGCCGTGGGGTGTTCGACCTCTCCACCCTAGTGGGCACCCACATCTCCACCTCCGGAGGGAACCCGTACTGGACCCTCAGGGTGGCCAAAGAGCGCTCGATAATGGTACTCTCCTAAGCAGCCATGCTAGTAGGTCTCACCACGACCCCCTCCTCCTCATCATGAACGCCGCCGCCTTCAGCGGTGCGTTCCACTAAGTCCTCGACTGGGGCTTGCATACCCCCACTGGAATGGGCAAAAGAGGCTTGGGCCAAGCGGCCTCCCTGGGCAGCAAACTTCTTGGACCCAAAGAGTGCAGATCACTCCTCTTGGGTCCTCTCAGAACTCACTTCGGGGTCAGAACCCCCACTCAAGCCAACAATCTCGCCAGAGTCCCTATTGGGCTCCGCCTGAGAGGAAGAAGAAGACATGGCAGAAGAACTTACTAGTTAAAGGTAGCAGAAACGGGGATCGATAGTCGAAGAGTTAAGAACGCGGCTTGAGCAGAGGAGGCAGCATGAGCTCGAGGAGCAGTAGCCTAGCGCAGATGCTTGTAGGCGACCGAAAGAAATGTCAGGGCACCAAAATAAACAGCAATGACGAAGAGACAAAGATTGGAAAAAGATGAAGAACACAAATTCGCCAAGTTTCAATAAAGAGTTGCAGTGGGGAACAAAGCCCCAATTTATAGGCTAGACGAAGGAGAACAAACGTCCAGATCCAACGGTCAGAAGATAAGCCCATCGTGGGGCCAAGAACAGCTGACGTTGGACATGCCCGAGGTGTAATAAAAGCATAAGCCACGTGTTCGACCCACAGTGGGCAGCTTAGCGAGACAGGGATTGAGCGGTGGTAGACCTAGCCTAGGCCTCATAATACCTATGGCCACATGGCCGTTCGAGTACGGAACGTCAAGCGTCACAAAGTCGAAACAGCGAGGGTTCAGATCGAGATATCTTTATGGCTTTGGCCACTTGTCAACCAATGACTGGAACGTCAAGTCACGCCCAACCATCAATATGTCCGGTCTGCGCATGCGAGAGCAGACACTAAGAAATTTAATTTGATTCCACTCCCCAAGATGACAATGTTCAGGGGAGTGGGGGGCTCGTGGTGGGACAAAGGACTAGGCACGACTAGAACGAGCCAGTGATGTCATACCCTAAAGCACCCCCTAGGAGGATTAGGTAGGTGACCCGAATTGCATTACGACAATCCGCCAAATCCCACGGATCTTGAAGCAGTGCTTACATTCACGGAACCACATTCATTCACTTTACCAAAAGCAAGATCAGAGTGCTGCAGATAAACTATAATTATAATAAAAAAAGAAAGCGTAGCGATACGGGAAATGATAATAATATATACATAGATAAGTTTGTTACATTTCCCAACTACCCACAAACTAAGAAACAAAGTTGACAAAAATGAAGCTAAAACTACCATATACATATATATACAGGGTGAGATAACTCAGCCCAAAAAAAAAAAATGAAAAGAAACTACAACTGAACCTCAATAGGAACGAGGATAAACTCCTAGAATAAACCAAAAGGAGTCCCCAAAACAAAAAGCATCAAGTGCACTCTTCAATGGACTTCATCCATGACCACCGAGAATACACGCATCATCGGCACAACCTCCGTCGGGGTCCACACCAAGATCATCATAACAATCAGGTCTCTCCTCCTGGTAATGAGCCTCCATGCCACAACGGCATCGGTCTGAAAAATCATCTAAAGAGAAACATATATAATAGAGTGTGAGCCCCACTGAGCTCATGAGCAAATATATCATCATGCATGCACATGAAATCACAATCCACATGATCCTATATGATATGCAAGTCCAGTTTATTATTAGCCACCTAACAATACAACTAAGTCAGATCTGTGCTACTACAATCCCCAATACATGTATCCCTGGTGCGGGCTTGGTTATCTCTTCCCGCGATACACCCATTGAGTTATCGGAGAGGACCAGCCAGCTCCCACATTCATTCACCAAGGTCAGCCCGACCAGCCCTCTGTGATTAACCTGTAGGGCAATCCATTTCTTTTCTCTTTTCTTTTTATTTTTGGCTTACAGCCCGGCATATAGCTCATATTCACCATTCTAGTGTTCTTTTCATTTCTTTTCATTCACCTTTCCAGTGTTCTTTTCATTTCTTTTCTCTTTTCACATAAACATATGGTCCCCCTCGCAGGCATCCAACACCTAAACCCCTGTTGGCAAGGGTACATAGCACGGGTGATGAAACTCTAACCCCATGTCTATATGGCATCGTATGAGTTGGGTGGTGTCAATCGCATCCCATTCTACGGGCTAACATAGGCCACATTTCTAAATCGACTATGGCATCTAGTCTAACATTCACAATCATCATTTAAGAATTCACAGTGTTGATCAACAGACAGTCATTATGCTGTGATTTGAGTAATTTGAAATAGAAGTAAGTAACACAGCATTTATAATTATATTTTTTAATAGCCGGCATAGCATCATAATTACACATGCACATATGATAATATTATTCACTCACCTGAGTTTGGTTCTAGAAACTCGGTTACAAACTCAGTTCCAACAGCAGTCTGGTTATTGACCTCGAGCGTGGGATCAGTTCCTAGATATAAATCAGAAGTTGTGATGTTAGGTTTCCAAGTTGTCTCTGGTAGTCCTAGAGTTAACCTAAGTTCATTGGGTTGACCCGATGTTCAGTTGGTTCTCACTTGGAATCACTACGCCTTGCACTGGGCCTTAGGCTCATGTCCTGGTGCATCTCCCAGTGTCAGTGGCATAAGGGTAAAATGGTCATTAATAGTGATTGTACCTAACCCTAGATCAGATTAGGTTCACAGTGCTGTCCACAGCTTGTCTGTGCTGTAGGACCAAGCACAGTCAGGGTTTCCTTCACCTGCGGGGCCCACTTGGGTTCCAACGCATTCCCTTAATAAGGATAGATGTGGGGAAGGGCATTTATGTCATTTCCCAGCTTCCCACAATGTCACATGGCCAATAGGTGAGGTCCCCAAAGCCAGAGCAGCATTTTTGTTCATTTTCCCTCACTGGACAATGGCTCTGGGCGTTGGGTGCATCGCCCAGAGTCTGTAAATTGACATTAGGCTGAGTTCCCAAGGTTGGGCTTTGTGGACAATGATCAAAACTGATCCCCATGCATGTTAGGGGGTCAAGTAGCCCTAGGGGTGACCTACCTTTTGGTCCAAATGGATCTTCTGTCAAGTCCACCATTTGGCAGCCTCCAGACAACCCAGTGAATAGTATCACAGGGTTTTTTCAAGCATGGATCTCAGTTTCAGCCACATGCAGGGTTGGAACCAGATGCAATTTAGTGTTTCAAGGCTGCAATCACTTAGGGTTTAGTCTGTGCAGCCTTAGCTTGCACCTAGGGTTCCAATTCACAAAGCAACAGAGCATCTGGCAGTGCAGCTATGCATAGCCAGAATTCGGCTCCAAGAATAGTAGACCAGACTTATGAAATTTAATAAAAATTGCAGATCTTCCATGCTCTATGCTTGCATGGAAGATCTGGAGCTGTCCAAGGCAAACTCTAGCTATTCTAGGTTGCCCAGAGAGCAGAGAAACCAAGCAAACAATAGAGATTTAGAGAAGCAGTAGGTATTTCATGAAGTTCTATACCTGCACAGGTCTGAGAACCTCGAACCAGCCTTGGATGGGGGTGGCAGCTCCTCCTTCTTCCTCCTTCTTCTTCTTTCTTCCTCACCTTCCTCTTCTTTCTCTCTTCTTTCTCTCCTTTTTCTCCTCACAGTTCCAACAGTGCTAAGGGCTCTAAATGAGCCCAAAGCCTTTCTATTTATAGGCCCAGCCCACATTGAGGCTTGTTTGGCTAAGAAGGTCCCTTTTGAAAATGAGTTTTTGAACTGATTCTGAGTGATTTTGGGCACACTGGTGGGGTCCACAGTGAACTAAGGGTATGAGGTGGTCCTTTAGACTCCCCTCTATCTATGGAGGGTGCCCATGTTCATGTTGGGTGGTTTTCATAATTAAAAATATTAAAATATGCTGTTTCACTCAATGGGTGATGTCACTGGGCCTTGTCTGCATCGCCCAGTGCCATCGTCCAGAGAATTCTAGAAAGCTGGAATTCAGTGGGGCTTGCACAGGGTTTGACCCTTGATCAGGGTATTGTCCCCACATGCCTTATAAGGGATTTTACACACTTTTTTATAAGTGGGTCCCATAGTTATGGGGAGGAGATAGATTACGTGGAGTCCAGGCCATACATTTTGCTATGAGCTATGTAGGTGCAGGGGTCTACTATCCACCTACTAACAGGCATGTAGGATGATCCACACAGGGTTTCCTCATTAATCCAAATCACTGGAGTGATACTCCACAGTGTTCTTGGTTGCTTGATCAGGGGTTTCTGTCCTTCAATCAAAATTCTAGTCAGTCAGGAGCAGGGTTTAACATTTCTCCCCACCTTACAAAAATTTCATCCTTGAAATTTGCTTACCTTGAAATTCGAAGAGTTGAGGATACTTCTCTTTCAATTCTTCTTCACGTTCCCACGATGCTTATTCCATTGGGTTATTTCCCCAATGAATCTTTATAAAAGCGACAGTTCGGTTATGGAGGTTATGCTCCTTTCTGTCCAATATCTCTGTAGGTTGCTCTTCGTAGGTCATATCCACATCCAACTGTTCAGGTTTAGTTGACAGTACAGGTGTTGGGTTGTTAATGTACTTTCTCTGCATTGACACATGAAAAACATCATGGACGCCTGACAAGGATGGTGGTAGTTCCAATCGATATGCTACGGGTCCCACTTTGTTGAGTATTTCATAAGGACCAATGAATCTTGGGCTCAACTTGCCTTTCTTGTTAAATCGTAGCAATCCTTCAGTTGGAGATACTCGAAGGAATACTTTTTCTCCGACTTCAAATTCAATGTCCTTCCTTCTATTATCCGCATAACTTTTCTATCTTGACTAGGCTGTCTTGATCTTCTCTCTTACGACATCCACCTTGTCGTAGGTTGCTTGTATCATCTTCGGTTCGAGATATCTTCGCTCGCCGACTTCATCCCAATATAGCGAGGTTCCGTACTTCCGGCCATAGAGTGCTTCAAATGGTGACATGCCAATGGTGGAGTGGTAGCTATTATTGTATGCAAATTCCACCAGAGGTATGTGGGAATCCCAACTATCGTTCATCTCTAAAATACAGGCTCTGAGCATATCTTCTAGAGTTTGGATAGTTCTCTCTAACTGTCCGTCCATCTGCGGATGGAAAGTTGTGCTAAGATTTAGTTGAGTTCTCAATGCCTTCTGTAAACTTCTCTAAAACCTTGAGGTGAACCGAGGATCTCTATCAGAAAAAATACTGACAGGAAAGCCGTGTAAGCGGACTATATTCTCTATATATAATTGGGCGAGCTTATCCATGGAGTAGTTTATCTTGGTCGGTATGAAGTGAGCTGCCTTCGTTAGTCCATCTACAATCACCCATATCGCATTCATGCCCTTCCTGGTGTTGGGCAGATTTGTCACGAAATCCATAGTAATTCTTTCCCACTTCCATTTAGGTATAGGAAGTGGCTGCAACAATCCATACGGTCGGTGTCTCTCTGCTTTTATCTGTTGACAGGGGAGGCACTTAGACACGTATATTGCTATGGTCTCCTTCATTCCCATCCACCCGTAATACTTCTTTAAATCCTTGTACATCTTTGTACTTCCGAGGTAGATTGTATAGGGTGAATTGTGCGCCTCTTTAAGAATTCGGTCTTGGACGTCAAAATCATCAGACACGCACAGTCTATCTCGAAACTTCAATGCACCATCATGGGCTAAAGAAAAATCTGGGTCTTTGTGGACACCTTGTTGTACTTCCCACATAATCTTGGCCAGCTCGGGGTCCAATGGTTACTTCGTAATTATTTCCTCTTGTATCAACAGCTGTAGATCCATGGCCACTAATTGCATAGCCGTTCCTTCGATCACGAGTTCTAGATCAAGCTTCTGAGCTTCTTTATACAACTGTTCACTCACAACCAAAGAAGCGAGAGATGCTGTTTGAGATTTTTTGCTTAACACATCAGCTACAATGTTGGCCTTGCCGGGGTGGTATTAGATTTCACAATCATAGTCTTTAACCAATTCAACCACCGTCTCTGTCTCATATTCAACTCCTTCTGGGTGAAGAAATACTTTAGACTTTTATGATCGCTGAAGATTTCACTCTTTTCACCATATAGGTAATGCCATCATATTTTTAACGCAAAAACTACCGCTGCCAATTCTAGGTCATGTGTGGAGTAGTTCTTTTCATGTTCCTTTAATTGTCTGGAGGTGTAGGCGACTACTTTACCTCTCTGCATCAGGACGCCACCCAATCCTGTTCTAGATGCGTCGGTGTATACCACCATTCCTCCAGTGCCGTCCGGAATGGTCAGAACTGGAGTTGTTACCAACTGGTTTTGCAATTCCTGAAAACTCTTCTCGCATGCTTCATTCCATTCAAACTTGGCTCCCTTCTTTGTGAGTTTTGTCATAGGTGCCAAAATTTGCAAATTTTTTTTAATAAATTGTCGATAATATCCGGCCAAACCTAAGAAACTTTGAATCTCAGTGGCACTCTTTGGAGTTTCCCATTCAAGAACTGCCTTCACCTTGCCTGGGTCTACTTTAATGCCGTCCTTGGTGACGATGTGTCCCAAGAATCCAATCTGGTGAAGCCAAAATTCACATTTACTAAACTTGGCATAAAGTTGGTGTTCTCATAACCGCTGCAGCACAAAAGTAAGATGCTGAGCATGTTCTTCCTCATTCTTAGAGTACACCAGGATGTCGTCAATAAACACTATGACGAACTTATCCAGCACATCATGGAATACTCTGTTCATCATGTCCATGAAAGCCGTCAGGGCGTTGGTTAATCCGAACGACAAAACAAAAAATTCGTAATGTCCGTATCGGGTTCGAAACGCCGTTTTGTGAATATCGCCGCTCTTAATCTTTAGTTGATGGTATCCCGACCTAAGATCAATCTTGGAGAAAACTCTTGCTCCTTGTAGCTGATCAAATCGGTCATCGATACGCGGCAACGGATATCAATTCTTAATGGTCAGCTTGTTTAGCTCGCGGTAGTCGATACACAGCCGCATACTGCCATCCTTCTTCTTAACAAGTAGCACGGGTGCTCCCCAGGGTGATACACTGGGTCGTATAAATCCTTTCTTCAGCAGGTCTTGAAGTTGAACCTACAACTCCTTCAGCTCGATTGGCGCCATTCTGTATGGTGCCTTGGATACCGGTGTTGCACCAGGAATCAGATCAATCATGAATTCTATATCATGGTCAGGCAGTAGCTGTGTCAGATCTTTAGGAAAGACATCAGGATAATCTCTGATGACTTCAAGTTCCTCCAACGGTTTTATCTTTGCCTTCATGTCTATTATTGTGGCCAAAATGCTTTGGCATCCATCGTCAAGCAACTTACGCGCCTGGAGGGCTGACAAAGTTATTCTCCTGGGTTTCTTCTTGGGTTCACTTTGATAGGTAAAAGTTGACCCATCTTTCAAGTTGAACCTTATCTTCTTTTCTGCACACAAGACGTTTGCACCATAGGCCGACAACCAGTCCATGCCTAGTATTGTGTCAAAATCATTTATATCCATCTTTATCAATCATGCGGTTAGTTTCTTCCCACAAATTTCAATCTGACAAGGGTCATAGACCTTCTTCAAGCTCACGACACTTTCTGTCGGCATGCTGACTACTAGCTCATGCCTGATGTCTCTCGGTTGATCCTTCATCTTACTAGCAAAGGTTGAGGAGACGAAATAGTGGGTCGCGCCCGAGTCGAATAATACTCGTGCGGATATGGTCAAGACATTCAGGGTATCTAGGGTTCGTAGGTAATTTAGGTTACATAAAGTAAGCCAATTAGTCCCTATAAGTTAGTAGTGTTCAGCAAACTTGCCTGTCAATACATCGGGGTTCGCCTCAGCTTCTTCATTCGTCATTGCAAACACCTTTCCTCACGTCCGATTGTCCCGTGGCTAGAAAGACCTAGCGTAGGGCTGATTCACCAAGTTATTGATGTACCCACGCGTTCTACAATCTCTGGCCATATGCCCTTCCTTGTTGCACTGGTAACACTTAAAGGGTGGAGCAGCAGGTGTTGAGGCTTGGCTTACTTGACTTGTTGATGGTTGGGTTGGTGAAGCTGCTGTTGTCGCTTGACTCGTCGCCGGTTGAGCAGGTCGATTGAATGTGGGGCGGAAAGGGTTCTGACCCACGTTCGGCCTACGATATGGAGTCTACACAGAATTTGAGTTGGTTCCGTGGTAAACCTTATTTGGCCAGGCATAGGTCTAGAAATTGTTTGGCCTTTTGCCCACGGATGACGTCACAGCTTTTTCTTTCTCTTTCTCTTTAAACCTATCTTCCATGGTCTTCGCCTTATCGACCATCTGAGCATAATCCTGGATGTCCATGATTGACAATACTGACCCGATCTCAGTCTTGAGTCCTTTTTCAAATTTCTTCGCCTTACTAACTTCCCCTTTTAGGTGCTCTGGAGCAAAATGGAACAAGTCCTCAAATTGCTGTTGATAATCCAGCACTGACTTGGTTCCTTGCACCAGTGCGATGAATTCAGCTTCTTTTCTATCCTTGAAACTCTTCGGGAAGTAGTTCTTGAAGAAAACTTCTTTCAATTGCTCCCACGTGGGGTTCGGATGAGTGGCTTCCAGATTTGGCTTAGTAGCCTTCCACCAAGCTTCAGCTTCATTCTACAACTGATAACTTGCACATATAATCTTTTGTGCATCTGTACACTTAAGTACCTCAAATGCCTTCTCTAAATCACTAATCCACCGTTCCGGCTGCATTGCTTCAGGAGTTATTTTGGAAAATGCAGGCGGTTGGAGTTTCTTGAATCTTTCCATAACCTTGGCGGTAGAGTTCTCTTCTAAGTGTTGAGGCACAGGTAGTGGAAATGGTACGGTTTGATTGGGTGGTGGTGGTGGTGTGGCATGTTCATGCATCATGGTTGCAAACTGAGTAGACATCTGACCAAGCAATTCTTACTGTTGTTGCATGGTCCGCATCATAGTGGTCATGAATGCAGTCACATCACCAGCTACCATATTTGGCTGAGGTGTTGCAGTAGTGGTTCGTGCAGCCGCTGGGGCCTCTGATGAAGCAGCCGATGCCTCAGAATTTTAAGCCTTAGTCCCGTTAGGCTATTCAACCTCCGATACAACTCGAGGTTGTTTTCCTTTGCGACCACCACGAGAACTTCTTCTGGTGCTGATCATTGTTGCTTCTCTGAAAAGAGGAGCATGTTCAATATTCCAATATCATCCGTATGGATCAACAATTATTTCCTAGCTAGAGAAGGTACAAATCTAGTCCACAGTTTCAATCAGTTTCATGAGTCGCACCAGTAAGGTGGGCTATTAGATATGTTGTCTTCGTTTATAGTGTGATGTTTTCTTTGGTTTTATATTTCGTTTCTCTTTCTTAAGCATTTTATGTATCGATATGCTATGCATGGCACTCTATGAGAGATTTCAAATCTTTAAATAAAAGACTTTTAATTATTTACCTGGTCTAACAGGCAAGCATCTCCAACCTCTTCCCTGTCACGAACTCCATCGTAAGTAGGTACTCTATGTCCGCTCTTACCTCTTCCGCTAAGGTCATAAAATAGTCTCGCTCTTCCAGTCCACTAATGGTAGCAATGGCTAAATAAAAGTCCAATCCGTTTGGCTCGGGGTAGTACTAGTCGTATCCGTCTTAGTCTCTCTCGTAACTGTCTAATATAGATCATGATGTTGGGGTCTCCAGCCTTGGTCAAGGTAAATAGGTCCTATCATATAAAATGATTCTAAGCACCAGGTCATACTTAATTAGAAGAATTAAGTACATATCTACTGAAATTTAAACAACTAAGGATCAAGGAAACTAATTCTGGGGTTGGCTCGAGGTACCTTAGCGTCTAAGTATTTCGATTGCCTAGACCTCCTCCTAGATTTCCTATTCTCGGCTGATCTAGTCTGTGGATAGGGTAAAATCTACGCTTCCCATACATAGTAAGCACGTATTACAACATACCTATGTAACTAAGTTCTGTTTTGCATAGCAACACTCCACACAGTTCGTACATCTCAATATTCAAGCATATAATAATTAGGTAGTACACACCATATCCCATACACATGTATACGAGTATATTTATTTTTATATATATAGTAAATATCCGTTGTAAACATATCAACATAATAATTTTTTTTTTCAAGTCCTTATATGTTTTACTCAACCACATATAGCAATTTCCCCCTTTGATCTTAAGAAAGTTGGATTTATTCAATTTCTTAGATTAATAAATTATATTATTTTTTTTTACTAATTAAGAAAATTCATATTTTTATGTCCATTAGGGTTATTATGGTTAAATCTCAAGTCCTTATATGCAAATAGCCCAAAATCAGCAAAGTTACATTCATTGGGCGTTGGACACATCGCCCAGAGAATCGGGGCGCAGTATATGAGTCCGAGAGGGGTCCATTTGCATTCTAACTTCTTCCAAACTCTTCTAAACACCAAGGAAAGGTCTTTGGAGGGTAGTGTGACTCATTCCATACCAAATCCTCGTGCTTCCTCGAGTTTTTTGTGGATCTTCGCGTGCCTAGGTATGATTTCTTAGCTACATTCCCTTGTTAGGTGTCCTTTTCTTTCAATCTTGTTTTAGTTAGGGTTTGTACTAATTTTCTTTGTCCTAACTATTTCTTTTTCTTCTCTTTTATAGAAAATGTCTATAAGCCATCGTACAGCTAGGAAGTCAGTAGCCCAGAAGAGGGTACGAGTTGAGTCAGACCATTCTTCATCTTCCTCAGTGCCTCCATCATCTCCTAGAGATGATTCTTCTTCCTCGCAGGAGCCCGAGTTCGATCGGTTCCACTTTTCTAGGTATGAGCATGCTAAGGTTTGGAATGATTTTAGGTCGCTAAAAATTGTGAACGGCTGAGTGGTTCGGGTGGAGGACTTTCACCAATACAGCCTATTTGCTAGGTTCAATGCCCTAGGTTGGGCATCTATGTTGTCTCCTACTGAGCCTTGTTATCCCAACTTGGTTCGGTACTTCTATTGTAATTTGGTGCCATCTGGGGCACAAGAGTTTGGATTACTGAGTAGGGTGAAGGGAGTGGATATCACACTAACCACTGCCTCACTAGCAGAGATTCTGAGTGTACCCAATACTGGGGAGAGGGTTTACTACAAGCCCATGGACATCTCTGAGATGTTCTCTGTGGAGACTAGGAGAACAGTCTTCAGAGCATTGACACGATCACAGAGCACTCCTAAATCTGAGGCTTCCTACAAGCCCAGTGCCTGAGTAATTAGTAGGTGTGTGTCCTGCAACATCTACCCGAAGGGCGGGAACAGGGGCAGCATATCTATGTTGAGGGCCTACATCACCTATTTCCTTCTAGGTGCGGGTAGAGGAGGTCCAGTTATAAACCTCCCTTACTTGCTACTTCAGGCCATGTTATATCATACACAGATCCCAGCTGATGGGAACCTTCCATATGGGAAGTTCCTCACTTTGGTATTCCGCTACTTTGGGGTTCCTTTGGAGGGTGAGTATGCCGAGAAGGACAGATCCAGGCCTATTGACAAGACTTCGATACTGAAGATGAAGGTGCCAGGAGAGGATCCACCAGAGGATGAGGAGCAGATGGGGATGCAGCAGGGAGATGAGGGGTTGGATGCGGAGGAGCATGGTGATGATGTACATGATGAGGGGGTGCACGGAGAGGAGCAGTTTATTGGTGCAGAGGATGTGGGTCAGGGCGACTTTGAGAGTGTTGGCACTCAGTACATTGACTTACCTGCTTATGAGGCAACAAGTGCCACCAGTTCTTAGGTTCCAGGGCCATCAGAGTGGACACAGATGATGACACATTTTCAGAGTCTCGGTACCCAGCTTTCAAATATGGCGACTAGGATGGATCGGGGCTTTACTTCACTGGAGAGTAGAGTGGGTTCTGTAGAGCAGCGTCTGGACTTCTGGGATAGGTTCTACAGGGTTGACTCTCGCCAGACACAGCCTCCACCTAGCGACTTGCCTCCGACTGAGTAGCTCCTGATCAGCTTCAGATGCTCATGCTACGTGATTCAGACATATTTTTCTTTTATTTAGCTTATGTATTTTTTTCCCTTCTTTTTATTTTTTAGCTTATGTACCCTTTGGATGTAGTTCTTTATCTTATCAAATCTTGTGTAGTGGCTAGGCCACATTTGTTTTTATATTAGTGGATTTATGCATCTTTTATTTATTTACATCTACCTCCCTTGTAACTTTTAATTATTACATGTTTTATTATTTATAGCTTATTAGTCCTAGTCTGCACTCCATGAATGTAAGAAGAGCCTCATGCTCTGATACCAAGCTCTGTCACACCCCAAACCACCCCCTGGGAGGATTATATAGGTGACCCGAATTGCATAACAACAATCCGCCAAATCCCACGGATCTAGAAGCAGTGCTTACATTCATGGAACCACATTCGTTCGTTTTACCAAAAGCAAGATCAAAGTGTTGCAGATAAACTACAATTATAATAAAAAAAGAAAGGGTAGCGATATGGGAAATGATAATAATATATACATAGATAAGTTTGTTACATTTCCCAACTACCCACAAATTAAGAAACAAAGTTGACAGACACGAAGCTAAAACTACCATATACATATATATACAGGGTGAGAAAACTCAGCCCAAAAAAAAAGGAAAAGAAACTACAACTGAACCTCAACAGGAACGGGGATAAACTCCTAGACAAAACAAAAAGGAGTCCCCAAAACAAAAAGCATCAAGTGCACTCTTCAATGGTCTTCATCCATGACCACCGAGAATACACGCATCATCGGCACAACCTCCGTCATGGTCCACACCAAGATCATCATAACAATCAGGGCTCTCCTCCTGGTAATGAGCCTCCATTTCACATCGGCATCAATATGCAAAATCATCTAAAGAGACACATATACAACAGAGTGTGAGCCCCACTGAGCTCGTGAGAAAATATATCATCATGCATGCACATGAAATCACAATCCACATGATCCTATATGATATGCAAGTCCAGTTTATTATTAGCCACCTAACAATACAACTAAGTCAGGTCTATGCTACTACAATCCCCAATACATGTATCCCTGGTGCAGGTTTGGTTACCTCTTCCCGCGATACACCCATTGAGTTGTCGGAGAGAACCAGCCAGCTCTAGCATTCGTTCACCAAGGTCAGCCCGACCAGCCCTCTATGATTAACCTGCAGGGCAATCCTTTTCTTTTCTCTTTTCTTTTCATTTCTGGCTTACAACCTAGCATATTGCTCATATTCACCATTCCAGTGTTCTTTTCATTTCTTTTCATTCACCTTTCCAGTGTTCTTTTCATTTCTTTTCTCTTTTCACATAAACATATGGTCCCCCTCGCAGGCATCCAACACCTAAACCCCTGTTGGCAAGGGTACATAGCACGGGTGATGAAACTCTAACCCCATGTCTATATGGCATCGTATGAGTTGGGTGGTGTCAACCGCATCCCATTCTACGAGCTACTACATGCCTCATTTCCAAGCCGACTACGGCACCTAACATTCACAATCATTATATAAGAATTCATAGTGTTGATCAACAGACAGTCATTTTGTAGTGATTTGAGTAATTTGAAACAGAAGTAAGTAACATAGCATTTATAATTACATTTCTTAATAGCCGGCATAGCATCATAATTACACATGCACATATGATAATATTATTCACTCACCTGAGTTTGGTTCTAGAAACTCGGTTACAAATTCAGTTCTAATAGTAGTCTGGTTGTTGACTTCGAGCGCAGGATCAGTTCCTAGATATAAATCAGAAGTTGTGATGTTAGGTTTCCAAGTTGTCTCTGGTAGTCCTAGAGTTAACCTAAGTTCACTAGGTTGACCCGGTGTTCAGTTGGTTCTCACTTGGAATCATTGGGCCTTGCACTGGGCCTTAGGCTCATGTCCCAGTGCATCTCCCAGTGTCACTGGCATAAGGGTAAAATGGTCATTAATAGTGATTGTACCTGACCCTAGGTCAGATTAGGTTCACAGTGCTGTCCATAGCTTGTCTGTGCTGTAGGACCAAGCATAGGCAGGGTCTCCTTGACCTACGGGGCCCACTAGGGTTCCAATACATTCCCTTAATAAGGACAGAAGTGGGGAAGGGCATTTATGTCATTTCCTAGCTTCCCACAATGTCACATGGCCAATGGGTGAGGTCCCCAAAGCAAGAGCAGCATTTTTGTTCATTTTCCCTCACTGGGCGATGGCTCTGGGCGTTGGGTGCATCGCCCAGAGTTTGCAAATCGACATTGGGCTGAGTTCCCAAGGTTGGGCTTTGTGGACAGTGATCAAAACTGATCCCCATGCATGTTAGGGGGTCAGGTAGCCCTAGGGGTGACCTACCTTTTGGTCCAAATGGATCTTCCATCAAGTCCACCATTTGGCTGCCAGAGGCTGCCCAGACAACCCAGTGAATAGTGTCACAGGGTTTTCTTCAAGCATGGATCTCAATTTCAGCCACTTGCAGGGCTGGAACCAGATGCAATTTAGTGTTTCAAGGCTGCAATCACTTAGGGTTTGGTCTGTGCAGCCTTAGCTTGCACCTAGGGTTCCAAATCACAAAGCAACAGAGCATCTGGCAGTGCAGCTGTGCACAGCCAGAATTCGGCTCCAAGAACAGCAGACCAGACTTATGAAATTTAATAAAAATTATAGATCTTCCATGCTCTATGCTTGCATGGCATATCTGGAGCTGTCCAGGGAAAACTCTAGTTGTTCTAGGCTGTCCAGAGAGCAGAGAAACCAAGTAAACAGCAGAGATTTAGAGAAGTAGTAGGTATTTCATTAAGTTCTATACCTGCATAGGTCTGAGAAGCTTGAACCAGCCTTGGATGGGGGTGGCACCTCCTCCTTCTTCCTCCTTCTTTCTTCCTCACCTTCCTCTTCTTTCTATCTTCTTTCTCTCCTTTCTCTCCTCACGGTTCCAACAGTGCTAAGGGCTCTAAATGAGCCCAAAGCCTTCCTATTTATAGGCCTAGCCCAACTGAGGCTTGTTTGGCTAAGAAGGCCCCTTTTGAAAATGAGTTTTTGAACTGATTCTGAGTGATTTTGGGCACACTGATGGGGTCCACAGTGAACTAAGGGTATGAGGTGGTCCCTCAGACTCCGCTCTATCTATGGAGGGTGCCCATGTTCATGTTGGGTGGTCCCCATAATTAAAAACCATTAAAATATGCTGTTTCACTCACTGGACGATGTCACTGGGCCTTGTCTGCATCGCCCAGTGCCATCGTCTAGAGAATTCCGGCAAGCTGAAATTTAGTGGGGCTTGCACAGGGGTTTGACCCTTGATCAGGGTATTGTCCCCACATGCCTTATAGGGGATTTTACACACTTTTTTAGAAGTGGGTCCCACAGTTATGGGGAGGAGAGAGATTACCTGGAGTCCAGGCCATACATCATGCTATGAGCTGTGCAGGTGTAGAGGTCTGCTATCCACCTACTGACAGGCATGTAGGATGATCCACACAGGGTTTCCTCATTAATCCAAATCACTAGAGTGATACTCCACAGTGTTCTTGGTTGCCTGATCAGGGGTTCCGGTCCTTCAATCAAAATTCCAGTCAGTCAGGAGCAGGGTTTAACAAGTGAGGTCGCGAGTCAAGGATTGAGATCGTGTCTGGTTATGTGCAAACCAGTGAGCTCCTTTAGCTTGTGCAGAACGCCAAACTATGAGCGACATACAGAGTTGGGCGTTAGGTCGCACTCCAGCCCGCACCACTACTGGGATGCATCGCGCTCGTCCACAGATGACAGCGGTCTAGCCACAGCCCGTTACAGGAGGAACAACCTCCATACTTTGTGTAAATAACGTAAATCTTGCCTCGGGCCTATGTGGCCCGAGATTCTCGCCCACGTCACGCCTAATCAGGCGCGTGGGAAGTTACGGATAATCACCATCCTACGTATCACTCTGAAATGGTCTCACTCCACTCCGAGATTCTAGCTTACCTATTTGGACACGGTTCTATCACCCAACCACCTTAAGTAAGGGAGGTAACACTTAGCACGATCATCTGAATTCTCTTTGAATTGACTGTTGCTCTGAGATCTGACTTAAGCATCGGAGTGAGATCACCGGAGACGCCCGGTACTCTCTGATAATCTTGTCCTTCAGGCAGAGCTCGCTGCAGCAGGTTTCTTGATGCAACACTATTAAACTAGACTTAAAAACCATAATTCATAAGAAGGACCCATCTCCATAATAAGCCTCCAAGGCCCTTTAAATCCAAGCCCAAATTAAGGTACTGACAGGAACTTTTCGTACTAAACAGAATGACCTTTGTGCACTAAAAGTGCCTCAATAAATCGTTAAAATTATAATGGATTTCAGTTTTTAATATGTTAAACTAGACTTATAAATACACAAATCATCAGAAGACATCAACCTAATTTAAGGTCTCTATGTCTGCTCAAAAATTGAGCACAACTCGGGTTCAAAACTATAACAAAACCTGCACTCAGGATTGAGTACAGAGAAGTAAAAATATAATTTTTCCATCTTCAAGAAATCAATTCAATCAGATCTTTTTATGGGTGAAACTAGACTTATAGGGAAATGTTTCATCAGAAGGAGGCATCTTCAGATTTGGCCCATAGGTAACCCGAAAAATAGTCACAATGACAGACAAGTGTGTTAGACAGAATTACATTAACCTCAATGTAATACCCAAAATACATGCACTTCCAGAATGGATTAGGGTCTTAAAATACATGCTTAGTAAGGTCTATCAGTTTATTTTGTAACCATATAAATTTAAAATCATAATCCTAAGCCGTTTAAAAACTCTGATTTTTACAAAAACGGTGCACAGAAATATCTGTACAGAAATTACCAATAATCACAGTCTCCTAAAGATTATCATCCTTGCTTAAAACGCAATACAAGGTCTTATAATACGATCTTATAAAATTAATCTAGGTCTATTATCTCTTACCCTAAGAAAAAAATTAAATTAGGTTTAGAGAACTTACTCTTTGTTTGTGCAACCCCAAAATTACTTGAATTCTTTAAGCTTTCACTTCTATCTTTCTTCTTTTCCTTTCTTTCCTTACTTCCATGATCTAGGTTTGGGGTATCGCTTGGAGTCCATATTTATATCTATCTCTCCTCTTAAACGGCTACCTCTTTTCCTCTTTCTTGTTTATCTCTAACTCACTCTCTCTCTTGTCTCTAACTCACACTCTCTCTCCCTCTCTCTTCTTATCTCTATTTTCCTTCTTATGTGCGATGACTCTCTTTCCTTCCTAGTTTGTATTAATTTATCTCAAGTTAGTCAATCACTTGATTCCTAATTTATCTCTAATTTTCCTTTGATTCCTTATTTATCTCTAATTTCCCTAAATCTCCCAATTGGACTTGCTATCAAATTTTTTTTTTTTTTTGCATCAAGTCATGAAATCTCATGGTGGGGCCCATAAGGGGCTCCTTCCACCAAGTTGGCCGAACTTCTCTCCTTCTAAATTGGATTTACCTCAATTTTGATAGTAATTCTACAATAAACAAAAATTATACTTAATGCAGACAAGAATTGAACCTTGTACCTCCCACAAACAAAGCAACTACATACTAATAAGCTATGACTACTTGTATGTACATAAAAATCCAAAATTTTATAAAACATTACTTTTTGCATTAAAACACATTTAATGACAAATAATAAACTCTAATTAATCATATAGCATAATTACCATAATACCCCTAGGATGAAATTACTATTTTACCCATAAGGTTGAAACTCAGGGTTTCTGAAATCTGGGGTTTCACATCCTCCCCGCCTTATTTAAATTTCGTCCTCAAAATCTGATGGTACTACTCTCTTAAATATAATTTAATATGTCACTAATTTATTCTTCTTGGAAAGAACAATTGGAATTCTAATAGATATAAATAGAAGTTCTAACCTTTAGGTTACGATCCTGTACTTGTGGTTCTGAGCCCACATACTCCTAGATTAACAGAGTAGAAAAAGACAAAAATTTTAACGGTGTTCTGACACTACAACTTTAGGAAAGAGTAGAAAATTAAAGTGTACCTCAATTTATAAATATCTCAGGGTATTTAGCTTGCATATCTTCCTCCAGTTCCCAAGATGCTTCTTCAATGGCATGATTTCTCCAAAGCACCTTGACTAGGGGTATCGATCGATTGTGAAGCACTTGATCCTTCTGGTCTAAGATCTGAACTGGCTTCTCTTCATAGGTCATGTCCACCTTTAGGTCGAGTGGTTCATAGTTCAGTGTGTGTGAAGGATCATGAACATATTTCTTTAGCATTGATACATGGAATTTGTTGTGGATGTTCTTCATGGCTGGTGGGAGAGCTAGCCTATAAGCCAAGTTACCAACTCGCTCTAGAATCTCAAACGGTCCAATGTACCTGGGGCTTAACTTTCCCTTCTTTCCAAACCTCATCACACCTTTCATGGGTGCCACATGAAGAAACACCATGCCACCTTTATAAAATTCAAGGTCCTTCCTCCTGTTGTCTACATAGCTCTTCTGTCTGCTCTATACAACTTGAATCCGTTCACGAATCAGGGCTATCTTCTTACAGGTTTTCTGAATTATTTCTGGTCCCAGTATGCTCAGTTCACCTACTTCATCCCAGTACAAGGGTGACCCACATTTCCTGCCGTAGGGTGCCTTATATGGTGCCATACCAATTGTAGCCTGGTAACTATCATTATAGGCAAACTCTACTAGTGGTAGATGCCATTCCCAACTTCCCTATAAATCGAGTGCACATGCCCTCAACATATCCTTGAGAATCTGGATAGTCCTCTCAAATTGCCCATCTCTCTGAGGGTGATAAGCGGTACTGAAACTCAGTTTTGTGCCCATAGCTTTCTATAGACTGTGCCAAAATCTAGAAACTGAGAAGAGGGCTCAAACACAACTACTCTTGATTTGTGAGCAAGAGGACTCCTTCTCTTGATTTGGAGCAAGAGGACTCAACAACAACTTTAAGTAAAGTACTAAGTAGTTTAGGATTACCTAAAAACTTATTAGAATGAGTGCTACCTCTTAGTCAATGCAGCTTGGATGCAGGTATGCAATGAGGGAGTAAGGATGAGATTAAATTTTCTTCGATCTTCGTGTTCTTGAAAGAATAATCTCACTAGGGAGTGCTTGATTGTTTAGAGCTCTTGATTGATGACTGTTGTGTGTGGAACACTAATCAAGAGGGGTATTTATAGGCTAGAGGCTAAGAACCAATTTAGGAATCTCAATTAAGAAAAGAATCCCACAGTCTATAAATAATCCGGTATGCTGGATGGGAATCCCGTATGTCGGATTACCTAACTCCTTTTAAAAAATAGAAATAACGGATATAATTACGTAATTATAGGTGATCCGATATGCTGGATAGGGATCTGGTATACCGGATCAGTGTATACTGCAGTACCTCAAGGATCCGGTATGCTGGATCTCATCCAGCATGCTTAAGTTAAACACTGTGAGTAGTTCCTAAGATTTTACCCCTGATCCGGTATGCCGGATTGGGAACCGGTATATCGGATTGGGCAACAGTGTGATTTCAGCTTAATTTCCTTGGGGGTTAATTTGGGTATTTCAAACCCATTTGGTCACATAGTTAGGGGGTCAAATGGCCTCCAAAGGTCATTCTAGATGCATGCATGCGTGTATGTGTGCATTACATCAAATGTGACTCAAGAAATAGAAAATTTACACAAATATCTAAATTTATACAAAGTCTTCAAAAGAAGTCTTCTTTTGACTTTCTCCAACATATATTTGACTTTGACTTCCAAGCTCCAATCTTCTTAAAGGTCTTTGAACACTTGTATATGCTCCCCCTCACTTGGTGCTATGCTTTGACTCTAACACACTTAGAACAAAAGCATTAGTCCAAGACTTATTGTTATCATCAAAACATCATCATGGGGATGACTTGGAGGGTGTGGAATGTAGGGTCATTTCCCTAACAATCTCCCCCTTTTTGATGATGACAAATAACACATAAAAGATAAATAAAGGAGAGTAAGGGCCAATAAGCAATTCAATTTAAAAATTCAATTTATTTTACTTAAACCAAGCAATTACAAAGCAATTACAATATATAAGCATAAACAAGCATTGCATTGCAACTTAGCCAGAATTTAGAATTAAAAATCAAACAACTTCTTATTCCAACTTCTTCTCCCCCTTTGGCATTATCAAAAAGAAAAAAAATATCCTTAAGGGTCAACAGGTGGAAGAGGGGAAATGGAAGTAGAGGCACCGGGAAAAAGTGGAGGAGGTCCTTGGGGAGTTGCTCCCGGTGTATCAAGAGTGAGATGGCCAAGATTTAAGGCAAGAGTTTGAACTGCATTGAGGATTTTATCTTGGCGCATATTTAGGGAATCGAAGCAGTCTTCAAGTCACGGCGTAGAGAAGCCAAATCTGCGTCAATATTTTCTTGATAGATTTCAAGTGCTACAAGGCGGGTGTTAGTGTCTTCCATGTAGTCATCCATAGAGGATACCCAATCTTGTAGTGACGCTGGAAATCCTTCTTGAGCTGGAGGAGGAGGGGCATTTCCATCTAGATCTTCTTCTTCTTCAATGAATACATCGGTAGGAGGAGGAATGGCTATAGTATGGAAGCTATTCCGGGTGATGTGTTGAAAAGTTACCTTTGACTCTTCCTCAAGAGAGGTCAATGTCATGGCTTTGAAAAGCCGGGTAAGAAGGCATCCATATGGGAGATTTGTGTTCTTTTGGGGATGAGCACAAGATTCTATATAGCGCATAATGAAGAAAGGAAGACAAAGAGGGGTAGAAGAGTACACACAATAAGTGAGATAGGCTTGAGGAGTGAGACACTTGCTTCGATCACCTCCCCTAGGAATTTAATTATGCTGAATTATGTAGGAGATCACATGCGGAATGAGCCGAAGTCTATCGGTTATGACGGTGGCAGCTTGAGGGTCATATTGCATCAAGATGGCTGAATAGACTTCTTGGTGATCAAAGAAATCTCTAAAAATTGTACTCTTTGGAGTCCAAAAGATGCAAGGTCCATCGCACGAGATTCCGAGCATACTACCGAGTTCGGCAATGGAGAGCTCTATGTGAACACCCTTCACATAAGAATGAAGCTTCAATGAATTGTCCGCCCACCTGAAATAGAGGTTTGCATAGAAGTATCTCACAAGTTGGGGGTAGCAAAAATCATCCATGTTGAGAAGTGCTTCCCAACCAATGTCTTTGAACATTCTCTCTAGTTGGATGCTATTGAAAGAAAAAATGTCAACTTATCATCCGTCTTCAATCTTTAGGGCAAGATATAGAGGCCAATTGGCACGAACTTTGGGAGAGCGAAAAAGTCGATCTTCTCCTGGAGCATAAGGTAGTCTTGAAGAGCTTCCGATTGAACGTCCTCTTTTGGAGGGTTGTTGGCCTTCGGGCATAACATTCTTGCTTTTTCTACTCATCTTCAATGGAGTTGATAGAGATTTTAAGAGATTTGAAAGACTGAGAGAAAGTATGGAGAAAGTAGGATGAACAGTGAGTGAGAAAGAGACAAAAAAATAGGGATTTATATTGGCATTTTGAGTACTGCAACAGCTATAAAATGGGCAAAAATTCAAACATCTGGTATATCGTTTCCATATCCGGTATACCATTTCAAGCAGTAACGGCTAGAAACTGCCAGAAACAGCTGATCCAGTATACCGTTTAAGGATCCGGTATACCGTTTCAAGCAGAAATAGTAAGAAGAAAGAAAAGAAAAGAAAAAATAGAGATGTTTATTTTTTTTTTAAAAATTTTCTATTTTATTCAAAGGGGTCACACAAGCCAAGATCTCTTCTAAGAGAGCAGAATCTATCTTCACTCAAGGGTTTTGTGAAGATGTCTGCAAGTTGCTTCTCGGTCTCAATGTAGTCAAGTCTGATGTCACCTCTTTGACCTGTATCATGTAGGAAATGATGATGAACATCAATATGCTTAGCTCGAGAGTGTAAAATTAGGTTCTTACTAAGATTAATGGCACTTGTATTGTCACATTGGATTAAGGAGGTGTCAAACTTTACTCCGTAGTCACGGAGGGTTTGCCTCATCCAAAGTACTTGTGTACAACACCGTCCGGCTGCAATGTATTCAGCTTCAGTGATAGAAAGAGCAACTGAATTTTGCTTCTTACTAAACCACGACACTAAACATGATCCTAAGAAGTGACAAGTTTCACTTGTACTCTTACGATCAACATGACACCCAGCAAAGTCAGCGTCGGAGAAGCTAACAAGGTCAAAGTCATTGTCCATAGAGTACCATAGTCCAATGCTTGGGGTTCCCTTTAAGTACTTAAAGATTCTCTTCACAGTACTCAAATGGGATTGCATAGGTTTGGCTTGGAACCTAGCACAAGCACAGACACTAAACATAATGTCTGGTCTACTAGCCGTTAGGTAGAGTAAGCTACCTATCATGCCTCTATATTTAGTTGGGTCAACAAGGATTCCATCTTCATCTTTGGACAAAGTTATAGATGTACTCATTGGAATACTGGACGACTTTTGTCCGTTGATGTCAAACTTCTTCAATAATTCTTTAATGTACTTTGTTTGACTAATGAAGATCCCATTAGGGGTTTGTTTAATTTGAAGTCCCAAAAAGAAATTTAGTTCACCCATGAGACTCATCTCAAATTCATTACTCATGCATTTACCAAAGTCATGACAAAAAGATTCATTTGTAGATCCAAAGATTATGTCATCTACATAAATCTGGACTATTATCACATCATTTTTATTATGCTTAACAAATAAAGTGGTATCTATTTTACCCATTGAAAAACCAGTATCAACTAAAAACTTACTCAATTTGTCGTACCATGCTCTTGGGGCCTATTTTAGACCATACAGGGCCTTTTTCAGCTTGTATACGTGGTTCGGAAGTTTTGAATCTTCAAAGCCAGGTGGTTGAGATACTTAGACTTCTTCATTGATGTAACCATTCAAGAAAGCGCTTTTGACATCCATTTGGTACAACCTGAAATTCTTATGACATGTAAAAGCAAGCAACATTCTAATTGACTCAAGTCTAGCTACAGGTGCATATGATTCATTGAAATCAATTCCTTCCTGTTGGTTATATCCTTGAGCAACTAGTCTAATTTTGTTTCTAGTGATATTACCATCTTCATCAAGCTTATTCCTGAATACTCACCTAGTCCCAATAATCTTGGTGTTAGAGGGTTTTGGCACTAAGTCCCAAACTTGATTCCTTTCAAATTGATTCAGTTCTTCTTGCATAGCGACTATCCAATCACTATCCAAAAGAGCATCTTTAATGTTCTTGGGTTCGATGGTAGATATAAAGGTTACATTTGAACAAACATTTTGGATTTTACTCCTAGTTTGTACACCTTTATCTTGGTTTCCAATGACAAGGTCAAGGGGATGATCTTTAACCGTTCTAACTTCTTTTGAAAGCTGATGTACTTGATCATTAGGTTCATCTAGAGTGACATTTTCAACTCTCTTCCTAATCTCAAGTACCTCATCTTCATCATCATCTTCTAGGTCTTTATACCTTTCTTTTGCCATAGATTCATCAAATCTGACATTCATAGACTCTTCCACAACTAGTGTTCTCTTATTAAACACTCTATATGCTCTACTATTTGTGGAGTAGCCTAGGAAGATGCCATTATCAGCTTTCTCTTCAAATTTTCCTAAATTATCTTTAGTATTAAGGATAAAACAAGCACATCCAAAAACTTTAAAATAGTTTACTTTAGGCAATTTGTCATGAAACAATTCATAGGGGGTTTTTATCAAGATAGGTCTTATCAAAACTCGGTTTAACACATAGCAAGCCGTATATACAGCTTCAGCCCAAAAATATTTAGGCAAGGAGTACTCATTGAGCATTGTCTTAGTCGTATCTTGAATTTTTCTGTTCTTTCTTTCAACCACACCATTTGACTGTGGTGTTATTGTGAGAATCTTTAATCTCACACTTGGAGGCATTAAAGTTAACAAAATACCCATTGTTACAAAATTGACTTACACTAAGCAAGTTATACTTTAAATTTTTAACTAGGCTAACGTTAGAGATTACCGTACCTCCAAATTTTATTGAACCATTACTGATGATTCTTCCTTTGCTATTGTCTCCAAATGACACCCATCCTCCTTTTTGCTTTTTGAGTTTCAAAAATAGATTTGGGTTGGTTGTCATATGCTTTGAGCAACCACTATCAATAAACCATTAATTTTTGCTTAGATGTACCTACAAAACAAGAATGCTTAATAAAACTTTGGTCCCCATTGAGTGTTGGGTCCATCATTGTTAGTATTATACATTCCTCTTGGTCTCCACACCATTTGGTGACCACTTGACTTTTGATTCCCATACCAATTTGTGTATAGTTGAGGGTTCCAAGGTCTTTGGTTTTGAGATATTCTATATGATCCTTGGTTGTTGGGTGGTCTTTAAACCTTTGGTGGATTTCTCCTATTTTGACCATTGAAGGGTCTCTTTTGACCATTGAAGGGTCTTCTAGGAGGTCGAAAATGTTGCTTCATATGATAGCATTCCCAAATAGTGAGTCCCTTTTTGTTGCAATTGCTGCATACAACAGTTTAAGGAATATTTGGGCTAAGAGTCTTCCCTTTGGGATTTGATTTGTTTAATTGAGGAATTTTTTTTCTAACATAACATTCCTCAATCAAATGTCCTTTCTTTTTGCAATAATTGCAGAACTTCTTCTTCACTTTCTTACTTGTTATTTTACTTGAACTTGCCTCATTGGTTTGATTTGAACTCTTGTTCACATCACAGCCTACTTCTTCCTTGTTGAAGGGTGCTTTGGAGGCATTTTTGAGTAAACTATCAAGAGTCTTTTTACCATTTGTGAAAGACTCTAATGCTTTATATAATTTCTCTTTTTCTTCTTCTAAAGTCTCTACTTGAGAGGTTAGAGATGTGTTTTGGTCTTTGAGGGTGTTTATCTCCTTTAGGAGATTTTTCTTAATAGTGGCCAATTCTATAATACTTTGGTATAGGTCTTCAAAAGCTTCTTCCAATTCTAAATAATCTTTATCTTTAGAAGGAGAAGTAGGAGTTACCTCACTTGAGTTTCTTCTTCCTCTTTGGTAGTCATTAAGGCGAGGTTGGTTTGTTCCTCTTCTTCTTGTGATTCTTCATCATCTTCGTCTTCATCACTAGAGTCGAATGTGTGTTCAGCTTTGTAGGCCTTCTTATATTTTTTCATCTTAGGGCAGTCTCCTCTAAAGTGTCCAGGTTTTCTACACTCATAACACACAATTTCTTTTGAAGAGGAAACAGAATTATCCTTAGAAAAATTTTTACCTTTTTGGTCTTTGGAGAACCTTCTCTTGCTAAATGAAGTTTTGCCTTTGTCCTTCAAGAATTTTGAGAATTTCTTTGAAAGATAGGCAATCTCATCATCTGAGAGTTCTTCATCATCGTCGCTGATGTCATATGTTTTGAATGCGATAACCTTCTTCTTAGACTCCTTAGGTTCATCCTCTGTTGTGTCTTGCTTTAACTCCATCTCATGTGTTTGGAGTGATCCCAACAACTCATCTAGGCTTAGCTTGTCAATGTCTTTTGATTCTCTTATGGCTGTAGTCTTAGGTCTCCATTCCTTTAAGAGGGATCTTAGAATCTTTTGGACGTTCTCACCATTGGAGTAAACTTTATCTAATCCTTTCAACTTGTTCACAATGTTAGTAAATCGAGTAAACATGGCATATATATCTTCATCATTTTTCATTTTAAACAATTCATATTCATTCACTAACATATCAATCTTAGATTGTTTCACTTCAGAAGTACCTTCATAAGTTACTACTAATTTGTCAAACATCTCCTTAGCGGAGTTACACATGCATGTCCGGTTATACTCTTTTTCTTCTAATGCACATTGGAGATAACTTATAACAACATAATTGAGTTGCATCTTAGCTTTCTCAGTTGGGGTCCATTCTTCTTTGGGCTTATCTATGATATTTGGTCCATTCTCTATAACTTCCCATGCGTCAATGTTATTGGCACATACGAAGTTCTTGAATCGATTCTTCCAATAGGAGAATCCTTCACCTTCAAAGAAGGGAGGTCAGGTAATGTTGTAACCTTCGAACTTATGGTTAGCAGAGGTTTCCATAGTCTTTAACTCTTAAATAGATTAAAATAATCAAGGTCTTGAGCTCCCGCTCTGATACCAAATGTAAATTCACCTAGAGGGGGGGGGGTGAATAGGTGGACGTTCGAAGAATTGAAACAACAATGTGGAAATAAAACTTAATACAAGAAGTAGAGAAGAGTAGATACAAGCAATAAAAAAAGACACAAGCAATTTATAGTGGTTTGGCCAATATGTGCCTACGTCCACTCCTCTCACCTTAGAGAGAATTCACTATATAGAATCTTGAGTGAGCAAGAGGACTCTTACAACAACTGCTATTGAGAAGCTGAGCAAGAGGACTCAAACACAACTACTCTTGATTTGTGAGCAAGATGACTCCTTCTCTTGATTTGGAGCAAGAGGACTCAACAACAACTTTAAGTAAAATACTAAGTAGTTTAGGATTACCTTAAAACTTATTAGAATTAGTGCTAGCTCTTAGTCAATGCAGCTTGGATGCAGGTATGCAATGAGGGAGCAAGGATGAGATTGAATTTTCTTCGATCTTCTTGATCTTGAAAGAATAATCTCACTAGGGAGTGCTTGATTATTTAGAGCTCTTGATTGATGATTGTTGTGTGTGGAACACTAATCAAGAGGGGTATTTATAGGCTAGAGGCTAAGAACCAATTTAGGAATCCAAATTAAGAAAAGAATCCCACAATTTATAAATAATCTGGTATGCTGGATGGGAATCCGGTATGCCGGATTACCTAACTCCTTTTAAAAAATAGGAAATAACGGATATAAGTAAGCAGTTATAGGTGATCTGGTATGCTGGATAGGGATCTGGTATACCAGATCAGTGTACACTGCAGTACCTCAAGGATCCGGTATGCTGGATCTCATCCAGCATGCTTAAGTTAAACACTATGAGTAGTTCCTGAGAGTTTACCCCTGATCCGGGATCCGATATGCTGGATTGGGAACCGGTATACCGGATTGGGCAACAATGTGATTTTAGCTTAATTTCCTTGGGGGTTAATTTGGATATTTCAAACCCACTTGGTCACATAGTTAGGGGGTCAAATGGCCTCCTAAGGTCATTCTAGATGCATGCATGCGTGTGTGTGTGCATTACATCAAATGTGACTCAAGAAATAGAAAATTTACACAAATATCTTAATGTATACAAAGCCTTCAAAAGAAGTCTTCTTTTGACTTTCTCCAACATATATTTGACTTTGACTTCCAAGCTCCAATCTTCTTAAAGGTCTTTGAACACTTGTATATGCTCCCCCTCACTTGGTGCTATGTTTTGACTCTAACACACTTAGAACAAAAGCATCAGTCCAAGAATTATTTGTTATCATCAAAATATCATCATGGGGATGACTTAGAGGGTGTGGAATGTAGGGTCATTTCCCTAACAAAGTCATCCGAACTAACAGAAAGTGAGCTCACTTGGTCAATCTGTCAACTATAACCCATATCGCTTCAAGACCTTTAGGTGTCCTCGGAAGTCTTATAACAAAATCCATGGTAATGTGCTCCCATTTCCATTCTGGAATTGATAGTGGTTCCAACAACCTAGATGGCCTCTGATGTTCTGCCTTAACTTGTTGGCAAGTTAGGCACTTCTCTACATAGTGAGCAATTTCTCTCTTCATGTTGTTCCATCAATACGTGGTCTTCAAGTCTTGGTACATCTTGGTACTTCCAGGATGAACTGTATAGGGCGTACTATGGGCCTCATCTAAAATTTCTTGCTTCAAGTCGGGTTTGTCTGGCACACAAATCCGGTCACCAAATCTAAGAGTTCCATCTTTCTTGATAACATAATCCATCCTCTTTCCTTCTTGAACTTCCGTCCTAATTTTCTCTAGGCACGGGTCTTCACTTTGGGCAGATTTTATTTTCTCTATCAAAGATGGTTGTACTGTCAAGTTGGATAGCATGGCTGAAACATCTCCTACCATCATTTCTAGGTTGAGTTTTCTGAAGTCGTTAATGATGTGTCATTGCCTAGTCAAAAGTGTAGCAGAGTGTCCCTGAGGATTCCTGCTTAAGGCATCCGCGACCACATTTGCCTTCCATGGATGGTAATTAATTGTGCAATCATAGTCTTTAAGTAGATCAAGCCATCTTCTTTGCCTCATGTTGAGCTCTTTTTGTGTGAAGATATACTTGAGGCTTTTATGATCTGTATAAATTTTGCACTTCTCACCGTAGAGATAGTGTCTCCATATCGTCAGGGCAAACAACACAACTGCCAATTCTAAGTCATGAGTAGGGTAATTTTGCTCAGGTGATCTTAGTTGTCGAGAAGCATAAGCTATGACTTTGCCATTTTGCACGAGTACACAACCTAAGCCCTTGCGAGATACATCAGTGTACAACATAAAATTCCTTGATTCTGTAGGAACTGTTAGCACTGGTGCCGAAAGTAGCCTCTTCTTTAACTCCTAAAAACTCTGTTCACACTCTTCTGTCCAATCGAAACGGGCATTCTTCCTAGTTAGCTTGGTCAAGGGTAGTGCCAAGCATGAGAATCCTTCCACAAATCTCCTATAGTAGCTAGCTAGGCCAAGAAAACTTTTGCTCTCTGGGGCATTTCTTGGTTTAGGCCATTTGGTAATGGCCTTGACCTTACTGGGGTCAACAGAAATCCCTATTTCTGATACAACGTGACCCAGAAACACCACTCTATCTAGCCAAAATTCACACTTCTTGAACTTGGCGTAAAGTTGTTTTTATCTCAAGATTTGTAAGACTGTAGACAGATGTTGTACATGCTCGGCCTTACTCTTAGAGTAAACTAGTATGTCATCAATGAATACAATCACGAGCCAGTCCAAATATTCATGAAAGACTCGGTTCATGAGATCTATGAAAACTGTAGGCACATTTGTCAATCCAAAGAGCATAACCATAAACTCAGAATGGTCATATCTAGTTCGGAAAGCTGTTTTAGGCACATCTTCACTCTTAACTTTCAATTGGTGATACCCAGACCGTAGATCAATCTTGGAAAATACGGCAGCTCCTTGCAGTTGGTCAAACAAGTCCTCTATACGGGGTAGAGGATACTTGTTCTTTATGGTCACCTTGTTCAGTTCTCTGTAGTCTATGAATAGCCTCATCAACCCATCTTTCTTCTTAACGAAAAGTACTGGAGCACCCTAGGGAGACACACTAGGGCGTATGAATCCCTTTTCAAGTCTTGCAATTGCTCCTTAAGTTCTTTTAGTTTCATTGGAGCCATTCTATAGGGTGCCTGAGAAATTGGTATCGTACCCGGAAGTAAGTCTATAGAAAACTCAACTTCCTGATCTGGGGGTAATTCTATTAAATCTTCTGGGTAAACATCGGTGAAGTCCCGAACTACCAAAATATCTTCCATCTTCGGTGCAGTTATCTCTGTGTCAATCACACTAACTAAAAAGCCTGTATAGCCTTTTGCGAGCAATTTTCTAGCTTGAAGAGTTGAAATCATAACTGGTGCCGGTGATTTGGACTTCTTTCCTTTAAATCGAAAATCGGGTTCCCCTGGGAGGTTGAAGGAGACTTCCTTCTCACAGCATAAGATCTTGGCATGGTGGTTGGACAACCAGTCCATACCCAAAATGGCATCAAAATCTTTCATATCCAGTAGTACCAAATTAGCAAATAATACCCGATCACCAATTGTTATATTACAAGTGTTATACCCCATGTTTGATGTCATAACCTCTCCCAAAGGTATGTGCACTGATAGGTCATATTCCAATAGTCGAGGTGGAACAATTAACTTTGTTGAGAATGCATGAGATATAAAAGAGTGTGTGGAACCAGAGTCAATAAGTACATGAGCTGGAACACCGTGAATAGTAAGTGTACCTGTCACCATCGATGGTGAAACCTCTGCATCTTCCTCAGTAATAGCGAAAACCCTAGCCTGTGTCTTGGGCCTCTGGTTGGCTTGATGATGACCTTTCTGAAATGATTTTTGTCCAGGCTTGTGCTGATGGCCTATTTTAGTCTGGTTGTTCTTCTGCTTAGGGTAATCCTTTACCATATGACCCTCCTTGCCACACCTAAAATAAACATTCGATCTGGCCATGCATTCTCCAGAGTGGGGTTTCTTGCATTTGAGGCAAATGGTCCACTCTTGATGATGGTGAGTTATCCTTTTCTGCTTGCTGTGATTGTCATAATTTTGAGTTGGATGAGGGTGAGACCTTTTCTTCTATGTGTTTGGAACACTTGGAGGTACAAACCTCGAGTTGTCTTCAACAATTTGTGCTCTCACCACTACCTTTGCATATGTAGGGCACTTAAAAGCTGCTACAATCCTCTTCGGGTCAGAACAAAGGCCTCTCTCTAATTGTCAAGCCTTCCTCTCCTCGGTATCAACTAGGTGAGGAGCAAACTTACTGAAGTCCTCAAATTTTAACTTATAATCCATTACAGAGAGATTATGTTGCTTCAAGGTCAAGAATTCTTCCTCTTTCCTTTGTCTCAAACTGGTGGGTAAATATTTGTTGTAGAAGACCTCTTCGAATCTAGCCCAAGTTAGGGGTTGTCCATCTCTTTCTTCAATGCGATGTGTAGATTGCCACCAATCATCTGCTTCGCCCTGTAGCTGGTACGTAGCACATACCACCTTTTGCGCATTAGTGAGATTCAACAAAATGAAGTTCTTTCCTAACTCCCCCCTGATCTATTCTGTTGCCTTCAGAGGGTCAGAAATGTCCCCTTCGAAATATGAGGGTCTAAGTTTCCAGAACTGCTCAATAATGCGAGTAGTGTCTGCCATAGGAGGCTGAGAAGGTGCCCTAACTTTCTGCTATTGATACATTGTGTTGACCAAGTTGCTAATGGCCTGTACCAGATCAGGTTGGCCACCCGAAAAAGCCCCTGCCAGAACTGGTGGAGGGGGAGGAGGAGGAGGTGGAGGAGGTGGCAAGCCTAAGTCACCTGAACTGCCCCTTCCCACAGAATGAGGACGTTCACGAGGAGGCATGACTACCTATTACAATATAAGGCTAATGAATTACACAATACTAGGTTTCATCGTAAAGATAGTCCTAGATATGCATGATTATGAAGAACAACTTGTGTTTGTACATTATGCTTTTCTTAATTAGATTCTGTTTGGTTTAGTGATTATGCAGCAAAAGAGACTTTTGTGTTTTTTTTTTCCTACGCCACCAGTCTCTAGATCCAGTTGCCTAAACTTTTACTTTGATACCATGTTGTGACGACCCAAACCTGGGATAAGGGTATGAATACAACCCTCGCGGGCGGTGATCTTACGATCGGTTTCTTAACTAAGCATGTGTCTAGAAGTTGGCTGAAAATATGTTTTTATTAGCATACAAGCATGTCACATCTTCTAACTATGCGGAAGATTATCACGCAACATATCATCGAATAAATATAAGTTTTTATCCAAATCTGGTGGCAATTCCAAGTAATCATTATATGTTCATGCCACAAGCATAAGAGCTAACATAAAAGAAAATAAACAGTATCCAAGTCAAATTGTGCTACATCTAACCATTAAATCCAAATTAAATCAATAAAGTATCCTAATGTCCATTATTCAAATCTTCAAGTCTATCAAGCATCATAATCGCCATCCTACTGCTCCTGGTCACCTGTGCAGTCTGTGCACTGACATGTTCCATCATCTATGTCTGAAAAATAAAGGGGTGAGTTCGACAGCCCAGTGAGACAAAGTATAGACAATACATGCATTAATTGTTAAACCTGTCACACCCCAAACCACCCCCTGGGAGGATTAGGTAGGTGACCCGAATTGCATGATGGCAATCCACCAAATCCCATGGATATAGAAGCAGTTAATACATTCACGGTACCACATTCGTAACATTACCATAAGTAAGATCAGAGTGCAGCAGATAATCTATAATTATAACCAAGAAAGAGAAAGCGTACCGATACGGGAATGATGGTGATATATATATACATATGAAACTTCGTACAACCCACAAACTAAAAAGTAAAGCTAACATATACATAAGCAAAAAGAAAAGTACATATATATACAGGGCGAGATAACTCAACCCCAAAAAGGAAAGAAAAGACTAAACAAGAATAGGAACGGGGATAAACTCCAATCAAAAGCAAAAAGGAGTCCCCAAGACAAAAAAAGAATCAAGAGTGCCCCTCAATGGTCTTCACCAATAACCACTGAGAATGCATAAATCATCGGCACGACCTCCGTCGGAGTCCATACCAATAGCATCATAATCACAAGGGCTCTCCTCCTCGTAACGAGTCTCCATGCTACAGTGGCATCGATCTGCACAATAATCTAAAAGAAAACATATATAACAGAGTGTGAGCCCCACTGAGATCGTGAGTAAAACATATCATCATACATACATATGCAACCACAATCCACATGATCCTACATGATATGCAAGTCCAGATTATTTAATTAGCCACCTAACAATACAGCTAAGGCAGATTACTGCTACTACAATCCCCAATACATGTATCCCTGGTGTGGGCTTGGTTACCCCTTTCCGCGATACACCCATTGAGTTGTCAGAGAGAACCAGCCGACTCCAGCATCTCCCTACCTAGGATAGCCCGACCGGCCCTCTAGATTGAACTTGTGAGGTAACCGACTCAATAACAATTCACCCTTTACCGGTGCATAAACTTTATTTGGCGTATATCCATGATTCACCTATTGTTGCTTCACAAGCATGTAGCTCGAGGCTTCCCAGCATATTTGCCCTGGGGCATCCTAGCCATGCTGAGGCTTCCCGATGTAATTGCTCGAGGTTTTACGGTAGGCCTCATAGTCATCCAACACCTTAACCCCTGTTGGCAAGGGTGTATAGCACGGCTGATGAATCTCTAACTATCAAGCCCTGCTCCTGACTGGCTAGAATTTTGATTGAAGGACAGGAACCCCTGACCAGGCAACAAAGAACACTATGGAGTATCACTCCAGTGGTTGACATTGATAAGGAAACCCTGTGCATGTCCTCCTACATACCTGTCAGAAGATGGACAGCTGACGCCTACAACTGCACAGCTCACAACATTATGTATGGCCTGGACTCCAGGTAATCTCTCTCCTCTCCATAACTGTGGGACCCACCCCTGGAAAAGTGTGTAAAAAACTCTAATTGGCATGTGGGGACAATGACCTAACCATGGGTCAAACCCCTATGCAAGCTCCACTGAGATTCAACCTTGCTGAAATCTCTGGGCGATGCAGACAAAGCCTAGAGACATCGCCCAGAGTGCAAAATAGCATATTAAATTGATTTTAAATTGTGGGGACCACTCATATTGGACATGGGCACCATCCATAGGTAGAGGGGAGTCTGAGGGACCACCTCATACCCCTGGACCACTGTGGACCCCACCAGTGTGCCCAAAATGGCTGTGAATGCAGTCAAAAAAGCATTCTTAAAAAGGTCCTTAGCAGCCAAACAGACCCTAGTATGGGCTGGGCCTATAAATAGCAGTGCCATGGGTTCATTTAAACCCTTGGCTACTGTTCAAATCGTGGGGAAGGGAGAAGAAAGAAAAGAGAGGGAGAAGAAGAAGAAAGAGAAGAAGGAAGGAAGGGAGGAGCAGCTCACACATCTGAGCTCTGATTTTGTGGCACCCAAGCTCAACTCAGGTATACAAATTTCTGCCCAAACCTGCTGCTCCCTTTGATGCCTGTGTTTTGCATGTTTTTTTGCTCTTTGACAGCCCAGAACAGCTAGGAACTGCCAAGAACTGCTCCAGATCTGCCATGCAAGTATGAAGCATGGAAGATCTGGGAATTTTAAGTAATTTTATAGGTCTGCTCTACTGGTCTTGAAGCTGAAATCTGGCTGTCCATGGATGCACTGCCCAGTATCACTGTTAGTTGGCTGTTTGGAGCCCTGGATGCAAGCCCTGGTTGTATGGGACCTAGCCCTAGGTGGTAGCAGCCTTGAATCATCATTTTACATCTGTTTTTAGCTTTGCATGTAGCTAAAACTGAGTTTCATACCTGAAGAAAACCCTGTGATACTATTCATTGGGCTGTCTGGGCAGCCTCTGGCAGCCAAGTGGTGGGCCAAGTGGAAAATCTACATGGACCAAAATGAAGATCACCCCTGGGGTCACCTAATACCCTAACATGTATAGGGGAAAGATTTGATCATAGCCCATAGCCAGCAACCTTGGAACCTCAACCAAATCTGGTTTTGAAATCTCTAGGCGATGCACCCAACGCCCAGAGACATTGCCTAGTGAATGATTTGCTGCTGTTTTGATGTTCTGACTTGGGGGACCTCACCCAGTGGCAATTATACTGTGTGGGAAGGTGGAAAATGACCTAAATGCCCCTCCCCACATCTGTCCATATGAGGGAATGCTTGGGAACCCAAGTGGGCCCCGCAGGACTTGGAAACCCTACTTGTGCTTGGTTCTGCAGCACTGTCAAGCTGGGGACAGCACTGTGAGTGAGCCTATTATGACCGAGGGTCAGGTACTAATACTATAAATGACCATTTTACCCCTAGGGTACCATCTCTGGATGATGCACCGGGACATAGACCTAAGACCCAGTGTAAGGCCCAGAGAATTCCAAGTGAAAACCAACTAAACACCAGGTCAACCCAGTAAGCTTAGATCAACCCTAGGATCTTGCAAGATAGATTGGAATATTAAAATGATAATTTCTGATTTATACCTAGGATTTGATCCCACGCTCGAGGCCTGCAACCAGACTGCAGTTGGAACTGAATTTGCAACCGAGTTCTTAGAACCAGACCCAAGTGAGCAAAGTATTATCATATATGTATATGTAACTGTGTTACTATGCCGGCAGATAAGAATCTTGAATTATAAATGCTGTGTTATCTAATTTTGTTCAATTACTCAAATTACTACATATTGACTGTCTGTTGATCAACACTGTGAAACTTATCTGATGATTTTGAATGATAGACTAGATGTCATAGTCGGCTTGGAAATGAGGCCTGTGGTAGCCCGTAGTATGGGATACGGTTGACACCGCTCGACTCATACGATGCCATATAGACATGGGGTTAGAGTTTCATCACCCATGCTATGCACCCTTGCCAACAGGGTTTAAGGTGTTGGATGCCTGTGAGGGTGACCATATGTGTATATGAGAAAAGGAAAGAAATGAAAAGAAAAGAAATATGTTTACACCAGAATGGTGAATATGGGCTATAAGCCAGAAAAGAAAAGAAAAGAGAAAAGGGATGGATTGCCCCACAGGTTAATCACAGAGGGCTGGTCGGGCTGACCTTGGTGAACGAATGCAGGAGCTGACTGGTCCTCTCCGAAAACTCAATGGGTGTATCGCGAGAAGGGGTAACCAAGCCCACACCAGGGATACATGTATTGGGGATTGTAGTAGCACTGACCTGACTTAGTTGTATTGCTAGGTGGCTAATAATCAATCTGGACTTGCATATTATGTAGGATCATGTGGATTGTGGTTGCACGTGCATGCATGATGATATGTTTTGCTCACGAGCTCAGTGGGGCTCACACTCTGTTATACATGTCTTTTTTAGATGATTCTGCAGCTGGATGCCACTCTGGCATGGAGGCTCATTACAAGGAGGAGAGTCCTGGTTATTATGATGATATTGGTGTGGACCCCGACAGAGGTCGTGCTGATGATGCGTGCATTCTCGGTGGTCATTGATGAAGACCGTTGAAGAGTGCACTTGGTGCTTTTTGTCTTGGGGACTCCTTTTTGTTTCTATTAGGAGTTTATCCCCGTCTTGCTTGTGGTTAGCTGTAGTTTTTCTTACTTTTTTTTTGGGGTTGAGTCAGCTCACCCTGTTTATATATATGTATGTATTTTCTTTAGCTTTGTTTCTTGTCAGCTTTACTTCTCAGTTTGTGGGTAGTTTGGGGAATGTATCAGAACAAACATATGTATGTATATATTATCATCATTTCTCGTATCGCTACGCTTCCTCTTTGTTGTTGTAATCGTAGTTTATCTGCAGCACTCTGATCTTGCTTATGGTAAAGTGATGAATGTGGGACCGTGAATGTAATAACTGCTTCTAGATCCGTGGGATTTGGCGGATTGCTATTACGCAATTTGGGTCACCTACCTAATCCTCCCAGGGGGTGGTTTGAGGTGTGACACTAACCCCATGTCTAAATGGCATCGTATGAGTCAGGAGGTGCCAACCGAATCCCATAATATGGGCTACCACAAGCCTCATTTCCAAGCCAGCTACGACATCTAATCTAGCATTCACATTCATCAAGATATATCCACAGAGTTGATCAACAGTCATACGATGTGTAATAATTTATGAAATTGAATTGAATTAAATAACATAGCATTATAACTTAAGAATTTAATTGCCGGCATACTAATATTGTTACACGTACATACACGATAATATTTCACTCACCTGGGTCTGGTTCTATGAACTCAGTTGCAATTTCAGTTCCGGTTGTAGTCTAACTGTAGGCCTCGAGCACGGGATCAAACCCTAAGTATAAATAAAAAATATGTCATTTAATATTCCAAACTATTTTTGGATGTCCTAGGGTTGATCTAATCTTACTGGGTTGACTCAGTATACAATTGAATATCACTTGAAATTCTCTGGGCCTTACGCTGGGCCTTAGGCCTATGTCTTGGTGCATCATCCAAAGATTGTGTCCTAGGGGCAGAATGGTCACTTATCACAGTGGTACATGGTTCTAGGTTATTAAGGCTTCATAGTACAGTCCCCAACTTGGCAGTGCTGTAGGACCATCACAGACAGGGTTTCCAAGCCCTGCGGGGCCCACTTGGGTACCCAAGGTATTCAATCATGTAGACAGATGTGGGGAGGGATGTTTTGGTCATTTACCACCTCCCTACACTGATTTGTAGCCCATGGGTGAAGATCCCCAAATCAGATCAGCATTCCTGTAATTTTTTATTCACTGGGCGATGTCTCTGCATCGCCCAGAGATTGTAAAAACGGGAACAGGCTGAGATTCCAATGTTTTTTACCATGGGCAGTGCATGGATCTTCTCCCCATTCATGTTAGGTCATCATGGACCCCCAGGGGTGTACTTTGCACTGGTCCTTGCAATTTTCACCTGGGCCCACCACTTGGCTGCCAGGAGCTGCCTAGACAGCCCATTGAATAGTAACCCTGCATATCTTCAGTTGCAAATCAAGGTTTTGGCTACAAGTAAGGCTGGTTTCATGTGTAAAATAGTAATCTAAGGCTGTTACAACTCAAGGCTAGGTTGCCTGCAGCCAGGGCACACAGATCTAATCTGAGACTGCCTGTTCTTGGTGTAACAGGGCAGTGCAGCTTGGCACAGCCAAGGTTTCGGTCTCAGGCTGAGGAACAGGCATTAAAACATGGTTAATATATTCAGATCTTCCATGCATCATGCTTCCATGTTAGATCTGAGATGGTTCATGGCAGCCCCCAATTGTTCTGGGCTGCCAATGGCCAGATAAGCTTCAGAAACACAGAGATCCATGGAGAAAAGCAGTAAACCAGTGAGAGCAACAGGTAGGGGCAGGGATTTTATACCTGCACTGGTCTAGGGCTGTTCGAACTGGGCCTTGGAGGTAGGGCTGCACCTCCTCCTTCTCCTTTCCTTCTTCTTCTCCTTCCTTTCTCTTCTTCTCCTTCTCTTTTCTCTCTTTTCTTTCTTCTCCTTCCCTCTACAGTTTCAACAGTAGCCAAAGCTCTAAAATGAGTTAAGGCACCCCTATTTATAGCCTAGCCCCTAACTAGGGCCTATTTGGCTGCCATGGCCTCTTTTGGAAATGCATTTTTAACCTAATTCTTGGCCATTCTGGGCACTCAGGTGGGGTCCACAGTGATCCAAGGGTATGAGGTGGTCCCTCAAACTCCCCTCAATCTATGGAGGGTGCCCATGTCCAATATGGGTGGTCCCCACGGATCAAATCATTGAAAAACTGCATTTTCCCACTTTGGGCGATGTCTCTAGGTGATGTCTGCATCGCCCATTGCAATGCCCAGAGATTTCAGCAAGGCTGTATCTCTGTGGGCTTGCACAGGGGTTTGACCTAGTGTCAGGGCCTTGCACCCACATGCCACTCAAGGTCTTTTACACTTATTTCTAGGGGTGGGACCCACATTAATGGAGAGGAGGAGAATACCTGGAGTCCAGGAAATACATTGTGCTGTGAGCTGTGCAATTGCAGGGGTCAGTGATCCATCTTCTGATAGGTATGTAGGAGGACATCCTTAGGGTTTTTTCATCAATTTCAATCACTGGAGTGATACTCCATAGTGTGCTTGGATGCCAAGTTAGGGGTTCCTGTCCTTCAATTTAAATTCCAGCCAGTTAGGGGCAGGGTTTGACAAAACCTGCCCCTGACTGAATGTCAAACCCTACCCCTAACTGGCTGGAATTTAAATTGAAGGACAGGAACCCCTGACATGGCATCCAAGCACACTGTGGAGTATTAACCCAGTGATTAAATTTTATGGAGAACCTCCGAGGATGTCCTCCTACATACCTGTCAGAAGATGGATTGCTGATCCTTTGAGTTGCACTGCCCACAACATAATGTACTGTTTGGACTCCAGGTATTCTCTCTCCTCTCCATGCATGTGGGTCCCACCCCTAAAAATAGGTGCAAAAGGCCATGAGTGGCATTTGGGTGCAAGACCCTAACCCTGGGTCAAACCCCTGTGCTAGCCCAAAGAGAATCAGCCTTGTTGAAATCTCTGGGCGATGCAGACATCACCCAGAGACATCGCTCAAAGTGGGAAAATATAATATTTTCATGCACAGTTGTGTGGGGACCACCCATATTGGACATGGGCACCCTCCATAGGTTGAGGGGAGTCTGGGGGACAACCTCATACCCTTGGACCCCTGTGGACCCCACCTGAGTGCCCAGAGTGGCTGAGAATTAGTTTAAAAGCACATTCTCAAAAGGGGCTTAGGCAAGCAAACGGACTTCAGTATGAGGCTGGCCTATAAATAGGGGTGCCCTAGGCTCATTTTAGAACCTTAGACACTATTGAAATAGTGGAGAGAAGAAGGAAGAAAAGAGAGAAAAGAGAAGGAGAAGAAGAAGGAGAGGGTCTGACCTTGGCTCAAATCTGCTACCAGACCTAGTACAAGGTATAAGGACCATGTTTTTCTATTCATTTCCATAAATCTCTGATGTTTGAAGCCCTTCTGGCCATTGGCAGCCCAGAACAGCTGGGGCCTGCCATGGACCATCTCAGATCCAACATGGAAGCATGAAGGGGATCTGAGCATTTTGACCATGTTTGATGACTATTCTACACCTGAGACTGAAACCCAGCTGGTGCCAGATTGCACTGCACTGTTACACCAAGAACAGGCAGTCTGGGCTCAGATCTGTGTGTCCTGGCTGCATGCAGCGTAGCCATGAGTTGTAACAACTTTTGATCACTGTATTATATGTGAATCAACACTTACATGCAGCCAAATCCATGGTCTGCAGCTAAAGCTACACTGGTTACTATTCACTGGGCTGCTCCTGACATCTAAGTGGTGGGCCTAGGTAAAAATCCATGGGGTCCAGTGCAAAGTACACCTCAGGGGGTCTATGATGACCTAACATGCATAAGGTGATGATTAAGGCACTGCCCATGGTGTAGAACCTAGGAATTGGAGCCTGTTGACGTGTTAAGCAGGCTCTAAGCGATGCAGACATCACCTAGAGACATGGCCCAGAGAATGAAAAGTAGCAGTTTCGCTGATCTAACTTGGGGGTCTTCACCCATGGACCATAAAAAAGTGTAGGGAGGTGGTAAATGACCAAAATAGCCCTCCCCACATCTATCCAAACATATGAATACCTTGGGTACCCAAGTGGGCCCCACAGGGGATGGAAACCTTGCTTGTGTTGGTCCTGCAGCACTGCTAAGTTGGAATCAGTGTTGTGAGGTTATTAGGACTTAGAGTCATGTACTACTGTGGTAAATGACCATTCTGTCCCTAAGCCACAATCTCTGGATGATGCACTGGGACATAGGCCTAAGGCCTAGTGCAAGGCCCAGAGAATTCCAAGTGATGTTCAAAGATGCACCGAGTCAACCCAGTAAGTCTAGATCAACCCTAGGACATCCAAAAAAAGTTTAGAATATTAAGTAACGTATTTCTGATTTATATCTAGGGTTTGATCCCGTGCTCGAGGCCTACAGCCAGACTGCAATCGGAACTAAAACTACAACTGAGTTCATAGAACTAGACCCAGGTGAGTGAAATGTTATCGTGTATGTACGTGTAACAATATTATTATGCCGGCAATTAAATTCTTTAATTATATTGCTTGTTACTTAATTAAATTCAATTTCATAATTTTACACATTGTGTGACTGTTGATCAACTCTGTTGGATATATCTTGATGTTTGTGAATGTTAAACTAGATGCCGTAGCCAGCTTGGAAATGAGGCCTGTGGTAGCCCGTATTATGGGATACGGTTGAACTGCCTGACTCATATGATGCCATATAGACATGGGGCTAGAGATTGATCACCCGTGCTATGCACCCTTGCCAACAGGGGTTAAGGTGTTGGATAACTGTGAGCACTACCGTAAAACCTTGGGCGTTTATGTCGGGAAGCCTCGGCTACATGCTGGGATGCCCCAGGGTAAATATGCCGGGAAGCCTCAAGCAACAAGCTTGGGAAGCACCGATAAGTGAATCATGGCTAAATGCCAAACAAAGTTTATCCTCGATTTACATGTCGGGAAGCACCGAAAAGGTGAATTTGATATTAAGTCGGTTACCTCACAAGTTCAATCACAGAGGGCTGATCGGGCTGACCAAGGACTAGTGTGCTGGTCTGACTGGTCCTCTCCGACAACTCAATGGGTGTATCATGGGAAAGGGTAACCAAGCCCACACTAGGGATACATGTATTGGGGATTGTAGTAGCACTAACCTGACTTAGCTATATTGTTAGGTGGCTAGTAATTAATCTGGACTTGCATATCATGTAGGATAATGTGGATTGTGGTTGCATATGCATGCATGATGATATGTTTGCTCACGAGCTTAGTGGGGCTCACACTCTGTTATATATGTTTTTCTTTCTAGATGATTGTGCAGATCGATGCCATTGTGGCATGGAGGCTCATTACGAGGAGGAGAGCCCTTGCGGTTATGATGATATTGGTGTGGACCCCAATGGAGGTCGTACCGATGATGCAAGCATTCTCAGTGGTTATTGATAAAGATAAGTGGGGGGCGCTCTTGATGCTTTTGTTTTGGGGCCTCCATTTTGATTTCTGTTAGGAGTTTATCCCCGTCCTTGTTTTTGTTTTAGTTTCTTCCTTTCTTTTTGGGGTTGAGGTATCTCGCCCCGTATATAGTTACTTTGACCTTAGCTTATGTATATGTCAGTTCTTACTGTTCAGTTTGTGGGTGTAATGGGGAATGGAACAAATCTTACTTATATATGTATATCACAAACTTTTCCTGTATCACTGCATTTTCTGTCTCTTTTTATAATTGTAGATTATCTGCAGCACTCTGATCTTACTTGTGATGATGATATGGATGTGTGTGAAACTGTGAATGTGTTAACTGCTTCTAGATCTATGGGATTTGACGGATTGCCATTATGAAATTCGGGTCACCTACTTAATTGTCCTAGGGGTGGTTTGGGGTGTGACAGAGCTTGGTATCAGAGCGTGAGGCTCTTGCTACATTCACAGGTTGCAAAATAGGAGTAATAAGCTACCAGTAATAAAACATGAATTAAAGTAAAAGCTATGGGGGAGGTAGATGTAATTAAAAAGGCAAATCTCATAATTATATTAACATAAAGATAACTATGGCTAAGCCATTACAAGGAGACTGATTGGAAGTACTACTTTCAATTTACATATGGTACACCCCAAACCACCCCCTAGGAGGATTAGGTAGGTGACCCGAATTGCGTAACGGTAATCCGCCAAATCCGACGGATCTAGAAGTAGTTAATACATTCATGGTCCCACATTCGTAACATTACTACAAGTAAGATCAGAGTGCTGTGGATAATCTACCATTATAACAAGAAAGAAAGCGTAGCGATACGGGAATGATGATGATATATATACATAAGTGAGTTCTGATACATTCCCCCCAGTACAACTCACAACTGAAAGGTAAAGCTGAAAAACACAAAAGCCAAAAGGAAATACTTACATATATATATACAGGGTGAGATAACTCAACCCCCAAAAGAAAGAGAAAACTAAAAACTAAACCAAAAGTAGAGATAGGGATAAACTCCTATCAAAAGCAAAAAGGAGTCCCCAAGATAAAAAGCATCAAGTGCGCCCCTCACTGGTCTTCATCAATGACCACTGAGAATGTACGCATCATCGGCACGACCTCCATCGGAGTCCATACAAATAGCATCATAATCACGAGGGCTCTCCTCCTCATAATGAGCCTCCATGCCATAGTGGCATCAACCTGCACAATCATCTAAAGAAAAACATATATAATAGAGTGTGAGCCCCACTGAGCCTGTGAGTAAAACATATCATCATATATGCATATGCAACCATAATCCACATGTTCCTACATGATATGCAAGTCCAGATTATTTAATTAGCCACCTAACAATACAGCTAAGACAGGTTAGTGGTACTACAAACCCCAATACATGTATTCCTAGTGTGGGCTTGGTTACCCCTTCCCACGATACACCCATTGAGTTATCGAAGAGAACCAGCCGGCTCCAGCATCTCCCTACCCAGGACAGCCAGACCAGCCCTCTGGATTGAACTAGTGAGGTAAGTGACTCAATATAATCTCACCTTCCGGTGATTCCCGACATGTAATTCGAGGATAAACTTCAATTGGGCATATAGCCATGATTCACCTAGTGGTTCTTCCCAAGCTTGTAGCCCGAGGCTTCCTGACAAATTTACCCTAGGGCATGCCAGCTGTGTTGAGGCTTCCCGGCTTAAACGCCCAAGGTTTTATGGTAGTCCTCACAGTCATCCAACACCTTAACCCCTGTTGGTAAGGGTGCGTAGCACGGGTGATGAAACTCTAACCCCATGCCTATATGGCATCGTACGAGTCGAGCGGTGTCAACCGTATCCCATACTATGGCCTACCACCGGCCTTGTTTCCAAGCCGACTACAACATCTAGTCTAACATTCACAGTCATCATGGTATAATCACAGAGTTTATCAACATACATACGATGTATAACAGTTTTAAGTAATTGCATTGAATTAAACAACACAGCATTATAATTTAAGAATTTAATTGCCGGCATAATAATACTGTTACACGTACATACACGATAATATTTCACTCACCTGGGTCTGGTTCTAAGAACTCAGTTGTAAAATTAGTTCCGGGTGTAGTCTAGCTATAGGCCTCGAGCGCGGGATTAAATCCTAGATATAAATCAGAAATTGTCATTTAATATTCCAAACTATTTTTGGATGTCCTAGGGTTGATCTAAGCTCCCTGGGTTGACCCGGTGTACAGTTGGTCATCACTTGGAATTCTCTAGGCCTTGCACTGGGCCTTAGGCCTATGTCCCGGTGCATCATCCAGAGATGGTAGCCTAAGGGCTGAATGGTCATCTGTCACATTGGTACATGTCCCTAGGTCATATTAGTCTTACAATGCTGTCCCCAACTTGACAGTGCTGCAGGACCATCACAGGTAGGGTTTCCAAGTCTTGCGGGCCCACTTGGGTACGCAAAGTATTCATACACATGGACAGATGTGGGGAGGGGCATTCTGGTCATTTTCCACCTCCCAACACTGAATTATGACCCCAGGGTGAGGATCCCCAGTACAGATCATCATCACAGTGAAATTTCATTCACTGGGTGATGCAGACATCACCCAGTGCATCACCAAGAGATTGCAAAATCGGAATCAGGCTGAGATTCCTAGGTTTTGAGCTATGGGCAGTGCATGGATCTTCTCCCCATGCATGTTAGGTCATCTTGGACCCCCAAGGGGCATACGTTGCACTGGTCCTTGTGGATTTTCATTTGGGTCCACCACTTGGCTGCCAGGAGCTTCCCAGACAGCCCAGTGAATAGTAACCCAGGGTTTCTTCAGTTGCAAATCTAGGTTTTGGCTGTATGCAAGGCTGGATTTACATGTAAAATAGAAATCTAAAGCTGCTACCACCTAGGGCTAGGTCTCATGCAGCCAGGGCATACAATCTGGACCCTAGACTGTCCAGCTCTTGGTGTAACAGGGCAGTGCAACCCAGCATAGCCCAGGTTTTGGTTCCAGGTGCTACACAGGTTTGTAAATCTCACAAATCTTCCATGCTTCATGCTTGCATGGTAGATCAGAGATGGTCCATGGAAGCCTTCAGCTGTTTTGGGCTGCCAATGGCCAAAAATCCATCAAAACACAGAGAATCAAAGAGAGCAGCAGTGAATCATCAAGGTAGCAAGTATGGACAGAGGTGTTTATACCTGAACAGGTCTGAGGAGGCACGAATTCTGGGCCTTGGATGCAGGGCGACACCTCCTACTTCTCCTTTCCTTCCATTCTCTTTTTCTCCTTCTCTTTTCTCTCTTTTCTCTCTTTTCTTTCCTCTCCTTCCCTCCATGGTTCCAACAGTGCCAAGGGCTCTAAATGAGCCCAAGGCACTGCTATTTATAGCCCAGCCCTTGACTAGGGTCTGTTTGGCTGTTAAGGCCTCCTTTTTAAAATCCATTTTTGACTGAATTCTCAGCCATTCTGAGCACTCAGGTGGGGTCCATAGTGATCCAAGGGTATGAGGTGGTCCCTCAGACTCCCCTCAACCTATGGAGGGTGCCCATGTCCAATATGGGTGGTCCCCATAGATTAAATCATTAAATAATCAGCTTTTCCCACTCTGGGCGATGTCTTTGGGTGATGTCTGCATCGCCTAGAGATTGCAACAAGGCAGTAACTCTGTGGGCTTGCACAGAGGTTTGACCCAGGGTCAGGGCCTTGTACCCACATGTCATTTAGGGTCCTTTACATACATTTCCAGGGGTAGGACCCACAGTTATGGAGAGGAGAGAGAATACCTGGAGTCCAGGCAATACATTATGTTGTGAACTATGCAATTGCAAGGGTCAGTGATCCATCTAGTGACAGGCATGTAAGAGGTCATCTCATGGTTTCTTCATCAATTTCAATCCCTGGAGTGATACTCCACAGTGTGCTTGGGTGCCATGTCAGGGGTTCCTGTTCATCAATCAAAATCCCAGTCAATCAGGAGCAGGGTTTGACATTTCTCTCCACCTTACAAAAATTTCATCCTTGAAATTGGCTTACCTTGTATCTCAAAGAGTTGGGGATATTTCTCTTTCATTTCTTCCTCACGTTCCCAAGAAGCTTGCTCTATGGTATTGTTTCCCCATTGAACCTTTACAAAGGCGACCGTGGGTTACGGAGGTTATGCACCTTTCTATCAAATATCTCCGAAGGCTGTTCTTCATAGGTCATATCCACGTCCAACTGTTCAGGTACAGTTGAGAGTACATGTGTCGGGTTGTTGATGTATTTCCTTAGCATTAACACATGGAAAACTTCATGGATGCCTTGCAAAGATGGTGATAATGCCAGCTGGTATGCTACAGGTCCTACTTTGTTAAGGATTTCATAAGGATCGATGAATCTTGGGCTCAGCTTGCCCTTCTTGTTAAAGCGTTGCAATCCTTTTGTTAGAGACAATTGGAGGAACACCTTTTCCCTGACTTCGAATTCGATGTCCGTTCTTCGATTATCCGTATAACTTTTCTGTCTTGACTGGGCTGCCTTGATTTTCTCTCTTATGATATCCACCTTGTCACATGTTGCTTGTATCATCTCTGACCTGAGATATCTTCGTTCACCGACCTCGTCCCAGTATAACGGGGTTTGGCACTTTTGGCCATAAAGAGCCTTAAACGGTGCCATGCCAATGGTGGAGTGATGACTATTATTGTACTTAAATTCCACTAGAGGTAGGTGGGCATCCCAACTATCACCCATTTTTAAGACACAGGCTCTGAGCATGTCCTCCAGAGTCTGGATAGTTCTTTCTAATTTTCCGTTCGTCTACGGATGGAAAGCTGTGCTAAGATTTAGCTGAGATCCCTATGCCTTTTGTAAACTCCTCCAAAACCTTGAGGTAAATCTAGGATCTCTATCAGATACTATACTGACAGGCACTCCGTGTAAGCGGACTATATTTTTAATATATAGCTGGGCAGGCTTCTCAATTGAATAACTTATCTTGATTGGTACGAAGTGAGCTACCTTTGTAAGTCCGTCTACAATTTCCCATATCGCATTCATCCCTTTCCTGGTGTTGGGTAGATTTGTCATGAAATCCATAGTAATCCTTTCTCACTTCCATTCAGGTATAGGGAGTGGCTGCAATAATCCATACGGTCAGTGTCTCTCTGCTTTCATTTGTTGATAGGTGAGGCACCTAGACATATATATTGCTATGGTCTCTTTCATCCCGATCCACCAGTAGTACTTCTTCAAGTCCTTGTACATCTTCGTGCTTCCAGGATGAATTGAATAGGGTGAGTTGTGCGCCTCTTTAAGGATTCGGTCTTGGATGTCAAAATCATCTGGCACGCATAATCTATCTCGAAACTTCAATGCACCATCATGGGCTAATGAAAAATTTGGGTCCTTATGGACTCCTTATTGTACTTCCCAAATAATCTTGGCCAGCTCAGGGTCTAATGGCTGCTTCGCAATTACCTCCTCTCGTATCGACTGCTGTAAATCCATAGCTACTAGTTGTGTAGTCGTTCCTTCGATCACGAGTTCTAGATCAAGCTTTCGAGCTTCTTTATACAATTGTTCGCTTACGACTAAGAAAGCGAGGGATGCAGTCTAAGATTTTCTACTTAGCGCATCCGCTACAACGTTGACCTTGCCGGGGTGGTACTGGATTTCACAGTCATAATCCTTTACCAGTTTTAGCCACCGCATCTGTCTAATATTCAGCTCCTTTTGGGTGAAGAAATACTTCAGGCTTTTATGATCGCTGAAGATTTTGCTATTTTCATCGTATAGGTAATGCCGCCATATCTTTAACACAAAGACTACCGCTGCCAATTCTAAGTCATGAGTGGGGTAGTTCTTTTTGTGTTCCTTCAATTGCATAGAGGCATAGGCGACCACTTTACCTTTCTGCATTAGGACGCCACCCAATCCTATCCTGGATGCATCAGTATACACTACCATTCCTCCAGTGCTGTCCAGAATGGTCAAAACTGGAGCCATCACCAACCGGTTTCTCAATTCCTGAAAGCTTTTCTCGCATGCTTCATTCCACTCAAACTTGGCGCCCTTCTTTGTAAGTTTTGTCATGGGTGCCGAGATGTGCGAGAAATTTTCAATGCATCGACGGTAATACCCTGCCAAACCTAAGAAACTTTGGATCTCAGTGGCACTCTTCGGAGTCTCCCACTCAAAAACCGATTTCACCTTGTCTGGGTCTACTTTAATGCCGTCCTCGGTGATGATGTGTCCCAGGAATCCAATTTGGTATACCCAAAATTCACACTTGCTGAACTTGGCATAAAGCTGGTGTTCTTGCAACCGCTGCAACATAAAGGTAAGGTGCCGAGCATGGTCTTCCTCACTTTTGGAGTACACCAGAATGTCATCAATAAACACGATGACGAACATGTCCAACACGTCATGGAATACTCTGTTCATCATGTCCATGAATGCTGTCGGGGCGTTGGTTAACCCGAACGATAAAACCAAGAATTCATAATGTCTGTATCGAGTTCTAAACATCGTTTTGTGAATGTCGCCGGTCTTGATCTTCAATTGATGGTATCCCGACCTAAGATCAATCTTGGAGAAAACTCTCGCTCCTTGTAGCTGGTCAAATAGGTCGTCGATGCACGGCAACGGATATAGATTCTTGATGTTCAGCTTATTTAGCTCGTGGTAGTTGATACACAGCCGTATGCTGCCATCCTTCTTCTTCACGAACAACACAGGTGCTCCCCAAGGAGATACACTAGGTCGTATAAAACCTTTCTTCAGTAGGTCTTGAAGTTGGACCTGCAACTCCTTTAGTTCGATTAGTGCCATTCGATATGGTGCCTTGGATACCAGTGCTGCACCAGGGGTTAGATCAATTGTAAACTCTGTCTCACAATCACGCAATAGCTGGGTCAGATCTTCTGAAAAAACATCAGGAAATTCTCTAATGACATCAAGTTCCTCCAAGGGTTTTATCTTTGCCTCCGTGTCTATCATAGTGGCCAAAAAGCCTTGGCATCCTTCATCTTGTAACTTTCGCGCCTGGAGGGCAGATAAGGTTATCCTTCTAGGTTTCCTTTTCGGTTCACTTAGATAGGTGAAAACTGATCCATCTTCCAACTTGAATACAATCTTCTTTTCCGCACACATGACGTTTGCACCATAAGCGGATAGCCAATCCATACCTAATATCACGTCAAAGTCTTTCATATCAAACTTTATTAGCTGTGCGGTCAATTTCTTCCCACAAATCTCTATTTGACAGGGGTCGTAGACCTCCTTCAAGGTTACGACACTACCCGTCAGTGTACTGACTACTAGTTCATGCCTGATGTCTCTCGGTTGATCTTTCATCCTACTCGCAAGGGTGGTAGAAACAAAAGAGTGGGATGGGCCCGAGTCGAATAACACTCATGTAGGTATGGTTGAGACACTCAGGGTACCTAGAGTTTGTATGTAATTTAGGTTACATGAAGTAAACCAATTATTCCCTATAACTTAGCAGTGTTCAGTGAACTTACCTATCTATACATCGGGGTTTGCCTCAGCTTCCTCATTTGTCATTGTGAACACCTTTCCTCGCGTTCGATTGTCCTGTGGCTGAAAAGGTCTAGCGTAGGGCTGGTTGGGTGAGTTGTTGCTATACCTATGCAGTCTGCATTCTTTGGCCATGTGCCCTTCCTTGTTGCACACGTAGCACTTATATGGTGGCACAACTGGTGTAGAGGTTTGGCTCACTTGACTTGTGGCTGGTCGAGCTGTTGTAGCTACCGTTGTCGCTTGACTTGTAGCCGGTTGAGTAGGTCGATTGAAAGTGGGGTTGAAAGGGTTCTTACCCACGTTCGGCCTATGGTACGGAGTCGAATTGGGGTACGAACTGGTTCCACGGTAAGCTTTGTTTGGCCAACCGAAGGTCTGAAAATTACTTGGTCTTTTGCCCAACTCGGGCGATGTCACAACTTTCTCTTTCTCTTTTCTTTAAATCTGTCTTCCATCATCTTCGCCTTGTCGACCATCTGAGCATAGTCCCGGATTTCCATAACTGACAATACTGATCTAATCTCAGTTTTGAGTCCCTTCTCAAATTTCTTTGCCTTAATAACTTCCCCTCTCAGGTGCTCTAGAGAAAAATGGAACAGATCTTCAAACTGTTGCTGGTATTCCAACACTGACTTGGTCCCTTGTACCAGTGCGGTGAACTCAGCTTCTTTCCTGTCCCTGAAGCTCTCCGGGAAGTAGTTCTTGAAGAAAACTTCTTTAAATTGGTTCCACGTGGGATTTGGATGAGTGGCTTCCAGATTGGGCTTAGTAGCTTTCCACCAAGCTTCAACTTCATTCTGTAGCTGATAACCCGCACATATCAGCTTCTGTGCATCCGTGCACTCGAGCACTTCAAATGCGTTCTATAGGGCACTAATCCACCGCTCCGACTGCATTGCCTCGGAAGTCAATTTGGAAAATGCGGGTGGTTGGAGTTTTTTGAATCTCTCCATCACCTTGGCGGTAGAGTTTTCTGCTAAGCATTAAGGCACAAGTGGTGGGAAATGTACGGGCCGGTTGGGTGGTGGAGGTGGTGTTGCGCGCTCATGCATCATGGTTGCAAATTACGTAGACATCTGGCCTAGCAATTCTTGTTGTTGTTGCATGGTTCTCATCATTGTAGTCATGAGAACATTTACTTCACCGACTTCCATACCCGGTTGAGGTGCCACAGCAGTGGCTCGAGCAGCCGCTTGTGCTTCCGATGAAGCAGCCGATGCTTCAAAGTCTTGGGCCTCGGTTCCATTGGGCAGTTGTACCTCCAGTATAACGCGAGGGCGTTTTTCACGACGACCACCTCGTGAACTTCTTGTGTTGACCATTGTTGCTTCTCTGAAAAGAGCAACATGTTCAATATTCTAATATTGCTTATTGGGGTCAACAATTAATTCCCAGTCAATACATGTACATACCTAGTCCATAGTTCCAGTGAATTTATGTAGTCACACCAGTAAGGTTTGTTGTTAGATATGTCTTCTTTGTTTATTATGAGGTGTTTCTTTCATTTATGATCTGTTCTTAAATATTTTATGTAATGATAAGCTATGCATGACACTATATGATAGACTTTAAATTTTTTTTATTTTTAAATAAAAGTCTTTTAATTACTTACTTGGTCTAACAGGCAACCCACTCCAGTTTCCTTCCAGTCACAAATTCCATCACGAGTAGGTACTCTATGTTGGCTCTAACCTCCTCGGCTAAGGACAGATAGAAATCTCGTTCCCCTGGTCCACTAATGGCAGCAAGGGCTAGATAAAAGTCCAACCGGTTCTCGGCTCGAGGTAGTACTAGACGTATCCGTCTTAGTCTCTCTCTTAGTTGCCTAATATAGATCATGTTACGGGGATCTCCAGGCTTGGCTGAGGTAGTAGGTCCTGTCATAAAAAGTTTCTAAGCATCAGGTTATACTTAATTAAAAGAATTAAGTACATGTCTACAGGAATTTAAGTGACTATAGACAATAAAAATATAATTTGGTTGGCTCGAGGTACCTTAGCGTCTACAGAGCTCGGATTGACTAGACAACCTATTAGATCCTATTCTTGGCTGACCTAGGTTGTGGGTTTGGTAAGATCTATGCTCACAACGTGTCATAAATGCGTATTACAACATACTTACATATCTATGTTCGGATTTGCATAGCATCACACCCCTCGATTCATACATGCATAGTATTGGGCACATAATAATAAATACTTATACACACACTATTTGATATAGGGATATACAGATTTATCTATTATTAGATATTTATACATAAAAGAAAAAATCCCAAATTCCTATGTGCTTTATTGCCCCCAAGTAATGGCTATACTTTCCTAAATAGGTTTTTAGGTGGTATTTGAATTTATTTAATTAGTTAATTAAAATAATTAATTTTTTTTTATACATGTTATGGTTATTTTATAAAAATTTATATTTTCATGTTTATTGAGGTTATTTGAGGCAAATTCAAGGTTTCCATAAGCTATTACACAAAATAGCAACATTTTAATCTCTGGGCGTTAAATGCATCACCCAGTGCTGTCGCCCAGAGAATCGGGGCTCATATATAACAGTCCAAGAGGGCCCCATTTCATTCCATTTCTTTTCTAAAACTCCCTAAACACCTAGGCCAGACCTTTAGAGCTTAGTGTGACCTTTTCCACACCAAATCCTTGCATTTCCTTGGGTTTTCCGCGAACCTACGTAGCTTTGGGTAAGATTATTTGCTCTTTTTCACTACATTAGCTTTTTTTTTTTTTGTTTTAGCTAGGGTTTTTATCAATTTCTTTTGCCCTAACCATTTCTTTTCTTCTCTTTTTTTTGTAGCCTAATGTCTACTAGCTACCGAACGGCAAGGAAATCCGTAGCACACAGGCTACAGTCCGAGAGCGAGAACTCCTCTTCTTCTACGGTGCCACCTTCTTCTCATAGGGATGATTTTTCATCGGAGGAGCCAAAGTTTGATCGGACAAGTTTAGGTCCCTTAAGATTGTGAATGGTCGAGTGGTACAGGTGGATGACTTCCACCAGTACAATTTGTTTACTAGGTTCAACACTTTGGGTTGGGCCCCTATGTTATCACCTACAGAACCTTGTTATCCCAACTTGGTTCGGTATTTTTACTGCAACTTGGTGCCATCTAGGGCACAACAGTTTGGATTGGAGAGCAGAGTGAAGCGGGTGGATATTAGGCTGATCACCGCCTCACTACCAGGGATCTTGGGGCTGCCCAACACCGGGGAGAGATGCTATTACAAGCCCCGGATTGACATTTCTTACAAGTTCTCTTTGGAGACCAGGAGGAGGGTCTTCAAAGCATTGATTGGTTCTGAGAGCACACCCAGGTCTGAGGCTTCCTATAAGCCCAGTGCTTGTATCATTAGTAGGTGTGTGACCTACAACATCTACCCTAAAGGCAGGAACAGGGGTAGCATTTCTATGATGGAAGCCTACATTACTTATTGCCTACTGGGAGCGGGCAGGGGAGGTCCAGTTATAAACCTCCCATATTTACTACTTCCGGCCATGTTGTATCACGCCCAGAACCCTTATAATGGGAACCTTCCATATAGGAAGTTACTTACTTTGGTTTTTCGGCACTTTGAGGTTCCTTTGGATAGTGAGTACATAAAGAGAGATAGGTCTAGGCCCATCAACAAGACCTCAATCTTGAAGATGAAGGTACTAGGAGAGCCAGGAACTAATCCTGAGGAGGGTGATCAGATGGAGATGCAGGGTGAGGAGCATGGAGAGGAGTGTGGAGACATTCTGGGAGATGAGCAGGGTGGCTTCGAGGGGATAGGCACATAGTTCACATATTTGCCCGCATATGAGGCGACGGGTGCCACTAGCTCGCATATGCCAGAGCCATCTGAGTTGGCACAGGTGATGTCACAGTTCCAGTGTCACGCCCCTATCCCGATGTAAGATATATTGCCACATAGGGTTATGACAGGGACAATCACACATCATCCCAACACCTACCAGGATCACAGATACAGTGTCTTGAGCCATAGTCCACTCTGTCATCACATTAAAATAACAGAAAGGAACGTACAAAAGGAATAAACCGTTCCAATCACAGAGATAGCAGAAGCGAAATTAGATTAAATTATGTGAAATTATAGAGCATCGGTCCTCTAGTGATAACACATATAGCAATTCTAACTTAAGTAACCATTCATTACTCTCCCTATAAATAAACATACAGTCTATACATGGTTGTGGAATGAAAACAAAATTTAAATAATAAACAATTGTCCCAATGGCACAAATCCTTGGGTGTACATCTACATCCAAGCCACGATCATACACTCAACTTGATTCGCATCCAACGGTGCTTGTCAAAAGGTTATCTGCATATAAACTAAAAAGTGGTTGAACAACGGGGTAAGCTACACTAGCTAGTGAGGGAGCAAAGGAGAATGCGCACACATCACATAATCAATATCAAATAGAATGATGCATGCTAATGTTAGATTCATTTTTCACCTAACACACAATTCTAATGGTCAAGTATATGCTACTGTGATACTCGGGCAACTCTGAGGGTTACTTATCCTATAGCCCCAGTGAGTCCTCAATTATCATAAAGGGACCTACGCCGATAGAAGCCATCATGACCACCCAGTGGCAAACCCCGATAGCCATCACTACCCCTGCCTTGGCCTCTCCCACCTCCACAGACCGCAGGTGCTCAGACTATCCAACACATAAACCCCTGTTGGTAAGGGTCGTAGCATAAGGGAACAAGCATCCTTGCCGCAGATATACTATAAACAGGGTCTTATCATCCCGAGAGGTATTCCGGGTGCATCAACATCCCATTCCATCTAGTACCCGAGTACCAGCACGGCACGGCACATACAGATCAGGATGACATACAACAGTTTTCATAATTTAAATAAATTAAATAAATTGGGGTTCCGGTACCGACACGCCCAACACCGTAGCCCGATACATTGGTGAGCATACTAATCACATTCTCAACAGTTCACAATTAAATAAATTGCAATGCGCACCATGCTTATAAATATATCATAGCATGCTTAATATTAACAATTATATAATATTCAAACCCAACAAAGCCACCTAGAACCCACTCACCAGGCATAGTTGTCACCGGGTGTGATTGGCATGAATCTCCCCGGGCATCGGGTGTCATCCGGCGTGGTTCACATGAATCTCACCGGTGCACCAACCTAACATACAAGAGAAAGCATTAAAATAGGTATAGAAGGGTCCCATGCCAGGCCCCAATGGTTAAAACTAAGTTTCAACCAAGACAGCATGAGCGGACTCACGGGCGGTCTCAGCAGAGGTGAGTCCGTCCCTGACTCCGTTCAGGCCAAAAGGTCAAGTCAGAGCGAGCGAACCCATGAGCAGAACTTCTTACTTGAGTCTGGTGGTTCATCCATTCGACACATGAGACAATTATAAAAGGGAGCGAATCCACGGGCAGATGTGCTTCTTGGGTCCGCCCCTGCATCCGTTCGATTTCCTGAGACAGACCCGAGAGCAACAGGTCCCGGGCAGAGGCAAACAAAGTGAATTCGTGCCTTCGTCCGCTCAGGCCAACACACAGGGTTTATGCTGGGCGGACTGACGGGCGGTGGTACCACGATAGATGGATTGGGTCATTCATCCATCGGCAGTCTCTTCCGAGATTTCAAGGAGTTTCAGCTCCAGCTTGGAGCTTGGGGCTCCTTAGCTTCTCAGGAGCAGGGGAGGGGTGTCTAAGCATTCCTAGGGTCATTAGAACCTAGGCTTGAGCTCATGGATCCAAGATCCTACAAGGTTGGGTCTCAATTTGGGGTCCAAGGGTTGGGTTTCAAAGTTCAAAACTAAGGTTCACCAACAATGGCTGAAATTGCATTATTAAGGGGTTCAAACCAGACCTAGGTCAGCTCCATTAGAGCTCCAACTAGGGGCCGAACTCTACCTTGAGTCCCAAATGGAACTCTAGGTCAGCTAAGCTCAAGGATTCAACCAAAATCAAAGGAAAAATGGGGAGAACCAGGTTCAGGGAGCTTACCTTGGTGAGGTCCTCCCATGGAGGGGTGGAGTCCAAGGCTAGGTGAGCCTTCATGCTCTCCTTCCTTCTTTTCCATCTCTTCTCCTTCACCTTCTTCTTCCTTCTTGGTCCGGTCAGTATGAGGAGGAGATGTGGGGCAGCCAGCCATTTTGGCATAGCTCCCACATCTTCTTCCCTTCCATTCTCATTCCTCTTCCACTCCTACTTCTTCCCCCTTTCTTCCTCCTTCTCCTTCTCTTGTCTCTTCTCCTCCACGGTTTCTGGGAGGGGGAGGGATAATAGAATAAAAGGAGTTCTTTTAGTTTTAAGGGGGGTAGAAGGGACTTTAGGGTGTGTTTGGTTAGGGGTCTTTAGGCTTTAAAATAGGTTTGGGTTAGGCATTAGGCCATGTTTGGTCCAAGTCATGGGCCTTAGGTCCATCTAGGTAGTTAGGGTCTATTTGGGTTGGGTCCAACCTCTCTTAGACCTATTAGCCCTTAGGTCTTGTTTTGTTTAGGCTAGGGTGTATAAAACCCATTATTCACTAGAGTTAGGCTTTATGGGCCCCACTTCAGGGTCCAAACAACCAATCCATGGTATGGGTAGGGATTCATATGGTCCAAGGGTTCAATTAAGGTGCATAGGACACGGGGGTGTGGGTCCCATAGGAAAATAATCCAAAAATATTGATGACAGCACGGGTGGATCCTCGAGCAGATTCAACAGGAGTGAGTCCATTCGTGACTCCGGTGCTCCAGTCATGGCCCAAACTTCTAGGAAATTTATGGGGCTTTGGCCCACACTTCCAATACTTCGAGTGTCACACCCCAAACAATCCCCTGGGAGGATTGGGTAGGTGACCCGAATTGCGTAACGGCAATCCGCCTAATCCCATGGATCTAAAAGCAGTTAATACATTCATGGAACCACATTCATCACTTTACCATAAGCAAGATCAGAGTGTTGCAGAATAAACTACAATTGCAAATACAAATAGAAAGCGTAGTGATACAGGGAATGATGATAATATATACATAGATAAGTTTATCCTGATACATTCCCAACAACCCACAACGTAAGAAACAAAGCTGACAAGAACAAAACTAAAGTTACTACATACATATATATACAGGGTGAGATAACTCAATCCCAAAAAAAGAAAGTAAGAAGACTACAACAGAACCACAGTCAGAACGGGTATAAACTCCTAACAAAAACAAAAAGGAGTCCCCAAGATAAAAAGCATCAAATGCAGTCTTCAACAGTCTTCATCAATGACCACCAAGAATGCACGCATCATCAGCACGACCTTCGTCAGGGTCTATACCAAGATCATCATAATAACCAGGGCTCTCCTCCTCGTAATGAGCCTCCATGCCACAACGGCATCGATCTGCAAAATCATCTAAAGAATATAACAGAGTATCAGCCCCCATTGAGCTCGTGAGCAAAATATATCATCATGCATGCACATGCAACCACAATCCACATGATCCTACATAATATGCAAGTCCAGATTATTTATTAGCCACCTAACATTACAACTAAGTTAGGTCAGTGCCACTACAATCCCCAATACATGTATCCCTGGTACGGGCGTCTAACCCCTTCCCGCGGTATACCCATTGAGTTGTCGGAGAGGACCAGTCAGCTCTCGCATTCGTTCACTAAGGTCAGCCCAACCAGCCCTCTGTGATTAACCTGTAGGGTAATCCATCACATTTTCTCATTTCTTTTCTTTTCTGGCATATAGCTCGGCATATAGCTCAAAATCAGCATTCCGGTGTAAACACATTTCTTTTCATTTCATTTCTTTACTTTTCTCATATACTCATATGGTCACCCTCACAGGCATCCAACACCAAAACCCCTATTGGCAAGGGTACGTAGCACGGTGATGAAACTCTAACCCCATGTCTATATGGCATCGTATGAGTCAGGTGGTGTCAACCGCATCCCATACTACAGGCTACCACAAGCCTCATTTCCAAGCCGACTATGGCATCTAGTCTAACATTCACATTCATCAGATAAAATTCACAGTGTTGATTAACAAACAATCAATGTGTAACAATTTGAATAATTGAATTGAATTTAATAAACACAGCATTAATATTTAAATTTAATTGCCGGCACAGCATCACAGATTACATGTACATATATGATAATATTTCACTCACCTGAGTTTCGTTCTAAGACCTCGGTCGTAAACTCAGTTCCAATAGCAGTCTGGTTGTTGCCCTCGAGCATGGGATCAAATCCTAAATATAAATCAGAAATTATCTTGTTGAGTTTTCAACCTATCTCTGGTAGTCTTAGGGTTAACCTAAGCTTACTGGGTTGACCCGGTGTTCAGTTGGTTCTCACTTGGAACTCTCTGGGACTTGCACTGGGCCTCAGGTCCATGTCCTGGTGCATCATCCAGAGATGGTGGTCTAGGGGTAAAATAGTCATTCTTTATAATTGTACCTGACCCTAGGTTAGATTAGGTTCACAGTGTTGTCCACAGCTTGTATGTGCTATAGGACTAAGCACAACAGGGTTTCCTTCACTTATGGGGCCCACTTGGGTTCCAAAGCCAATCCTTCTTAAGGATAGATGTGGAAAAGGGCATTTAGGTGATTTCCCATCTTCCCACACTATCTCATGGTCAATGGGTGAGGTCCCCAAGGTCAGATTGCAAAAACTGTAACAAATCCTTCATTGGGCGATGGCTCTGGGCATTGGGTGCATCGCCCAGAGTCTGCAAATCGACAAAGGGCTGAGATTCCAAGGTTGGGCTTCATAAGCAGTGTTCTCAACATCATCCCATGCATGTTAGGGGGTCAGGTAGCCCTAGGGATGGTCTCCATGTTGGTCCAGATGGATTCTCCATCGACCCCACCATTAGGCTGCCAAAGGCTGCCCAGACAGCCCAGTAAATAGTGTCACAGGGTTTTCTCCAGGCATGAATCTCAGTTTCGGCCACATGCAAGGCTGGAAACAGCTATAATATTGGGATTCATGGCTGCAATTACCTAGGGCTAGGTCTGTGCAGCCATAGCTTGCATCCAGGGTTCCAAATAACAAGCCAACAGTGGATCTGGGTAGTGCAGCCATGCACAGCCAGATTCGGCTCTCATAAACAGCAAACCAGACATATATTTTTGTTAAAACATCACATATCTTCCATGCTCTAAGCTTGCATGGCAGATTTGAGGCTGTCCAGGGTAGATTCCAGCTATTCTGGACTGCCCAGATAGTAGAGACATAGCTAAAAATATGCATCCAAAGGCAACAGAAGGTAGGAACAGTGTTGGTTATACCTGCCTAGGTCTGAGAAGCTCGATCCAGCCTTGGATGGGGTGGCAGCCTCTCCTTCTTCCTCTTCCTTCCTCTTCTTTCTCTTCTTTCTCTACTTTCTTTCCTCTCTTCTCTCCCACGAATTGAACAGTGGCCAAGGGTTCTAACATGAGCCCAAGGCATTCCTATTTATAGGCCCAACTCACACTGAGGCCTGTTTTGCTGTTAAGGCCCATTTGTAAAATGAATTTTTAAACTGATTCTGAGTGATTTTGGGCACATTGATGGGGTCCACAATGAACCAAGGGTATGAGGTGGTCCCTCAGACTCCCCTCAATCTATGGAGGATGCCCATGTCCATCTTGGGTGGTTCCCATAATTAAAATCCATTAAAATATGTTGTTTCACTCACTGGGCGATAACAGATCGCTCCAGGTATCACCTCAGATTGCAGCAAAGTCGAATCTCAGTGGGGCTTGCACAGGGGTTTGATCTTGGTCAAGGGATTGTCCCCACATGCCATTTGGACGTTTTTACACACTTTTCCAGAGGTGGGTCCCACATTTATTGAGAGGAGAGGGATTACCTGGAGTCCAGGCCATACATCATACTATGAGCTGTGCATTTGCAGGGGTCGCTATCCACCTACTGACAGGCATGTAGGATGATCCACACATGGTTTCTTCATCAATCCAAATGACTAGAGTGATACTCCACAGTGTTCTTGGTTGCCTGATCAGGGGTTCCTATCCTTCAATAAAAATTCCAGCCAGTCAGGAGCAGGGTTTGACATCGAGGGGGTCCTTCCTATGGTATTTCCAGTTCAAGGTCATCATGGTTGACTATGGTCATAAGGCATTACCCATTGGGTAAAGGTCCAAACTACCCCAGGTATAAGGAATATCTAGGGTGCGGGTGTAACATCTCCCCAACCTTATTAAAAATTTCATCCTCAAAATTTGAGGCAACCCGGGTCTCAAAGCGAAGGCTTATTGAACAACAATACCTCCAAATACCCACTATTTGAACTAAGTCAAGGTCAGGTCAAGGTAAGGTAGTGTCTAGTTGACACAACAGGTCAGGTTTTCCAATTCTCTTCCCTTTTAGGGTCACATTACCACAGGGTGTGGTTCATAGTAACCCTACGCTCCATTAGGTTAAGACTCAGTAGTTACCACATTCCAGAGGCAACCACACTGTCTTCTACACTAAACTGTGTCATAATGAGTAGGGAGTCCTCTAGATCTTCCAGATCGAGTGATCCCCCTCAGGTCTTCACCTATCTAGTTATCCTTGGGTTACGGGGTTCAACCTATCCAGTCCTCACAAAAGGGTTCACACTCTGAATGCTGTCACTTCTGGTTATCTCATTACCTAACCCAACTTTAAAATGATTTGGAATATTGATGGAATCTCCTATTGTTCACTTCCAATACAGAGGGAATGCATTTGGTGACCCATTACTCCATTCATGTCTGTCGTTGGAGAAGGTCTTGTTACATCCTTCAGTTTCAGCTTTCAAATCTTTGTACCCGTCTCACAGTGACTACACAGGAAAAATCCTCTATGGTCCTCTTTCGAGAGCCAAACAACCTCCTATGGTAGGTCTAAGTCAACTCATGCTAATCATTCTACCCTGTCGTTATTAAGTTCATCTATTACTAATCTGGGATCAACATGACCAAGGGTCTAGATCCAACTAGGTGATCACAGTAAGGCCTAGGTAAGGACAACCTCGGAGTACTAGAGAATCATTCTAGTCATACAATTCCAAGGTCTTAAGGGACATATCTATATATACATACATATATACGTATACCACACCAATTCATAGACAAAATTCAAGAATTCCATTCATATCCCTGTGGACATATCTGTCATCTATGTTAAAATACAAGAACAAAAGTTCTCGAGTACGGTTTGCTAAGTCTTTCGGGAGGATCAACTCATGGTGTAGGACTTCCTCTATGAGTCTAAACATGGTTTGGAAAATCAAGTAAAGTACAAATAGAGGCGTCACTAACTTAAGGTGTTATGAGTGGTCTCCAGTTATACCTGGCCTCTGTCGCTCATTGAAATGAACCAGTCCAAGCTAGCCCAATAATTTCCTTACTTAATATCTGCCCACAGGGTTAGGCTTCCTATTCATAAAGTTTGAGTCCATCTATCCACGGGGTCTAAGGGTCTTCATCCCCAAAAGTAACTCTCCTCCCTTTTAGGTAAGAGGGGAGTCACAACAAACACAATTGCCTGTCATTCTCATCGGCTGCTCTAGCCGACATAGACCTAAGAATACAGACATCATGGTTTGCACCTAAGGCAAGCAATTAACCATGCATGGGCCAAGCAAAATGGGTATCCAACCTGGGGTATAGACATTAAATCATCATACAAAGGGATGGTCAAAAGGTTTCAAAAGTTTTGGGGTCTAAATTCTAAAAGAACAGCGGGTGGATTCATGAGCGATTTCAGTGCTCTGGTTCCATTCGTGTTTCCCTCGTATGATAGGAAGAGCGGACTAATGGGCGGATGTGGAATGTGAATCCGTTCCTTCATCCGTTCTCAGAAGACCAAAAGTCTGAGAGAATATGAATCGATTGGATCTACGGGCGGACTCATGGCGGTGGATCTGTTCGTTGATCCGGCCAGCTATAAAGACATGACTTTTTAAATTCTAGGTGGGACAGATTGTCGAACGAAATCACGATAACTGATTTCGTTCATTCATCCGTTCGAGAAATCTCAGCAAACACAGAACCGTGAGTTTCAAAACTCACTTTGGCTCCAAGGAGAACACAACCGTAGGGAGAGGGAGAAAGGCTCTACAGGTCTCTTGAGGAGTTCTCTTTGTAACTTCCAGCCTCAAAGATCATTTCTCAATCAATCAAGGTAAATTTCTCTACTCCATTCCCTTTGCAACTCTCTACTCTTCCATTTGAGAGATTTTGCTTGTGTCTCTTCATCTTCTCCTTCATTTCTCCTTGGATTTGTGAGAAATCATTCCAAGTATGATCATGTCTTGCCTTTGCTTACACTCTTATGGCCATTACACCATGTTCATGCCAAAATCGATTTAGACTTGAGTCCTTGGGTTGAGAATCATACTCTAACTATCAATGCCACTATAGGAACGGCTTCCTACTTACTCATTGTATTCTTTTAAGCATTTTAAAGATTGTTTAACTTGCTTAGTTAGTTATCTTAGATTGATCCTAGGCCTTGATTGGATAACTCTTCAACTCCTTCATGCTTGAGAAATCCCTTTCAAAATCATATTTAAATCCATTACATGTATCTAGGCTTTACCAAATCATTCCATTGATATACCATCAAGCACATTTTTATACATTGCACAATAGTAGATAAAATTCTTGGAGTCTATCTCCTTTTCTTGATAGTTCATCCTCTTAGTGTACTCCCAATTGCATTTTATTCTTGGGTTACTTGCACAACCCATAGTATTCATTTTCTTTTCTCAACAGATGATTCTTGCCTCAATTGGTATATTCCACTCCATAACTTGTGTGTTTGGCATTGTTGGGATGTAAAGTAGTCAATTACATATATCATTCACATTGTTCTCATCCCTTCACACCTAGGCATTAGGGGTTTCACACAAATTTCATTTGTATATCAGTCTTATCTCCTTTCCCTTGCTTCAAACACATCTCTCATGGTATCCATGTTCTATTTCTCACTGATCACTCTCTTCATCCAATGATTTTCACATCATCTAGGCATTCTATTTCTCTAACTTATTTACCAATCACATACATCACTACCCCATTTTGGCTTACCTTCTTGCTACTATACTTAGTGCTGTCTCATGTGTGCAGGTGGCCTCATGACTCCTAAAAGAAAGAGGGACACTACCATTGTGCCTGCCATCCCTGCCACACACCGGGCATCTCAATTGGCTCATGAAGAGACCGAGGGCACTCCCGAGGACATCTTTTTAGCCGGAGGATTGTTGTAGAAAGGGACATAACTGTTGAGGAAATGGGGGCATATCAGGTGGAGACTAGATTCGAGAAGTTGGAGTGGTCCAATTTGCTAGTTCTGCCTGAGTTCTACTACCCTACTTTGATCAAAGAGTTCTACTCAAAATTGCAACTGTCAGAAGGAGATAATAGTGATCTCAGATTGACTATAATAGTAAAGGGGGTCTCCATCAGTTTTACCACTGAAGAATTGAGAATCATCCTTGATATTCCGACAGAGGGGAGAAAGGTTTACTATCCTTCGAATGGCCGCCCAGATCAAAGCCTATGCCCAGAAGAGAGCAAGGAGATGTTTTAAGTGTTAACAAACAATAGATACAAGAAGAATAAGGATCTCTCCAAGTTTCCTCCTTGCCAGCGAGTCCTTACTTTCATTGCCAAAACAAATCTGGTTCCCTCCAAGGCAAGTAGCGCACACCCTCCTCTGATGTCTGCAGTATTAGCTTACTCCCTATATACTGGCCAACCTGTTTGTCTACCTTATGTAATCATAAAGCACATGGCTCGCACTGTTATGGATTCCACTCGATAGCACGCACTTCCCTACAGTCGACTACTCACTTGGGTTTTCCTCTGCTTCGAGGTTGACCTTGATCAGGAACCCAAGAAGTCAAGCACTAGGGAGCCTATTGGATTCAACACCCTGCAAGAGATGAATCTGTACCCTATTTATGGCAGTGCAGGAGGATCGATTCAGCATGGTAAGGGAAAAGGAATAAAAAATGATGAGGAAGATGACAGTGAGGCTGATTCTGAGCTCAGGGGTCCCAAATCACTTGCAACAGATACCTCAAAGATCACATGGGGAGGTGATGACTTATCAATGGCCATCAAACGACTAGCTGTGCGAGTGGCAGATGGCTTCAACAAAATCAGGAAGCAACTAAATGCCCAGGCTCAGCGTATGTCGGACATGAGGTATGGAATAGACAACATCAATTTCTTCCTTGGCCGTGGTAAAGCCAGTGCCAGTGACTAGTTCCGCTCTTCCCCCAAAATCCTCAGGAATTATCTTATTAGATCAGCTCTTTCAGTCTCCTGCCCCTGAGGGATAATTTGTGGAACTATTTCATTTTACTTTCCTTCGGCTTCTTGCATTTCTTTTTCCTTTCTTTTGATCAGACTTTGTGAACAATCTAGGAAAACTTTGGAAACCTTCAAAATCAATAGATGAATGTAGATCTTATGTAACTGCCATCAAGTATCTCAGGTTAAACAGGTGAAATCTGGTGTTTTAGGTTGGGAGAGGGCATAGTCATGCCCAAATAGGGAATGATACAATCATAGTTTGATTCAAAAATTTGAGTGGAGCATAATAGAATCACAGGTGTCAAATGGTGAAGAACACTAGTTGCCTCTAGGAAAATTAAATTCTTTGGAATAGTTACATTTAGCGTTTACATATATACATATATAAGTTATTCCCTCTTTTAAATCATTGTAGATTATTATGGTTGGTTAAATTAATAAAAGACTGAACATAAATTATAACATATATATAACCGCCCAGTATCTATTTACGACTCAACCAATCAATTATACAATTATAGTTTAGCAGCCTATGTTTCAAGTCCTAAGTTCCATGTTGCCTATTATCTTTCTAAGTCCTTATTTTCACTCCAATCAGTCTTCTTCCTATGTCTGCACACAACAGTTTATGTTCTTGAGATTTTTAATTTAGAACCTGTTTGTGGAGAGTAAATTAGGAGGTTACACTGAACTGTGGTCTGTGCAAAGCATCACACTTTGATACCACTCTGTCACGCCCCTATCCTGATGTAAGATATATTGCCACATAGGGGTATGACTGGGATAATCACACATCATCCAACACCTACCAGGATCGCAGATACAATGTCCCGAGCCACAGTCCACCCTGTCATCACGTTAAAATGACAGAAAGGAACGTACAAAAGAAATAAACCGTTCCAATCACAAAGAGAGCGGAAGCGAAATTAGATTCAATTATGTGAAATTATAGAGCATCGGTTCTCTAGTGATAACACATATAGCAACTCTAACATAAGTAACCATTCATTACTCTCCCTATAAATAAACATATAGTTTATATATGGTTGTGGAATGAAAACAGAATTTAAATAATAAACAATTGCCCCAAGGGCACAAATACTTGGGTGTACATCTACATCCAAACCATGGTCATCAACTCCACTTGATTCGCATCCAATAGTGCTCATCAAGAGGTTATCTGCATATAAACTAAAAAGTGGTTATACAACGGGGTTAGCTACACTAGCTAGTGAGGGAGGAAAGGGGAATGCGCACACATCACACAATCAATATAAAAAAGAATGATGCATGCTAATGTTAGATTCATTTTTCACCTAACATACAATTCTATCGGTCAAGTATATGCTACTGTGATAACTCGGGAAACCCTGAGGGTCACTTATCCTATCGCCCCAGTGAGTCCTCAATTATCACGAAGGAACCTGCGCCGGTAGAAGCCATCATGACAACCTAGTGGCAAACCCCGATAGCTATCACTACCCCTGCCCTGGCCTCTCCCACCTCCACAGACCGCAGGTGCTCAGACTATCCAACACATAAACCCCTATTGGCAAGGGTTGTAGCATATCGGAACAAGCATCCTAGCCGCAGATATACTATATACAGAGTCCGATCGTCCCGAGAGGTATTCTGGGTGCATCAACGTCCCATTCCATCTAGTACCCGGGTACCAGCACAGCACGGCACATACAGATCAGGATGATATACAACAGTTTTCATAATTTAAATAAATTAAATAAATTGGGGTTCTGGTATCGACACACCCAGCACCGTAGCCCGATACATTGGTGAGCATACTAATCACATTCTCAACAGTTCACAACTGAATAAAATGCAATGCGCACCATGCTTATAAATATATCATAGCATGCTTAATATTAACAATTATATAATATTCAAACCCAATAAAGTCACCCAGACCCACTCACCAGACATACCAAGATAGCACGAGTGGACACACGGGTGATCTCAGCAGAGGTGAGTCCGTCCCTGACTCCGTTCAGGCCAAAAGGTTAAGTCAGAGCGAGCGGACCCACTAGCGGAACTTCTTACTTGAGTTTGGTGGTTAATCCATTTGACACCTGAGACAATTATAAAAGGGAGCGGATCCACGAGCGGATGTGCTTCTTGGGTCCGCCCTCGCATCCGTTCGATTTCCTGAGACAGACCCGAGAGCAACAGGTCCCGAGCATAGGCACACAGAGTGAATCTGTGCCTTCGTTCGCTCAGGCCAACACACAGAGTTTATACCGAGCGGACTGACGGCGGTACCATGATAGATGGATCCGGTCGTTCATCCGCCGGTAGTCTCTTTCAAGATTTTAAGGAGTTTTTCAGCTCTAGCTTGGAGCTGGGGGCTCTTTAGTATCTCAGGAACAGGGGAGGGGTGTCTAAGCATTCCTAGGGTCACTAGAACCTAGGCTTGAGCTCATGGATCCAAGATCCTACAAGGTTGGGTCTCAATTTGGGGTCCAAGGGTTAGGTTTCAAAGTTCAAAACCAAGGTTCACCAACAATGGCTGAAATTGCATTACCAAGGGGTTCAAACCAGACATAGGTCAGCTCCATTAGAGCTCTAACTTGGGGCCGAGCTCTACCTTGAGTCCCAAATGGAACTCTAGGTCACCCAAGCTCAAGGATTCTACCAAAATTAGAGGGAAAATCGGGAGAACCAGGTTCAAGGAGCCTACCTTGGTGAGGTCCTCCCATAGAGGGGTGGAGTCCAAGGCTAGGTGAGCCTTTATGCTCTCCTTTCTTCTTTTCGATCTCTTCTCCTTCACCTTCTTCTTCCTTCTTAGTCCGGTCAGTAAGAGGAGGAGATGTGGGGCAGCCAGCCATTTTGGCATCGCTCCCATCTTCTTCCCTTCCCCTCTCATTCCTCTTCCACTCCTACTTCTTCCCTCTTTCTTCCTCCTACTTCTCCTTCTCTTGTCTCTTCTCCTCCATGGTTTTGGGGAGGGGGAGGGGGAGGGATAAGAGGATAAAAGGAGTTCTTTTAGTTTTAAGGGGGGTAAAAGGGACTTTAGGGTGCATTTGGTTAGGGGTCTTTAGGATGTAGTTGGGTCTTTAGGCTTTAAATTAGGTTTGGTTTAGGCATTAGGCCATGTTTGGTCCAAGTCATGGGCCTTAGGTTCATCTAGGTAGTTAGGGTCTGTTTGGGTTGGGTCCAACCTCTCTTAGACCTATTAGCCCATAAGTCTTGTTTGGCTTAGGGTAGGGTGTATAAAATCCATTATTCACTAGAGTTAGGCTTTGTGGGCCCCACTTCATGGTCCAAACAACCAATCCATAGTATGGGTAGGGATTCATATGGTCCAAGGGTTCAATTAAGGTGTCTAGGACACGGGGGTGTGGGTCCCACTGGAAAATAACCCAAAATTACTGATGACAGCATGGGCGGATTCTTAAGCGGATTCAACAAGAGTGAGTCAGTTCGTGACTCCGGTACTGCTGTCATGGCCCAAACTTCAAAGAAATTTGTGAGGCTTTGGCCCACACTTCAAAAACTTCAAGGGGGTCCTTCTTGTGGTATTTCCAGTTCAAGGTCATCAGGGTTGACTATGGTCATAAGGCATTACCCATTGGGTAAAGGTCCAAACTGCCCTGGGTATAAGGGAATATCTGGGGTGCGGGTGTAACATCCAGGGCCTCAGTACTCAGCTCATTGATATGGCAACCAGGATGGATCAGGGCTTCTCATCTCTAGAGAGTAGAGTGGGATATGTAGAGCAGCACCTAGACTTTTGGGACAGATTCTACTGCGTTGACTCTCGCCAGTCTCAGCCTCCACCAGAGTAGTGTTCCAGCCAGCTTCTGACTTGACTTTACTTGGTTCAGACTCACATCATCTTACTTTTTTTTTTAGCTTATGTATCTTTTCTTTTTGTTCATGGTGTATGTAGTTTTTTTTTTTTGTCAACTTATGTAAATCTAAAAGTAGTAATTTCAGTCAAAGTTTATGTAGTGGTTCGGCCACAGTTACCTTAATGTTAATGTAATTATGCAGTTTTTCATTCAATTACATCTACCTCCCCTGTAGCTTTTACTTTATTACATGTTTTAATGTTGATATTTTATTATTCCTATTCTGCATCCCGTGAATGTAAGAAGAGCCTCACACTCTGATACCAAGCTTTATCACACCCCAAACCACCCCTTAGGAGGATTAGGTAGGTGACCCGAATTGCGTAACGACAATCCACCAAATCCCATAGATCTAGAAGCAGTTAATACATTCATGGTCCCACATTCGTAACATTACTACAAGTAAGATTAGAGTGCTGCAAATAATCTACCATTATAACAAGAAAGAAAGTGTAGCGATACGGGAATGATGATGATATATTTACATAAGTGAGTTCTGATACATTCCCCCCAGTACAACCCACAACTAAAAGGTAAAGCTGACAAACACAAAAGCCAAAAGGAAATACATACATATATATACAGGGTGCGATAACTCAACCCCCAAAAGAAAGAGAAAACTAAAAGCTAAACTAGAAGTAGAGACGGGGATAAACTCCTATCAAAAGCAAAAAGGAGTCCCTAAGACAAAAAGCATCAAGTGCGACCCTCATTGGTCTTCATCAATGACCACCGAGAGCTCATGCATCATCAGCATGACATCCATCAGAGTCCATACCAATAGCATCGTAATCTCGAGGGCTCTCCTCGTCGTAACGAGCCTCCATGCCATAGTGGCATCGACCTTCACAATCATCTAAAGAAAAACATATATAATAGAGTGTGAGCCCCACTGAGCCCGTGAGTAAAACATATCATCATGCATGCATATGCAACCACAGTCCACATGTTCCTACATGATATGCAAGTCCAAATTATTTAATTAGCCACCTAACAATACAGCTAAGGCAAGGTTAGTGCTACTACAAGCCCCAATACATGTATCCCTGATGTGGGCTTGGTTACCCCTTCCCACAATACACCCATTGAGTTGTCGGAGAGAACCAACCGGCTCCAGCATATCCCTACCCAGGACAACCCGATTAGCCCTCTGGATTGAACTAGTGAGGTAACCGACTCAATATAATCTCACCTTCCAGTGCTGCCCGACATGTAATTCGAGGATAAACTTTAATTGGGCATAAAGCTATGATTCACCTAGTGGTGCTTCCCAAGCTTGTAGCCCGAGGCTTCCCAGCAAATTTTCCCTGGGGCCTCCCAGCTGTGCTAAGGCTTCCGAGAGTAAAAGCCTGAGGTTTTACAGTAGTCCTCATAGTCATCCAACACCTTAACCCCTGTTGGCAAGGGTGCATAGCACGGGTGATGAAACTCTAACCCCATGTCTATATGGCATCGTACGAGTCGGGCGATGTCAACCGTATCCCATACTACGGGCTACCACCGACCTTGTTTCCAAGCCGACTACGGCATCTAGTCTAACATTCACAGTCATCATGATATAATAATAGAGTTGATCAACAGACATATGATGTATAACAGTTTTGAGTAATTGCATTGAATTAAACAACACAGCATTATAATTAAAGAATTTAATTGCCGGTATAATAATATTGTTACACGTACATACACGATAATATTTCACTCACCTGGGTCTAGTTCTAAGAACTCAGTTGCAAAATCAATTCCGGCTGCAGTCTAGTTGTAGGCCTCGAGCGCGGGATCAAATCCTAGATAAAAATCAGAAAGTGTCATTTAATATTCTAAACTATTTTTGGATGTCCTAGGGTTGATCTAAGCTCACTTGGTTGACCCGGTGTACAGTTGGTCATCACTTGGAATTCTCTGGGCCTTGCATTGGGCCTTAGGCCTATGTCTCGGTGCATCATCCAAAGATTGTGGCCTAGGGGCAGAATGGTCATTTGTCACATTGGTACATGTCCCTAGGTCATATTAGTCTTACAGTGCTGTCCCCAACTTGACAGTGTTGCAGGACCATCTCAAGCAAGGTTTCCAAGTCTTACGGGCCCACTTGGGTACCCAAAGTATTCATACACATGGACAGATGTGGGGAGGGATATTCTGGTCATTTTCCACCTCCCAACACTGAATTATGACCCTAGGGTGAGGATCCCCAGGTCAGATCATCATCACAGTCAAATTTCATTCACTGAGCAATGTCTCTGGGCGATGTCTGCATCGCCCAGAGATTACAAAACCGGAATCAAGCTGAGATTCCTAGGTTTTGAGCTATGGGCAGTGCATGGATCTTCTCCCCATGCATGTTAGGTCATCTTGGACCCCAGGGGCATACTTTGCACTGGTCCTTGTGGATTTTCATTTGGGTCCACCACTTGGCCGCCAGGAGCTGCCCAGACAGCCCAGTAAATAGTAACCTAGGGTTTCTTCAGTTGCAAATCTAGGTTTTGGCTGTATGCAAGGCTGGATTTACATGTAAAATAGAAATCTAAAGCTGCTACCACCTAGGGCTAGGTCTCATGTAGCCAGGGCATATAATCCGGACCCCAGACTGTCCAGCTCTTGGTGTAACAGGGTAGTGCAGCCCAGCCTAGCCCAGCCCAACTTAGGTTTCGGTTCCAGGTGCTGCACAGGTCTGTAAATCTCACAAATCTTCCATGCTTCATGCTTGCATGGTAGATCAGAGATGGTTCATGGCAGCCCCCAGCTGTTCAGGGCAGCCAATGGCCAGATATCCATCAAAACATAGAGAATCAAAGAGAGCAGCAGTGAATCATCAAGGCAGCAGGTATGGACAGAGGTGTTTATACCTGAACAGGTCTGAGGAGGCACGAATTCAGGGCCTTAGATGTAGGGCTGCACCTCCTACTTCTCCTTTCCTTCCTTTCTCTTCTGCTCCTTTTCTTTTCTCTCTTTTCTTTCCTCTCTTTCCCTCCACGGTTCCAACAGTGCTAAGGGCTCTAAATGAGCCCAAGGCACTGCTATTTATAGCCCAGCCCTTGACTAGGGTCTGTTTGGCTGTTAAGGCCCCTTTTTAAAATCCATTTTTGACTGAATTCTCAGCCATTCTGGGTACTCAGGTGGGGTTCACAGTGATCCAAGGGTATGAGGTCATCCCTCAGACTCCCCTCAACCTATGGAGGGTGCCCATGTCTAATATGTGCGGTCCCCACAGAGCAAATCATTAAATAATCAGCTTTTCCCACTCTAGGCGATGTCTCTAGGTGATGTCTGCATCGCCCAGAGATTATAGCAAGGCTGTAACTCTGTGGGCTTGCACAGGGGTTTGACCCAGGGTCAGGGCCTTGTACCCACATGTCATTTAGGGTCCTTTACACACATTTCCAGGGGTGGGACCCACAGTTATGGAGAAAAGAGAGAATACCTAGAGTCCAGGCAATACATTATGCTATTAGCTGTGCAATTGCAAGGGTCAGTGATCCATCTACTGATAGGCATGTAAGAGGTCATCCTCATGGTTTCTTCATCAATTTCAATCACTGGAGTGATACTCCATAGTGTGCTTGGGTGCCATGTCAGGGGTTCCTGTCCTTCAATCAAAATCCCAATCAGTCAGGAGTAGGGTTTGACAATATAAGTTGACAAAAAAAATACATACACCACGAACAAAAGAAAATACATAAACTATAAAAAAAAAAGTTAAGACAAAAGTTAGAATTACATCATGTCACGTAAGGCTAAATGTGTGACAGCTGGCTGGGATACTACTCTAGCGGAGGTAAGTCACCAGATGGAGGCTGGGGCTGGCATGAGTCGACACGATAGAATGTGTCCCAAAAGTCCAGGTGTCACTCTACAGATCCCACTCTGCTCTTAAGGGACGTGAAGCCCCGATCCATATTCGTAGACAACTCGGTGAGCTGGGTGCTGAAGCCCTGGAACTGAGACATCATCTGAGACCACCCAAAGGACTCTGGCACCTGTGAGCTGGTGGCACCAGTCACCTCATATGGGGGTAAATAAAAAAATTGTGCTCCAACCCCCTCAAAGTTGCCCTCCTGTCCATGCTCCTCACCCTGTACATCTCCCTGCTCCTCCTGAAGACCCTCCTCTGGATCACTCCCTGGCTCCCTTGGCACCTTCATTTTTAGGATTGAGGGCTTGTTAATGGGCCTAGACCTATCTCTCTCCATATACTCGCCGCCCAAGGGAACCTCAAAGTGTCTGAAGACCAAAGTTAGGAACTTCCCATATGGAAGGTTCCCATTATAAGGGTTTTGGGCGTGATACAACATAGCCTGAAGTAGTAGATATGGGAAGTTTATAACTGGACCTCCCTTACCTGCTCCCAGTAGACAATAGGTAATGTAGGCCCTCCTCAACAAGGAAATGTTGCCTCTATTCCCGCCCTTCAGGTAGATGTTATATGAGACACATCTACTAATGATCCAAACACTAGGCTTATAGGAAGCCTCGGACCTAGAAGTACTCTCTAAATGCTTTGAAGACCCTCCTCCTGGTCTCCAAAGAAAACATATCTGAAATGTCAATCCTGGGCTTATAGTAGCACCTCTCGCCTGTGTTAGGCAGCCCAAGGATCCCTGCTAAGGTGGCAATGGTAAGTCTGATGTCCACTCCCTTAACCCTGCTCTCTAACTTGAACTCCTATACCCCAGATGGCACTAGGTTACAGTAAAAATAACAAACCAAGTTAGGGTAACATGGCTCGGTGGGTGATAGCATAGAAGCCCAACCTAGGATGTTGAACCTAGTATATAAGTTGTCCTGGTGGAAGTCATCCACCTGTACCATCCTCCCATTCACAATCTTTAGGGACCTAAATTTGTCCCAATCCCTGGAGTGCTCATACCTAGAGAATAGGAACCAATCAAACTCCGGCTCCTATGATGATGAATCCTCACTCAATGAGGTAGGTGGCACAGAGGAAGATGAGGAATGCTCGCTCTCAAACCGTAGCCTCTTGTGTGCTACAGATTTCCTCGCCATTCTATGGCTAGTAGACATTGGGCTACAAAAAGGAAAGAATAGAAGTAGTTAGGGTAAGAGAAATTGATAAAACCCTAGCCAAAACAAGAAAAATAAGGAAAATGACCTAAAGTAAGGAGAAAAGTTAAAGAATCTTACCTAAGATTGCGTAGAATCGTGGGGGACCCGTGAAAATGAAAGGAAATGGTGTGGAAGAGGTCACACTGGGCACCAAAGCTCTGCCCTAGGTGTTTAGAAAGCTTTAGAAAGGAAATGAAATGAAATCGGACCCTCTCAGACTGTTATAGCTGGGCCCCGATTCTCCGGGCGATAGCACTGGGCGATGCATCTAACGCCCAGAGACATCGCCCAAAGGATGGAATTTTACTATTTTTGCATACCAACATGTGAAATTGGAAATTTTGCCTAGAAAAGGCATAATAAACATAAAAATATGAATTTTACAAATATGTGGGTATAAATAAAATAATGGAAAAAAAATTTAAATTAAAAATAATTAATTAATATTACACCTATGACTAGGAAAAGTAGTGTTGGGGGCTGTCGTGGTAAAGTTGATGCATAGAGAATTGAGGAAGTTTCTTTCCATGTTTAGGATAAATGATAGTAAATAAATATGCCTACAACTATACGTATGTAGTGTGTACATAAATAATTAATGTTATGTGCCTAGGACTATGCATGTATAAACCAAGTGGAGTGATGCTATGCAAACTTGGACATAGGTATTTAGGTATGTTGTAATATGTATTTATGAGATTTTAGGGAACATAGATCTCGCCACATTCACAGTCTAGATCCACTAAGAATAGGATTCATTAGGTTGTCCAGTCAAGTTGAACCCCGTAGATGCTAAGATGCCTCGAGCCAACCCATTTGTTTCTCCTGCTCATGATTACTTAAATTCCTATAGCCATGTGCTTAATTCTTTTAATTAAGTATTTATAGTGACTTGATGCCTAGAACCTCTTCATGACAGGACCTTACTACCTCATTCAAGCCTGGAGATCCCAACAACATGATCTATAGTAGGCAACTAAGGAGAAGGCTGATTAGGATACAAGAGATATTGCCTCGTGTGGAGAACCGCTTGGTTTTCTTCTTGGGACTTGCAGCAAATAATGGACTGGAGGATCGAGTTATTTACCTATCATTGGCTGACGAAGTTAGGAGTGACATAGAACACCTGCACGTACTAAAATTTATGCTTGGGAAGAGGCTGGAACTACTTGCCTGTTAGACTCAGGTACATAATTAAAAGATTTTTGTTAAAAATTTAAAGTTTATTATTTAGTATCATGCATAGAAAAACATCGCATAAAATACCTAAAGGATAAGAACATAAGTAAAAGAAACACTTCATAATAAAAAATACATATATAAATATACATGATAATACACCTTGCTGGTATGACAACATAAATTCACTAGAACTGTGGAATAGGTATGTACATGTCTTAACTAGGAATTTTTCTGTTGACCTCGAAATGGAGTGTTGGATTATTGAGTATGTTGCTCTTTTCAGAAAAGCAACCATGGTCAACACAAGAAGTTCTCGAGGTGGTCGTAAAGGAAAACACCATTGTGTTATACCGGAGGTTGAACTGCCAAACGAAACTAAGGCCCAAAATTCTGAAGCATCGGCTGCTTCATCAGGGGCACCAGCAGCTGCTCAAACCACTGCTGCGGCACCTCAGTTGGGTATAGCAGCCAGTGAGGTAACTGCTTTCATGACTACTATGATGCAAACCATGCAGCAACAACAAGAACTGCTGGGTCAAATGTCTATGCAATTTGCGACCATGATGCATGAGCGTGCAGCACCACCTCCACCACCTAACTGGCCGATACTTTTTCCACCACCTGTGCCTCAACACTTGGCGGAAAACTCTACCGCTAAGGTAATGGAGAGATTTAAGAAACTCCAACCACCTAAGTTTTCAAGGTTGAATTCTGAGGCAATGCAGTCGGAACGGTGGATTAGAGCACTAGAGAAGGCATTTGATGTGCTCGAATATACGGATGCGCAAAAGCTGATATGTGCGGGTTATCAGCTACAGAATGAGGCTGAAGCCTGGTGGAAGGCTACTAAGCCAAATTTGGAAGCCACTCATTCGAATCCCACGTGGGAGCAATTTAAAGAGGTCTTCTTCAAGAACTATTTCCCAGAGAGCTTTAGGGACAGAAAAGAGGCTGAGTTCTCTGCATTAGTATAAGGAAACAAGTCAGTGTTGGACTATCAACAACGGTTTGAAAACCTGTTCCATTTCGCTCCAGAGCACCTGAAAGGGGAAGTTAGCAAGACGAAGAAGTTTGAGAAGGGACTCAAATCTGAGATCGGGTCAGTTCTATCAATTATGGACATCTGGGATTATGTTCAAATGGTCGACAAGGCGAAGACTATGGAAGACAGATTTAAAGAGAAAGAAAAAGAGAAGGCTGCGACATCGCCTGGGTTGAGCAAAAGGCCAAATAATTTTTAGACCTTTGGATGGCCAAACAAGGTTTTTCGCGGAACCAGTTCAAACCCCAATTCGACTCCATACCACAGGCCGAACTTGGGTCAGAATCCTTTCCGTCCCACTTTCAATCGACCTACTCAACTGGCTACGATTCAAGCTACAACAGCAGCTTCGCCAGCTCGACTAGCCACAAGCCAAATGAGCCAAGCCTCAACACCAACTTTTCCACCTTATAAGTGTTTCATGTGCAACAAATAAGGGCACATGGCCAAAGAATGGAGACAATGTGGGTATGGCAATAACTTGCCAAATCAGTCCTACGCTAGACCTTTTCAGCCACAGGACAATCAGACGTGAGGAAAGGTATTCGTATTAACAAACGAGGAAGCAAAGGCGAACCCCGATGTATTGATAGGTAAGTCCACTGAACACTACAGTGTTATAAATATAGCCAGTCTATGTGTGTGATCTAAATTGTGTACGAACCCTAGGTACCCTGAGTGTCTCAACCATTCCTGCACAAGTGCTATTCGACTCGGGCGCATCCCACTCTTTTGTTTCTACCACCTTTGTGAGTAGGATGAAAGATCAACCGAGAGACATCAGGCACAACTTATTAGTCAACACACCGACAGGTAGTGTCGTGAGCTTAAAGTAAGTTTATGACCCCTGTCAGATAGAAATTTGTTGGAGAAACTTGACCGCACGGTTAATAAAGTTCGATATGAAGGACTTTGATATGATATTAGGCATGGATTGGCTATCTGCCTATGGAGAAAATGTTATGTGTGTGGAGAAAAAGATAGTATTCAAATTAAAGGATGGGTCCGATTTTGCCTATCAGAGTGAACCAGTGAGGAAACCCAAAAGGATAACGATATCTGCCCTCCAGGCACAAAGGTTGCTGTATAAAGGATGCCAAGGCTTTTTGGCCACTGTGATGGACACCGAGGCAAACATAAAGCCTCTGTGGAGGAACTTGACGTCACCAGAGAATTTCCTGATGTTTTCCCAAAAGATCTGACCCAGCTCTCGCCTGATCGTGAGACAGAGTTTGCAATTGATCTAACCCCGGGTAAAGCACCGGTATCCAAGGCACCATATCGAATGGCACCTATCGAATTAAAGGAGTTGCAGGTCCAATTGCAAGACTTGCTGAAGAAAGGTTTTATACGACCCAGCGTATCTCCCTGGGGAGCACCCATGTTGTTCATGAAGAAGAAGGATGGTAGCATGCGACTGTGGTTTGACTACCGTGAGCTGAATAAGCTGACCATCAAGAATCGATACCCGTTGCTGCGCATTGACGACCTATTTGACCAACTACAAGGAGCAAGAGTCTTCTCCAAGATTGATCTTAGGTCCGGATACTATCAGTTGAAGATCAAGAACGACGATATTCACTAAACTACATTTAGAACTCAATACGGACATTATGAATTCCTAGTCTTATCATTCGGGTTAACTAACGCCCTGGCAGCGTTCATGGACATGATGAATAGAGTATTCCATGACGTGTTGGACAATTTCATCATTATATTTATTGACGACATTCTGGTATACTCCAAGAGTGAAGAAGAGCACGCTTGGCACCTTACTTTCGTGTTGTAGCGGTTGCGGGAGCACCAGCTTTATGCCAAGTTCAGCAAATGTGAATTTTGGCTTCACCAAATTGGATTCCTGGGACACATCGTCACCAAGGATGGCATTAAAGTGAACCCAGACAAGGTGAAAGTGGTTCTCGAGTGGGAAACTCCGAAGAGTGCCATTGAGATCCGAAGTTTCTTGGGATTGGCTGGATATTACCGCCAATTTATTGAAAATTTCTCGCACATTTTGGCACCCATGACAAAGCTAACAAAGAAGGGCACCAAGTTTGAATGGAAAGAAGCATACGAGAAAAGCTTTCAGGAATTAAGGAACTGGTTGGTGATGGCTCCAGTTTTGACCATTCCGGATGCCACTGGGGGGATGATGGTATACACTGACGCATCCAGAACGGGATTGGGTGGAGTCTTGATGCAGAAGGGTAAAGTGGTTGCCTATGCCTCAAGACAACTGAAGGAACACGAGAAGAACTACCCCACTCATGACTTAGAATTGGTGGCGGTAGTCTTCGCGTTGAAGATATGGCGACATTACTTATACGGTGAAAAGAGTGAAATCTTTAGCAATCACAAAAGTCTGAAGTATTTCTTCACCCAGAAGGAGCTGAATATGAGACAAAGGCGGTGGTTAGAACTGGTGAAGGATTACGACTGTGAGATCCAGTACCACCCTGGCAAGGCCAACGTTATAGCGGATGCGTTAAGCAAAAAATCTCAGACTGCATCCCTCGCTTCCTTGGTCGTAAGCGAACAATTGTTAGAAGAAGCTCGGAAGTTTAATTTGGAACTTTTGATTGAAGGGATGGCTATACATTTAGCAACTATGGATTTACAACCGTCGATACGAGAGGAGGTAATTGCGAAGCAACCATTGGACCCCGAGTTGGCCAAAATACTTTGGGAAGTTCAGCAAGGAGTCTATAAGGACCCAGATTTTTTACTGGCCCAAGATGGGGCATTGAAGTTTCAAGACAGGTTGTGCGTCCTTGATGATTATGATATCTAAGACCGAATACTTAAAGAGGTACACAACTCACCCAATTCAATCCACCCCGGAAGCATGAAGATGTACAAGGATCTGAAGAAGTACTATTGGTGGATCGGAATGAAGGAGACCATAGTGATGTATGTGTCTAAATGCCTCACCTGCCAACAAATTAAAGCAGAGAGACACCAATCGTATGGATTGTTGCAGCCACTTCCTATACCTGAATGGAAGTGGGAAAGGATCACTATGGATTTTGTGACAAATCTTCCCAACACCAGGAAGGGAATGAACGCAATTTGGGTGATTGTAGACGGACTAACAAGGGCAGCCCATTTCATACCAATCAAAATAAGTTACTCAATGGAGAAGCTTGCCCAACTGTATATAGAAAATATAGTATGCTTACATGGCGTGCCTGTTAGTATTGTATCTGATAGAGATCCTCGATTTACCTCAAGGTTTTGGAGAAGTTTACAAAAGGCACTAGGATCTCAACTAAATCTTAGCACGGCTTTCCATCCGCAGACGGACGGACAATCCGAAAAAACTATCCAGACTCTAGAAGACATGCTCAGAGCCTGTGTCCTAGAAATGAACGACAGTTGGGATGCCCACATACCGTTGGTGGAATTTACATACAATAATAGTCACCACCCCACCATTGGCATGGCACCGTTTGAAGCTCTCTATGGTCAGAAGTGCCGAACCTCGTTATATTGGGACAAGGTTGGAGAACGAAAATATCTCGGGCTAGAGATGATACAAGCAACCTGTGACAAGGTGGATATCATTAGAGAGAAAATCAAGGCGGCCCAACCAAGACAGAAGAGTTATGCCGATAATTGAAGGAACGACATTGAATTTAATGTCGGGGAAAAAATATTCCTTCGAGTATCTCCAACAAAGGGATTGCTACGCTTCAACAAGAAGGGTAAGTTGAGCCCAAGATTCATTGGCCCATATGAAATTCCCAACAAAGTGGGACCCGTAGCATACCGATTGGCATTACTACCATCATTGTTGGGCATCCACGATGTTTTCCATGTGTTAGTGCTAAGAAAATACATCAACAACATGACACATGTACTCTCAACTGAACCAAAGCAGTTGGACGTGGATATGAGCTATGAAGAACAACATACGAAGATATTGGATAGGAAGGAGCATAACCTCCATAACCGCACGGTCGCCTTTGTAAAGGTTCGATGGGGAAACAAACCCATAGAAGAGGCTTCGTGGGAACGTGAAGAAGAGATGAAAGCAAAGTATCCCCAACTCTTTGAACTACAAGGTAAGCAAATTTCGGGGACAAAATTTTTATAAGGTGGGGAGAAATGTCAAACCTGCCCCTGACTGACTGGAATTTTGATTGAAGGACAGGAACCCCTGACATGGCATCCAAGCACACTGTGGAGTATCACCCCAGTGATTAAATTTAATGGAGAACCCCTGAGGATATCCTCCTACATACCTGTCAGAAGATGGATTGCTGATCCTTATAGTTGCACTGCCCACAGCATAATGTACTGCTTGGACTCCAAGTATTCTCTCTCCTCTCCATGCATGTGGGTCCCACCCCTGAAAATAGGTGCAAAAGGCCCTGAGTGACATGTGGGTACAAGGCCCTAACCCTAGGTTAAACCCCTGTGCAATCCCAAAGAGAATCAGCCTTGCTGAAATCTCTGGGCGATGCAGACATCACCCAGAGACATCGCCTAGAGTGGAAAAATATAATATTTTAATGCACAGATGTGTGGGGACCACCTATATTAGACATGGGCACCCTCCATAGGTTGAGGGGAGTCTGGGGGACCACCTCATACCCTTGGACCCCAGTGGACCCCACCTGAGTGCCCAGAGTGGTTGAGAATTAGTTTAAAAACACATTCTCAAAAGGGGCTTAGGCAGGCAAACAGACCTCAGTATGAGGCTGGCCTATAAATAGGGTTGCCTTAGGCTCATTTTAGAACCTTAGGTACTATTGAAATCGTGGAGAGAAGGAGAAGTAAGAAAAGAGAGAAAAGAGAGAAAAGAGAAGGAGAAGAAGGAGAGGGTCTCACCTTGGCTCAAATCTGCTACCAGACCTACTACAAGGTATAAGGACCATGTTTCTCATATTTCTGTGCTGCTATTCTCTGTTCATTTCCAAAAATCTCTAATGTTTGAAGCCCTTCTGGCCATTGGCAGCCCAGAACAGCTGGGGGCTGCCATGGACCATCTTAGATCCAACATGCAAGCATGATGCATGGAGGATTTGAGCATTTTGACCATGTTTTGATGACTATTCTACACCTGAGACCGAAACCCAGCTGGTGCTAGACTGTACTACACTGTTACACTAAGAACAGGCAGTCTGGGCTCAGATCTGTGTTTCCTGGCTGCATGCAACCTAGCCATGAGTTGTAAAAACTTTAGATCACTGTATTATATGTGAATCAACCCTTGCATGCAGCCAAATCCATGGTCTGCAACTGAAGCTACACTAGATTACTATTCACTGGGTTGTCTAGGCAGCTCCTGACAGCTAAGTGGTGGGCCCAGGTAAAAATCCATGGGATCCAGTGCAAAGTACACCCCAGGGGGTCCATGATGATGACCTAACATGCATAAGGGGATGATTAAGGCACTGCCCAGGGTGCAAAACCTAGGAATTGGAGCCTGTTCACGTGTTAAGCAGGCTCTGGGTGATGCACTGGGCGATGCAGACATCACCCAGAGAATGAAAAGTGGCAATTTTGCTGATCTGACTTGGGGATCTTCACCCATGGACCATAAAATAGTGTAGAGAGGTGGTAAATGACCAAAATACCCCTCCCCACATCTGTCCAAACATATGATTACCTTGGGTACCCAAGTGGGCCCTGCAGGGGATGGAAACCCTGTCTATGTTGGTCCTGCAGCACTACTAAGTTGGAATCAGTGTTGTGAGGTTATTAGGACTTAGAGTCATGTACTACTATGGTAAATGACCATTCTGTCCCTAAGCCACAGTCTCTGGATGATGCATCGGGGCATAGGCCTAAGGCCTAGTGCAAGGCCCAAAGAATTCCAAGTGATGTTCAATTGTGCACCGAGTCAACCCAGTAAGCCTAGATCAACCCTAGGACATCCAAAAATAGTTTGGAATATTAAGTAATGTATTTCTGATTTATATCTGGGGTTTGATCCCACGCTCGAGGCCGATAGCCAGACTATAGCATGAACTAAAACTACAACTGAGTTCATAGAACCAAACCCAGGTGAGTGAATGTTATCATGTATGTACGTGTAACAATATTATTATGCTGGCAATTAAATTCTTTAATTATAATGCTGTGTTGTTTAATTCAATGCAATTACTCAAAACTGTTATACATTCTATGTCTATTGATCAACTCTGTTATTATATCATGATGACTGTGAATGTTAGACTAGATGTCGTAGCCGGCTTGGAAATGAGGCCTGTGGTAGCCCATATTATGGGATACGGTTGACACCGCCTGACTCATATGATGCCATATAGACATGGGGCTAGAGATTCATCACTCGTGCTACGCACCCTTGCCAACAAGGGTTAAGGTGTTGGATAACTGTGAGGACTACCGTAAAACCTTGGGCATTTAAGCCGGGAAGCCTCGGCTACATGCTGGGATGCCCCAGGGCAAATATGTCAGGAAGCCTCGCGCAACAAGCTTGGGAAGCACCGATAAGTGAGTCATGGCTATATGCCAAACAAAGTTTATCCTCGATTTACATGTTGAGAAGCACCAGAAAGGTGAATTTGATATTAAGTCGGTTACCTCACAAGTTCAATCACAAAGGGCCGGTCGGGCTGACCAAGGACTAGTGCGCTAGAGCTGACTGGTCCTCTCCGACAACTCAATGGGTGTATCACGGGAAAGAGTAACCAAGCCCACACCAGGGATACATGTATTGGGGATTGTAGTAGCACTAACCTGACTTAGCTGTATTATTAGGTGGCTAATAATTAATCCGGACTTGGATATCATGTAGGATCATGTGGATTGTGATTGCAAATGCATGCTTGATGATATGTTTACTCACGAGCTCAGTAGGGCTCACACTCTGTTATATATGTTTTTCTTTTTAGATGATTGTGCAGATCGATGCCACTGTGGCATGGAGACTCATTACGAGGAGGAGAGCCCTTGTGGTTATGATGATATTGGTGTGGACCCCGACGGAGGTTGTACCGATGATGCAAGCATTCTCAATGGTTATTGATGAAGACCAGTGAGGGGCACTCTTGATGCTTTTGTTTTGGGGACTCCATTTTGACTATTGTTAGGAGTGTATTCCCGTCCTTGTTTCTATTTTAGTTTCTTCTTTTCTTTTTGGGGTTGAGTTATCTCGCCCTGTATATAGTTACTTTTACCTCAGCTTATGTATATGTCAGTTCTTACTGTTCAGTTTGTGAGTGTAATGGGGAATGGAACAAATCTTACTTATATATGTATATCACAAACATTTCCCGTATCGCTACGCTTTCTCCCTCTTTTTATAATTGTAGATTATCTGCAGCACTCTGATCTTACTTGTGGTGATGATATCGATGTGTGTGAGTCCGTGAATGTATTAACTGCTTCTAGATCTGTGGGATTTGGTGGATTTCCATTATGCAATTCAGGTCACCTACCTAATCCTCCCAAGGGTTGGTTTGGGGTGTGACAGAGCTTGGTATTAGAGTGTGAGGCTCTTTCTACATTCACGGGTTGCAGAATAGGAGTAATAAGCTACCAGTAATAAAACATGAATTAAAGTAAAAGCTATAGGGGAGGTAGATGTAATTAAAAAGGTAAATCTCATAATTATATTAACATAAAGATAACTGTGGCTAAGCCACTACAAGGAGACTGATTGAAAGTACTCCTTTCAATTTGCATTAGTTGACAAAAAAAATACATACACCACGAACAAAAGAAAATACATAAACTATAAAAAAAAAAGTAAGACAAAAGTCAGAATTACATCATGTCAAGTCAGGCTAAATGTGTGATAACTGGCTGGGATACTACTCTGGTGGAGGTAAGTCACCCGATGGAGGCTGGGGCTTGCGTGAGTCGACGCAATAGAATGTGTCCCAAAAGTCCAGGTGTCGCTCTACAGATCCCACTCTACTCTCAAGGGACGAGAAGCCCCGATCCATCCTCATAGACAACTCGGTGAGCTGGGTGCTGAGGCCTTGGAACTGAGACATCATGAGACCACCCAAAGGACTCTGGCACCTGTGACCTAGTAGCACCAGTGGCCTCATATGGGGGAAAATCAGAAAACTATGCTCCAACCCCCTCAAAGTCGCCCTCCTCTCCGTGCTCCTCACCCAGCACATCTCCCTGATCCTCGCCCTGCTCCTCCTGAAGACCCTCCTTTGGATCAGTCTCTGGCTCCCCTGGCACCTTCATCTTCAGGATCGAGGCCTTGTTAATGGGCCTAGACCTGTCTCTCTCCATATCTTTAGGATCGAGGTTTTCTTTTCCTTTCTTTCCTTACTTCCACGATCTAGGTTTGGGGTATCCCTTGGAGTCCATATTTATATTCATCACTCCTCTTAAACGGCTACCTCTTTTCCTCTTTCTTGTTTATCTCTAACTCACTCTCTCTCTCTCTCTAACTCTCTCTCTCTCCCTCTCTCTTCTTATCTCTATTTTCCTTCTTATGTGTGATGACTCTCTTTTTATCTCAAGTTAGTCAACCACTTTATTCCTAATTTATCTCTAATTTCCCTTTGATTCCTTATTTATCTCTAATTTCCCTAGATCTCCCAATTGGACATGCTTTCTTCCATGTAATCCGCCCTATAGTCTCCTCTTTTCTTTTTTTATTATTATTTTTATTTTATTATCATCATTGTTTATTCTTTTTTTTTCTTTTGCATCAAGTCACGAAATCTCATGGTGGGGCCCATAACGGGCTCCTTCCACCAAGCTGGCCGAATTTCTCTCCTTCTAAATTGGATTTACCTCAATTTTGATAATAATTCTAAAATAAGAAAAAATTATACTTAATGTGTTGCAGACAAGTATTGAACCTTTTACCTCCCACAAACAACACAACAACATACCAATAAGCTATGACTACGTGTATGTACATAAAAATCCAAAATTTTATAAAACATTATTTTTTGCATTATAACACATTTAATGACAAATAATAAACTCTAATTAATCATATAGCATAATTATCATAATACCCCTAGGATGAAATTACTATTTTACCGATAAGGTTGAGACTCAGGGTTTTTGAAATCTGGGGTTTCACAAATATTACATCAATTCCATTAAAAATTATACAAAGTAATTATTAATTAGAAAATCCCCAAAATACCCCTGCATAGCGACTATGCATTAACCCTCCACTAAACAACATCATCATGGAATCCAGGGCATGCACACTAGTATTGCCAAACTCCATTCCATGGTAGATGTTCATATCAGAGCATCTGTGTACATGATTGGAATCCACAAAACACGATTAAATAATTTAATGAAAAATATAATTATAACGTATCATTTTATGTGAAAATATGTTTTGTAAAACCATCTAAGAAAAATGTTACAGGATCCTGATTCTTATCCGACCATCCACATATTAACTCCGCTTAATGTTCCTCAATCGAGAAGTGGAGACCATGTTGAGTGATTCTTTCACTCACATAATATTTACGCATTCCCAGAACACCAACATTAGTTCTTTTAAACCTTAGGAATTGGTTTTCACAAAAAAAAATAACCTCAGTAATTGTTGAACCAAAGAATACGTTCACATCATGCAGTGACAAGACCCTCTCAGGCACTAGTTCTCGGTGACACATGTCTATCCCAAATCTACACTTGGCAGTTATGCATGAGGGAATCGATAAAAAAAATATTTTTTGCCAATACACATCCATGTGAGTACTTGCATTCGTAACCCAACATCAACATGTCTAGGAATACCCAATGCGACGACCATATAATAAGTTGAACTTATGGACATGCATTGCACAAAAATTCATATCACATGTGATCATATTAAAGAAAAATGTATGAAATGTTAAAAACACAATAAATAGGTCAAACTGGATGGAACCGCGTTTGATCGACACATACATCCAACAATCTCCCATATGTACATCAAAAGCCAACTCCCCATACATTTTAAACCCATGCCGTCCATGTGTTTTTCAAACACTCTAGGAAACAAACTGTCACACCCCACTCCCTACCCCTAGGGTCATGTGACTGGAATACCCCTTGTATTTCACACCAACACAAGTATCTACACTTTGCAGTACCAGGATCACCGACTCCATATAACAAATCAAATTAGACTGTGCGTGCGGATGCTATATAACTTTTATAGATTATTAGAGTGCGGAAGCTACATAGGTGATATCATATAATAAGTGGCATCTTATTCCAACATTTCGAGGTTTGTAAACATTAACTAGTAATATGTATAAGTACAAGTAATCAAAATTCCAAAAATTAAATTGTATTTAATTACATCAACCTTCAATAAACATCCCAAAACTCATATGGGCCTCAACCCCGCACTAAGCTATACCGCAGATACTGGTCTCCGCCAAGTACCTTAGCCATCAAAGTACTAATACATCGAATCACCATTGGCTGGTTCCTCTAATCCTGCATCCATATCTGAAAAAAAGATTCCCGAGGGATGAGCTTCCACAAGCCCAGTGAGCGATTAAACCACGTACAATCATACAATAATATATACAACAGTAATGCATGCTAATATATGCTAATCACATATGATGCATGAATGCATTTTTTGATTTTCCCCCTAACAGTGAAATTCTAAGTATGATCAAGTACTACTATAGCATAGGTAGTATCGTCAGCAAACAGTGCCATATACCGGATGACATTCCAACAATGTTAAACCCATGCTACAACGAAAGCTTGCGAGACCGGAACCTCTCACCGGTTTGTCTGCAAACCCCTGATACAAACCTCATCCTGGTGTCCAGCCCAACCTACAATCGGCGCCTGAACTTCACGGTGGGGTACCCCAAAAATACGATCAGGACCCATGGGCTTACCCGATACCTAAACCCTTGTCGATAAGGGTCATAGTACTAGGTAAGTCATAACCTAGCCAGCAAAGAACTACTACAATGTAAGGGTATACACATATGTAACCTAGAGGTCGAGTCTATAGTGTCAAACATGGTGGCCTATCTATCCTCTCGCCCCCTCTACCTTACACACACATGCAAGATAATAATACGGCGGGGGTGATACCGATATACCGTTCGATCGGTCATAACCCTAACCCAATCCATCATATACACGTCATAATCATTCATTATTCATATCATTCTCCTTGTCATGGCAATCAGAATTCCAGCACCCACTCACGGCACTAGGATTCCATCACTCATTCTTATCACATATTCACCTTTCATTCCATACATACCAACATTCGCATAAATACTAAAATGGAATTTCAGTCCTAGAATCATCTAGCATTCAACTTGATTATATCTCATCATCTTCGCGTTACTTCACAATAATAAGAAATGGGGAATGACATAGCATGCATAGTAATCACACCACATCATCATGCATAACCTAGTGACATGCCTCATGAGAAATATTCCATAAAATATTTCAAATGTTCAATCGACTCACAATCGTCAAAGCGTATGCAATCATGGATTCTATGTACTGTACGCCCTCCACCTTAGGTGTACGTTACCCTAACATATTAATACACAAGCATACAATAGGTAAGAGAGGGTCTAGGTACCAAGTCTAGAGTTAAAACTCCAAATCAACATCAAAATAGCCTGAGTAGACGATGCATAGTGCGGATCATGTGCATTTTCGACCGACCAATGGACTGTACAGGTAGTAAGTCCATTTAGGATAGAGCGGATGATGCTCTGCATCTGAGGGGATGATGCATCGTCCGCTCAAGCCAAAATTAATGTATTTTGGCTTGAGCTCTAAACCATCTTTGGCCAAAGGCCATAGGGCTGACAGGGGTCAATGGGAGAGTATCTTTAGCCTCCAAAGAAGCTACTAACCATAGGGTTTAATCCAAATAGGATCACCAATGAGGGATTTGGTTTCTAACATCAAGAATCCCCAAAATGGAGGTTCTATAATGGGGTTTCATGGTAGTTTGGCCATGTGGTTGGTAACTAGTAGATTGGGGTCACAAATTAGCATTAATAACACCTAATAAAAGGTCTAACTATAGTAGATCAAGAAGCCCTATGATTTGGCTAAAGATTGGATAGATTCCATCATCAAGAATCCTCAAATTGGAGGTTCTTCAAGAGGGTTTCATGGCAATTAAGCCATGGGGCTATGGATGGGTAATTCTGGGTCAATAGTTGATGTCTTTTAGAGCAAGAAGTCCCCATGGTTTGGGATCTAATTAAGCAATCTTCATGGGAAATCTAATAAGAATCAATGGAATCAAAGGGAGGAAGGGGCTGCTTGCAATGGACATTAAAGGAAGTGGTTGTAGGAGGTGTTCTTGAGCTTGAAGTGGCTCAATCTTCTTCTCCTCAACGTGATCCTCGGCTGGGGTGAGCTCCTAAGGTTCTAGAATGAGAGTGAAGTTCAAGGTTGGCTCAGAAATAAAGATGGGACAGCAATGGAGTCACTCCACCATCTTCTTCTCCTACTTTTCTTCTTCTTCCTCCTTCTTCCTTCAATTTTAGTCTCCCACAGTTTCTCTCCTCTCTTAGGTGTCAGAATGAGAGAAATGAGGAGAGAGATAGGGTTTTGATATTGTTTAGCTAAGGATCTAAGGGCTTGTTTGGTTGAGAGTAGGTTTAAGGCCCAAAAAGTTATTCAAAAGCCATTAGAGCCCAAATAGGTCTTAGGTTAGTGGTCTTAGGGTTTGGCTAGGCTAGGTAGTTCTTAATGTTGGATTTGTGTGTCCATCAAACCCGGTTCGGTCTGCTTCAATCCGGTTTTACTTTATATTGAACTTTTATACATTTTAGTTTAATATTATCACATGCGATATAAAATTTTTGAGCATTATATGTTCGTATGTTTTACTTAAAATGGTAGTCACGACTAGGGTTTGGGCCGGGCACCCTTATCATATGGTCATCGCATTGGGTATGCCTAGACATGTGATGTCAGGGTACGAATGTGAGGAATCACATGTTTGATGTGTGTATTGGTGAGGAATCTACTTTGTCGATTCCGTCATGTATTATTGCCAGATGTAGGAAGGGATAGACATGTGTCACCGACAACCTTTGCCTAAGGGAACCTTGTCACTATAAAGTATGATCGCATTCTTTGGTTCATCAATGACTTAGACTCAAGCAAGTCAAAGCCGATGTTCTGAGAATGTGAACATTTTGTGAGTGAATGATTTACTCAACATGGTCACCACTGCCCGATTGGGGAACACCAATATTGAGATTGTTTGTGTATGGTCGGATCAAAATCTGGATCCAGTGCCATTTTGGAAATGGTTTTTACAAAATCTATTTTACATAAAATAATAGATTATATATCATTATTTGAACAAAGTGTTTTATCGAGTTTTGCAGGACTCGATCAGATACATAGACACTCTTATGTGGACATGTACTATGGATTGGGGTTTGGCAGTACAAGTGTACATACCCTAGATTCTATAATGATGGTGTTGATTAGTGGGGGGTTGTATATGATAATTTGTTGTCATGTAGGGAGTTATTTGGAATTTGCTATATTAGTTGGTTCTTTATATAATTAATGGATATGGTGCTAATTATAATTATCTATAAATTTAAATAAAATAACTAATTAAATCATTCCCTATTAGATTCTGCTTCTTCACCTTTTAGAAGCACTTTAAGTTTAAATAGAACTGCCAAACAAAGAGAGAGAGAGTCAGACTCTCACAGGGATTTATTTAAATCCATCTAGGGATTAAATTAAATCCCATCATTATAAATAGGACTAAAACATAGAGGGGGAGGCAGTCTTCCATGTTTTCTGGCTCTCCCCCTCCTGAAGTGTTTTGGTCCATCTCTCCCTCTTGTGATCTCTTCTTCTTCTTCCTATTTCTCTCTTCTATGATTGAGAGTTAGGGTTTTAGAAACCCAGATCTATGCTTGAAGAATTGAAGAGCATCTGGGATTGGCTTAAAGAACCTTGGCTGCACCATTGGAGGTTCAGATCTGTTTACTTGGAGTGCTCATTGGAGGAAGAACCACTGTCTATTGGAGGAGCAACACTTGAGCCTCATCAGGTTTGCAGTTCTTTATGAATTCCTCTTGATTTTAATTATTGATTATTCATGGGATGTGAAAGAAACCTGAATCGATTTATTTCCGCTGTGCATTCGTGTATGGGATGGATCCCTCTTTCCATATGATGGATTAGAGATGAATTTTCTTCAACTATTTAGGGTTCCATAATTGCATGGGACACAAAATAGAAGGACAAGGCATTGGTTTATCAAACCAAACCATAATTGGGATGCACTAGGGTTCCCATGGGCGACCATGGGAAACCCTAAAATTTAAATAGGGTTCCCATGGGCGACCATGGGAAACCCTAAAATTTAAATAGGGTGCCCATGGGCGACCATGGGCTAACCCAGGGCATGTAATACCCTAATTGCTTTATAATTGGTTTCCCAGTGGAACCATGACTTGATCTCAAGAGCGTAGTTTTGACCTACAGTGTGGTATCAGAGCCACCTTTCCCATCCACGAATATCAAATAATTAATTGTTTAATGTAATTATCATGAGTGGGATGCAAGTTCCAAATTCTTGATTGAATTTGCATATGGGTGGTTATATGGTTGTTGTAACAACCTTCCCATGTGCACATGGGTAGTTACAAGGTTGTTAGATGTACTAACTTGCCCATGTGATGATGAATTTGTGTTAATTTATTATTTCAATTATTGAAACATGATATCCAAGTGGGGATGATGATAAATTATTTTTTTTTAATTTTTTTTATCATGATTTTATGTGGGGGGAATGCACGCTGCCAAGCCTCTGCGTATGCCCCCCCTCTCTCCCTGTCCTGGCCTATGCATATCCCATAAGTGGCCTTGGTAGTAGCTAGCGCATGGGCTACTGCCTACGGGCTGCATGCTTGCGGGCCGCGGCCTACGGGTGGTGGCTTACGGGCTACTGCTCGTGAAGCTATGGCCTGCAGGCTGCTTCTCTTGGGGCTATGGCCTGCGGGCTACGCAAGGGTTTACTGTTACACCTACACCCTAAATATACCACTATACCCCCGGGGCAGTTTAGACCTTTACCTAAGAGGCAATGCCACGATGGCACTGGCCAACACCTGTGACCTTAGACCTAAAATATTACTAAAAGTATCCCCTCGAAGACCTTGAAGTATGGGTCAAAGCCCCATAACTTTCCTTGAAGTTTGGGCCTTGATAGCAGCACCGGAGTCACGAACGGACTCACTCTTACTGAATCCGCTCGAGGATCCGCCAGTGCTGTCATCTGCCTTTTTGGAAATTCTTCCTGTGGGACCCACATCCCCGTATCCCAGACACTATAATTAGACCTTTAGACCATATGAACCCCTACCCTTGCCATTGGATGGTTAGTTGAACCATGAAGGTGGGGCCCACAAACCCTAACTTAATTGAATAATGGGTTTTCATAACCGAACTAAAACCAAACAAGACCTAAGGGCTAATAGGTCTAAGTGAGGCTTAGACCCAACCCAAACACACCCTAACTAACTAAATGGACCTAAGGGCCATGACTTGGACCAAACATAGCGTAAGACCTAGCCCAAAACCCATTTAAAGCCTAAGGATTAAATGACATTCTAATGACCCCTAACCAAACATAACCTAAGGTCCCTTCTACCCTTAAAGATAAGAGAATCCCTCCCATTCACTTATCTTTCCCCCTCCCAAACAAATCGTGGAGGAGAAGAGGCAAGAGAAGGAGAAGGAGGAGGAAGGAAAGGAAGAAGTAGAAGTGGGAGAGGAATGAGAGGGGAAGGGAAGAAGATGGGAGCTATGCCAAGGTGTCTGGCTGCCCCACATCTCCTTCTCTTGCTGTCTGGACGAAGGGAGAAGAAGAAGGTGAAGCAGAAGAGATGGAAAGGAAGGGAAGAGGCCAAGGGGGCTCACCTAGCCTTGGATTCCACTTCTCCATTGGAGGATCTCACCAAGGTAAGACCTGAGACTGGTTTTCCTCCATTTTCCCTTTTGTTTGGTAGATTCCTTGAGCTTGGAATGACCTAGGGCTCCATGTGGGACTCAAGGTGGAGTTCGGTCCCTAGTTGGAGCTCTAATGGAGTTGACCTAGACCTGGTTTGAACTCCCCTGACCTACACTTGCAGCCATTGCTGCTAAGCTTTGATTTTGGACTTTGAAACCCAACCCTTGGACCCTAATTGAGACCAATACTTGTGGATCTTGGATCCATGAGGTTCAGCCTAGGATCTAGTGACCCTAGAAAGGCTTAGGCACCCCTCCTATGCCCTTGAGAGCTTGGGGCACTCCAAGCTTCAAGCTGCTATAAAAGCCCTTTAAAATCTCAGACTGGATTTCGGATGGAGGAACGACTGGATCCACCAATCGTGGTACCGTCCGTCACTCCACCTAATGCAAACCCTACGAATTGGCCTGAGCAGACGAAGGCACGGATTCACTTTGTTTGCCTTCGCCCGGGGCCTATTTCTCTCGGGTCTGTCTCAGAAATTGAACAGATGCAGGGGTAGACCCAAGAAGCACATCCGCCTGTTGATCTGCTCCCTTTTAACTGTGCCCCAGGTGTCGAACGGATGCTCCACCAGATCCAAGTATGATGTTTCGCCCGTGGGTCCGCTTGCCTTATCTTTACCTTTTGGCCTAAACGGAGTCAGGGGCGGATTCACCTCTGTCAAAACTGTCCGTGAGTCCGCTCGTGCTATCTTGGTTGAAACATGATTTTAACCCTGGGGGCCTAGCATGGGACCCTTCGATACTTGTTTTAATGATTCCTTTTGTATGTTTAGGCTGGCGCACCGGTGAGATTCATGTGAACCACGCCGAATGACACCCGATGTTCAGTGAGATTCATGCCAATCATGCCGGGCTACACCCGTGCTAAGTGAGTGGATTCTGGGTGATTTTTTTGGGTTTGAATATATATATATATATATATATATATATATAATATAAAATCTTAACCATGCCATTATATTTATAAGCATTGTGCGCATTGCATTACTTATCTCAATTGTGAATCATTGTGAATATGATAGTATGCTCACCATTGTATCGGGCTACGGTGTCGAGACTGTCGATACCAAAAATCCAATTTATTTAAATTATGAAAACTGCTATATGTCATCCTGATTGTATGTGCCGTGCCATGCTGGTACCCGGGTACTAGATGGAATGGGACATTGATGCACCCAAAATACCTCTCGGGATGATAGAACTTGTATATAGTATATCTGTGCCTAGGAGGCTTGTTCCCTTATGCTACGACCCTTGCCAATAGGGGTTTATATGTTGGATAGCCTGAGCCACTGTGGTTTATGGAGGTGGGAGAGGCTAGGACAAGGGTAGTGATGGCTCTCGGTATCACACTAGCATATACTTGACCGATAGAATTGTGTGCCAGGTGGAAAATGAATCTAACATTAGCATGCATCATTCTACTCGATATTGTTTATGTGATGTATGCACATTCCCCTTTGATCCCTCACTAGCTAGTGTAGCTAACCCCATTGTACAACCACTTTTTAGTTTATATGCAGATAACCTCTTGACGAGCACCGTTGGATGCGAATTAAGTAGAGCTGGTGATTGTGACTTGGATGTAGATGTACACCCAAGAGTGGTGCCCTTGGGGAAATTATTTATTATTTAAATTCAGTATTCCTCCTACAATCATGTACAAACTATATGTTTAATTATTAGGAGAGATTGAATGGTTACAAACATTGTTATTGTACTATGTGTTATCATTAGAGAACCAATGCTCTATAATTTCACATATTCTAATTAAATTTTGCTTCCGCTAACTCTATGATTGGAACGATTTATTCCTTTTGGTATGTTCCTTTCTGTCGTCATAATGTGATGACAGGGTGGGCTGTGGTTCGGGACACTGTATCTGTGTCAAACCCTGCTCCTGACTGACTGGAATTTTGATTGAAGGATAAGAACCCCTGACCAGGCACCCAAGCACACTGTGGAGTATTACTCCAGTGATTGAAATTGATGAGGAAACCCTGAGGGTGACCTCCTACATGCCTGTTAGTAGATGGATCACTGACCCTTGCAACTGTATAGCTTATAGCATAATGTATTGCCTGGACTCCAAGTATTCTCTCTCCTCTTTATAACTGTGGGTCCCTCCCTTAGGAATTTGTGTAAAAGACCCTAAATGACATGTGGGTACAAGGCCTTAACCCTGGGTCAAACCCCTGTTCAAGCCCACTGAGTTTCAGCCTTGCTAAAATCTCTGGGCGATGCAGACATCACCCAAAGTGCAAAATAGCATTATTTTAAGGATTTAAATTGTGGGGCCCACCCATATTGGTCATGGGCTGAGGGACCACCTCATACCCTTGGATCACTGTGGACCCCACCTGAGTGCCCAGAATGGCTGAGAATGCAATCAAAAATGCATTCTGGAAACAGGCCTTAGCAGCCAACAGGCCCTAGTCATGGGCTAGACTATATATACCAGTGCCTTGGGTTCATTTTAAACCCTTGGCTACTGTTCAAATAGTTGGAGAAGGGAGAGGAAAGAAAAGAGAGAAAAGAGAAGAAGAAGAAGAAGGAAAGGAAGGAGAAGAAGAGGAGAAGTAGCCCTACACCCCTTCGCCTAATTTTCATGCCTCCTCAGCTCAGCTCAGGTATAAACAACCCTACACATACCTGCTGCCCTCTTTGAATCTCTGTGTTTTGCTTGGTATCTGACCACTGGCAGCCCAGAACATCTGGGGGCTGCCATGTACCATCCTAGATCTGCCATGCTAACATGAAGCATGGAAGATCTGAGGTTTTTATGATGTTTTTAACATCTGTTCTTACATCTGGAATCGAAACTAGATCTGTGCTTGGCTGCACTATTGTGTTACACTGAGAACTTGTTGTTTTGAGCCCTAATTGCAAGCCCTGGCTGCATGAGACCTAACCCTAGGTGGTAGCAGCCTTGGATTACTATTTTATACTTGAATCCATCCTTGCATGTAGTAAAATCAGTGATTTGTAACTGAAGATACCCTGTGTTACTATTTACTGGGCTGTCTGGGCAGCCTCTGGCAGCCAAGTGGTGGGCCCAATTGAAAATCCACAAGGACCAGTGCAAAGTATGCCCCTGGGGGTCCAAGATGACCTAACATGCATTAGCAGAAGATCCATGCACTGCCCAAGGTTCAAAACCTAGGAATCTCAGCCTGATTCCGGTTTTGCAATCTTTGGGCGATGCAGACATCGCCCAGTGAAGGAAACTTTGCTGTTTTGATGCCCTGACCTGGGGATCCTCACCCCAGGGCCATGATTCAATGTTGGGAGGTGAAAACTGACCAGAATACCCCTCCCCACATCTGTCCATATGTGTAAATACTTTGGGAACCTAAGTGGGCCCCGCAGGACTTGAAAACCCTGCCTGTAATGGTCCTGCAACACTGTCAAGTTGGGGACAGCACTGTAAGACTAATGTGACCTAGGAACATGTACTAATATAGCAAATGACCATTCTGTGTTGAGGAAACCTCCTCATATACTCCAAACTGTGTTTTGATGATAACAAATAAAGCCTCTCTTGGACTAACATTTGTGTAAGATGTTTAGATGAGAGCTTAGCACCAAGTAAGGGGGAGCGTATATAAGAGCGTACATAAGAGCATACAAGAGCGTATACAAATGCATACAGGAATATGGCTCAAGATGTCCCCTAAGATGTGGAAGTCAACAAGTCAAACTTTGAAGTTTAGAGATTGAAGAATAAAGATTTAATGAAGATTTTGTAATCTTGTATTTTGTATTCTTTTTAAGTCACAAATTGATGTAATGCACACACACACACATACATCCATTTAGAATGTCCTTAGGAGGTAATTTGACCCCTTTGACATGTGACCATTTAAGTATTGGAAACCCCCAAACCAAACCCTAATGGAACTAGACCAATTTCCACTGAAATTGCCCAATCCGGTATACCGGTTCCTGATCCGCCATACCGGATTAATGGGAATCTCAAAAAAGACTTACAGTAGCCCTCTGGAGTATGTTGAATCCCCATCCAGCATATCGGATCCTGTTTGGCATAGTTTTGCCCTGATCCGGCATACCGGATAGCCATCCAGCATACCAGATCAGTGTATGACTGTTAGCTTTTGACCGTTATTCCCCTGTTTAAAATGGAAATTAGGTGATCCGGCATACCAGATTAGAATCTAGCATACCGGGTTATATATGGCTTTTGGAATCCGATCTTAATTAAGATTTCTAATTAATTCAAGCCATCTAGCCTATAAATACCCACTTGTTTAAGGCTCTAATCATCACTATTAATCACAATTAAGAGCTTCCAAGAACAAGTCACTCTCAAGTGAGAATTCAAGCACCAATCGAAGGCGTTCAAATCTCACTTAGCTTCCTTCATCCATATTTGTATTAAAGCTTCATAGTTTGAAAGGTAGCACATCTCTACTAAGGTTTGAGGTAAATCTAAAATCCCTTAGTATTGTCTTTACTTTTTATAAGTAGATTGAGTTCTCTTGCTCGGAATCAAGAGTAGGTTGAGCCTCTTCCTCATTGAATCAAGAGTAGTAGTTGTTGAGTTCTCTTGCCCATTTCTTAAGAGTTGTACGAGTCCTCTTGCTCTTACTCAAGATTTGACATAGTGAAATTCTCTCTAAGGTGAGAGGAGTGGATGTAGGCAAGTATTGGCCAAACCACTATAAATCTCTTGTGTCACTCTTTCCTTATTGCTTATTTATTGCTTGTCTATACTTGGTTATTTCCGCATATTTTTTAATTTCCCAACCTTCACCTATTCACCCCCCTTTAGGTGAATTCACATTCTGCCCCTTGGCCATCGACTCTGGATGATGCACTGGGACATAGGCCTAAGGCCTAGTGCAAGGCCCAGAGAATTCCAAGTGCTAATCAACTATACACCGGGTCAACCTATTAGGCTTAGATCAACCCTAGGACCTCTAAAAATAGTTTGGAATATTAAAATGATAATTTCTTATTTATATCTAGGATTTGATCCTGCGCTCGAGGCCTACAACCAGACTACAGCCAGAACTGAATTTGCAACTGAGTTCTTAGAACTAGACCCAGGTGAGTGAAATATTATTCTGTATGTATGTGTAACAATATTATTATGCCGGCAATTAATTTCTTTAATTTATAATGTTGTGTTACTTAAATTCAATGCAATTACTCAAAACTATTATACATCGTATGTCTGTGATCAATTCTGTGATTATACCATGATGACTATGAATGTTAGACTAGATGTTGTAGTCGGCTTGGAAACGAGGCCGGTGGTAGCCCGTAGTATGGGATACGGTTGACACCACCCAACTCGTACGATACCATATAGACATGGGGCTAGTGTATCATCACCCGTCATACACACCCTTGCCAACAGGGGTTAAGGTGTTGGATAACTGTGAGGACTATCATAAAACCCTAGAGGCGTTTAAGCCAGGAAGCCTCAGCACAGCTGGGATGCCCCAGGGCAAATATGCCAGGAAGCCTCGGGCTACAAGCTTGGGAAGTACCAGTAGGTGAATTTTTATGGCCACGTGCCAAGATACAAATGATCCTCGGTCTTAATTGGGAAGCACCGGAAAGGTGATTATATATTGAGTCGGTTACCTCATGGGAGTTAATCTAGAGGACAGGTCGGGCTATCCTGGGTAGGGAGATGCTGGGGCTGGCTGGTTCTCTCCGACAACTCAATGGGTGTATCACGGGAAGGGGTAACCAAGCCCACACCAGGGATACATGTATTGGGGATTATAGTAGCACTGACCTGACTTAGCTGTATTGTTAGGTGGCTAATTAAATAATTTGGACTTGCATATCATGTAGGAACATGTGGATTGTGGTTGCATATGCATGCATGATGATATGTTTTACTCACGGGCTCAGTGGGGCTCACACTCTGTTATATATGTTTTTCTCTAGATGATTGTGCAGATAGATGCCACTGTGGAATGGAAGCTCGTTACGAGGAGAGCCCTCGTGATTATGATGTTATTGGTATGGACTCCGATGGAGGTCGTGCCGATGATGCGTGCGTTCTCAGTGGTCATTGATGAAGACCAGTGAGGGACGCACTTGATGCTTTTTGTCTTGGGGACTCCTTTTTTTTCTTGACAAGAGTTTATCCTCATCTCTGTTTTTGGTTTAGTTGTAGTTTTTCTCTTTCTTTTTGGGGTTGAGTTATCTCACCCTATATATATATGTATGTATTTCCTTTTGGCTTTTGTCAGCTTTATCTTTCAGTCATGGGTTGTATCTAGGAGGGAATGTTTCAGAACTCTTTTATGTATATATATATATCACCATCATTCCCGTATCGCTACGCTTTCTTTCTTGTTATAATTGTAGATTATCTGTAGCACTCTAATCTTAGTTGTAGTAATGTTATGAACGTGGGACCGTGAATGTAATAACTGCTTCTAGATCCATGGGATTTGGCGGATTTTCGTTATGCAATTTGGGTCACCTACCTAATCCTCTCAGGGGGTGGTTTGGGGTGTGACAGAGCTTGGTATCAAAGCCTAAGGCTCTTCTTACATTCACAGGATGCAGATTAGGTCTAATAAGTTACCAACTTTAAAACATGTAATAATTAAAAGCTACAGGGGAGGTAGATGTAAATAAATAAAAGATGCATAATTCCATTAACATAAAGGCAACTATGGTCGAGCCACTACATAAGCTTCGATTGAAAGTGCTACTTTCAAATATTTACATAAGCTGACAAAAAAAAAAAAACTACATACATCTTGAACAAAAAAAAAGTACATAAGCTTAAACAAAAAAAAGGAAGTAAGATGAGATAAGTCTGGACCACGTAACGGAAAAGTTAAAGGCTGGCTGGAACAACTATTCCGACGGAGGCAAGTCAATCGATGGAGGTTGAGATTGGCGTGAGCCAACATGGTAGAACCTGTCCTAAAAGTCTAAGCGCTGCTCAACAGATCCTACCCTACTCTGTAGTGATGAGAAGCCCTGATCCATCATAGTCGCCATGTCAGTGAGCTGAGTACTGAGACCCTAGAACTGTGACATCATCTGTGCCCACTCAGGTGGCTCTAGAACATGTGAGCTAGTGGCACCCGTCGCCTAATAAGCAGGCAAATCTGTGAACTGTGTGCCAATCCCCTCGAAGTCACCCTACTCACCCCTCTAGAAGTCGCCCTCCTCTCCATGCTCCTTGCCCTAGATGTCTCCCTCAATATCATCATGCTCCTCACCCTGCTCCTCAGAACCCTGCACCTCCATCTGCTCCTCCTCCTGTGGATCACCCCCTGGCACCTTCATCTTCAAGATTGAGGTCTTGTTGATGGGCCTAGATCTATCCCTCTCCACATACTCGCCCTCCAAAGGAACCTCGAAGTGCCGAAAGACTAAGGTAAGGAACTTCCCATATGGAAGGTTCCCATCAGATGGGTTCTAGGCATGGTACAACATGGCCTGAAGTAGCAAATATGGGAGGTTTATCACTGGACCTCCTCTGCCCACTCCCAGTAAGCAGTAAGTAATATAGGCCCTCATCATAGAAATGCTACCCCTATTTCCACCCTTGGGGTAGATGTTGTAGGTCACACACCTACTGATAATGCGAGCACTAGGCTTGTAGGAAGCCTCAGACTTAGGTGTGCTCTCACACCCAGTCAATGCTTTGAAGACCGTCCTCCTAGTCTCCAAAGAAAACATCTCAGAAATGTCAATCCGGGGCTTGTAATTGCACCTCTCCCCAGTGTTGGGCAGCCCCAAGATCCCTACTAGTGAGGCGGTGGTCAACCTAATATCCACCCCCTTCACTCTGCTCTCTAGCCCAAACTCTTGTGCCCCAGATGGCACCAAATTACAATAGAAATACCAAACCAAGTTGGGATAACAAGGTTCAGTAGGGGATAACATAGAGGCCCAACCTAAGGTGTTGAACCTAGTAAACAAACTGTACTGATGGAAGTCATCCACCTGTACTACCAGGCCATTGACAATTTTTAGGGACCTAAACTTTTCCCAGTCCCGAGAATGCTCATACCTAGAGAAAAGAAATCGGTAAAACTCCGGCTCCTCTGATGAAGAATCATCCCTAGGTGAAGAAGGTGGCACCATAGATGAAGAAGAGTTCTCGCTCTCGGATCGTAGCCTCTTACGTGCTACGAATTTCCTCGTCGTACAGTGGCTAGTAGACATTAGGCTACAAAAAGAAAAGAAAAAGAGTGGTTAAGGCAAAAGAAATTTAGCAAAACCCTAGGAACAAAGGGAAGACCTAATGTATTGAAAATGACCAAAGAATCTTACCTAGGTTCGCATGGATTGGCGGAAGACCCAAAGAAATGCAAGGATTTGGTGTGAAAAAGGTCACACAAGCCCTCAAAGGTCTGCCCTAGGAGTTTAGGAAGCTTTGGGAGAGAAATGAAATAAAATGGGCCCCTCTCGGACTGTTATATCTGAGCCCTGATTCTCTGGGCGATGCATCTAACGCCCAGAGACATCACCTAGAGATTAATTTTCAGCTGTTTTTGTGTATTAACTCATGGAAACTTTGGTTTTGCTTCAAATAACTTCAATAAACATGAAAATATGAATTTTTATAAAATAATCATAATATGTATAAAAAAAATTAATTAATTAGAACACAATTTTATCAGATAATCTATTTAGGAGAATATAAACACTACTTGGGAATTTTAGTGTAAAACACATAGGAATTTGAAATTCCTTGTTTTTGTTTTTGGTATAAGTATCCAATAATAGATAAATATATATATACCTATAAGAAATAATGTGTGTGTAAATATTCATTATTATGTGCCTAATACTGTGTATGTAGGAACTGAGTGGTGTGATGCTATGCAAAACCGAACATAGACATGTAGGTATGTTGTAATACGTATTTACTACGTGCAGAGAGCGTAGATCTTACCATACCCATAACTTAGGCCAGCCAAGATTAGGATCTAATAGGTTGTCTAGTCAATCTGAGCTCAGTAGACGCTAAGGTACCTCGACCCAAACCAGGTATATTTTTATTGTTTATAGTTGCTTAAATTCCAGTAGACATGTACTTCATTTGTAAAACCCCTACCCAAAAATACAGGCTAATTAGAATTTTTGTTGAAAGCCCAGAATCCGAGGTCAAAGCTACCAGTATACTGTGGTGCATTGAACCTGTGGTTGAACATAATGAGGTAGCTCCATTGGTGAGGACCTACATATCATTAAACAGGCAAACACCAACTCCTTGTGACTGTACAGCTCACCACTAAATGTACAGGCGAAGGAAGGTACCATCCCTTGATTCTAGGACCCTTGGACTTAAATCCTAGTTCTAGGCTAAACTAATGATGATCCTCATCACTTTAAATAATTTAGATTAGGCCTTTTTAGACCCAAACATCAATTTCATGATTGATTTGAGGATAAGAACCCAATTCCATACATACATCTTAAATCCCAACATAAATGACAAATTTTGTTAATTTACAGATTGACCTTCTCTTAGTTAAAATGTAAACCCCTGCCCAAAAATACAAGCTAATTGGAATTTTTGTTGAAAGCCCAAAATCCGAGGTCAAAGCTACCAGTATACTGTGGTGCATTGAACCTGTGGTTGAACATAATAAGGTAGCTCTAGTGGTGAGGACCTACATATCATTAAAAAGGCAAACACCAACTCCTTGTGACTGTACAGCTCACCACCAAATGTACAGGCTAAGGAAGGTACCATCCCTTGATTCTAGGACCCTTGGACTTAAATCCTAGTTCTAGGCTAAACTAATGATGATCCTCATCACTTTAAATAATTTAGATTAGGCCTTTTTAGACCCAAACATCAATTTTATGATTGATTTGAGGATGAGAACCCAATTCCATACATACATCTTAAATCCCAACATAAATGACAAATTCTATTAATTTACAGATTGACCTTCTCTTAGTTAAAATGATATAACTCCACCACCCAAACTTATTTTGTGTTGGTTCTAATTTTATTAGAAACTAGACTCATAGGGCTACATTTTGTTAGAAGACACCATTACCTAGTTATGTCTCTAAGCTGTCAAAATTGGATCATGCTGTTTTGACAGGTTGACCTTTGCATAATAGAAATAACATAACTTCATAATCCAATCATCATTTCCTTTGATTCCAACTTTTCTAGAAACTAGATTCATAGGGCTTCATTTTATTAGAAGGAAATATGATCCAATTATGTCTCTAAATGAACTGAAATTTTATTTCAATCCAAACAATTCTGCAGATGAATTCTCTGGGCGATGGCACTGGGCGATGCACACATCACCCAAAGACATCACCCAGTGTGGGAAAATGCAATTTTTCCATGAATTGATCTATGGGGACCACCCATATTGGACATGGGCACCCTCCATAGGTTGAGGGAAATTTGAGGGACCACCTCATACCTTTGGAATCATGTGGACCCCACCTAGGTAGCTAGAATGAAGGAGCATTAGCTTAAAAATGTATTTTGAGCTGGGGACAACAACACCAAATAGGCCTTAGTGAAGCTTGGCCTATAAATAGGAGGGCCTAGCCCTAATTTCGTTTTCCCTACTGTTCCTAGCATTAGAGAGGAAAAAGGGAAAGAAAGAAAGAGAGGGAGAAGGAAGGAGAAGAAGAAGGAGAAGGAAGAGAAGGAAGAGGAAAGAAGAAGGGATTGTGAGCTTGGAGCTTGGGATCGAATTCTCCACAGCTTAGGTATTTGGGTTTGAACTTAGAACAGTCCTCTCAGCCTATTTCACTTCTGTATTTTGTGTTTTACCTCTGAAACTTGATCTCTGTGGCCTTGTCTCTATGTGTTTGCTTAGGATTTAGCATGTAGAAGCTTTGTATAGCCATGGATCATCCATGCATGTTTGGTAATCCATGTTTTGTTCATTATCTAGGCTAGATATAAATCTGTTAGAACATTATTTTAGCTTTCAGCCATGATAGATAGATGTTTCATAGTCAATATGTATGTATACCATGTAAATGGTGAGCTAGAGACTTGGATCCCTACATGCATGCTAAATTTAGGATGTTATAGCTTAGGGTAGCTGCTATAATAGGTATTATGATCTGTTCCCATACGAATTACAGCAATCCAGGCAGTTGCATGCTTAATTTCAGCCATGCTTGATTGATCTCTGTGATTTGTAAACCTAAACCAACACCTAAATGGTTAACCAAATCTTAAATCCTTTAATTCCATCCCATTCAGCTTTATTCAAGTGTTACAACCCCCTGAGATCATCCATGATCGATTTGGGGCCAACCCAACAGCAAAAACCAGATTTAAAGGCTAAAAACCCGTGTTCTACAGGCACTGGGCGATGCAGACATCACCCAGAGACATCACCCAGTGAATGAAAACTTCACTATTTTGCTGATCTGACTTGGAGGACCTCCACATATGGACTATAAACAGTGTAAGGAGGTGGAAAATGACCGAAATACCCCTCCTCACATCTGTCCATAATTATGAACACCTTGGGTACCTAAGTGGGCCCCCCAGGGCTTCAAAACCCTGTTTGTGTTGGTCCTACAGCACTGCTAACCTAGGGACTGTGTTGTAAGGATATTGTGACCTAGAACCATGTATTACAGTGATAAAATATGATGTTGACCCTAAACCACATTCTCCGGATGATGCATCGGGACATGGGCCTAAAGCCCAATGCAAGGCCCGGAGAATTCAAAGTGATCTTGGACTGAGTACCGAGTTAGACCTAGGAGCCTAGACTAACACTAGGTTATCCAAAACAGTTTTGAATAATTAAAATAATATATTTTTGATTTATTACTTTAGGATTTCTTTCCATGCTCGAGGTGCACAGCCAGATACCGATCGAAACTGAACAAACATCTGAACCAGTAGGATCAAACCAAGGTGAGTGGAATTACACCATAAGTGTTGGTGTAACATGACTGATGGGTCATGAAAACAATAACAACATTTACTATCTTTATTTACTTTAAATTGTTTTATATTCTCATTTGAATTCTGAATCTTATCTGATGAACATTGGAAATGGATGATAATGCTTGTATGTGGAATTGGTAGATTAGATGTTGTAGCCGGCTTGGAAATGAGGCATGTGGTAGCCCATATTATGAGATACAGTTGACACCGCCTGACTCATATGATGTCATATAGACATGGGGCTAGAGTTTCATCACCCGTGCTATACACCCTTGCCAACAGGGGTTAAGGTGTTGGATGCCTGTGGGAGCGACCGTATAATCCTTGAGTTATATGCCGGGTTTTAAGCCACAATTCAATTATGAGCTATATACCGGGCTTAAAACCATAATAAGGAAAAGAAATGTGACCTTGAGCTATATGCCGGGTTTTAAGCCACAATTCAATTATGAGCTATATGTCGGGCTTAAAACCATAATAAGGAAAAGAAATGTGACCTAGAGCTATATGCCGGGCTTTAGGCCACAATTTAATTGCGAGCTGTATGCCGGGCTTTACGCCACAATTAATGTCAGGAGCTATATGCCGGGCTTTATGCCACAATTAAAAGGGAAAAGAATTGAGCTAAATACCAATGGTTACCCCACAGGTTAATCGCAGAGGGCTGGTCGAGCTGACCTTGGTGAACGAATGCAAGAGCTGACTAGTCCTCTTCGACAACTCAATGGGTGTATCGCGGGAAGGGGTAACCAAGCCCGCACCAGAGATACATATATTGGGGATTGTAGTAGCACTGACTTGAATTAGTTGTGATGTTGGGTGGCTAATAAATAAAATGATCTGCACCTCATGTAGGACTCATTTGGTTATGCTTGCATGTGCATGCATGGTTTCTATTTCATTCACGGGCTCGGTGCAGCTCACACTCTTGTATATTCTCTTTTAGTTGATTTTGCAGGAACAGGTTTGCCAATGGGCGAGGAAGCTGTCGATGGAACTATAGATCTTCCTCATCTCGTTGCTTAGCAACAATTTTGTTATTATTTAAGTGTCTTTCTTTCAAGAAGTGTAATTACCAAGATAATGTACTTATTGAACATAAAAGGATATGTATATGGTATAACATAGGTATTTGGGATTTTATTATTGGTAATATAAATCGTCTGTGGGTAGTTCAATCTTTCGTTGCACTCTGATATTCTTTTATTATCTTTTAACCTCAATGTGTGGTTTGTGACGTGTAAATACTGCTTCTAAATCCTTGGGGATTGGCGGATGTCATAGGATATCCGGTCACTTGCCTAAATCCTCCCAGGGGGTGGTTTGGGGTGTGACATAATTCTTTTAGTTAGATATAACCTGATGCTTAGAACCTCTCTATAACAGGACCTACTATCTTAGCCAAGCCTGGAGACCCCAGCATCAGGATCTATATTAGACAGCTAAGAGAGAGAGACTAAGATGGATACGTTTAGTACTACCCCGAGCCGAGAACCGATTGGAATTTTATCTGGCCCTTGCTGCTATTAGTGGATCAGGGGAATGAGATTTTTATCTGTCCTTAGCCGAGGAAGTTAGGGCTGACATAGAGTACCAGCTCGCGATGGAATTTGTGACAGGAAGAAAACTAGAGCAGCTTACCTGTTAGAGCAGGTAAGTAATTAAAAGACTTTTACTTAAAAACTTGAAGTCTCTCATATAGTGTCATGCATAGCTTATCATTATATAAAATGTTTAAGAAATAGAACACAAATGAATGAAAGAAACACCTCATAACAAACAGAGAAGACATATCTAACAACATACCTTACTGGTGCGACTACATAAATTCACTGGAATTGTGGACTTGGTATGCACATGTACTAACTAGGAATTAATTGTTGACCCCGATAAGCAATATTGGAATATTGAACATGTTGCTCTTTTCAGAGAAGCAACAATGGTCAACACAAGAAGAAGTTCACAAGGTGGTCATGGTGGAAAACACCCTCGCATTATACCGGAGGTACAACTACCCAATGGGACTAGGGCTCAAGATTTTGAAGATCGACTGCTTCATCGGAAGCACCAGTGGCTGCACGAGCCACTGTTGTGGCAACTGAACTGGGTATGGCAGCTGGTGAAGTAAACACCCTCATGACCACAATGATGCGAACCATGTAGCAGCAATAAGAATTGCTAGGCCAGATGTCTACGCAATTTGCAACCATGATGCATGAGTGCATAGTACCACCTCCGCCACCCAACCTGCCCATACATTTCCCACCACCTGTGGCTCAATGCTTAGTGGAAAACTCTACCTCCAAGGTTATGGAGAGATTCAACAAACTCCAACCACCTGTGCTTTCCAAGTTAACTTCTGAGGCAATGCAGCCAGAACGGTGGATTAGTGCCCTAGAGAAGGCATTTGAAGTGCTCGAGTGCATGGACGCATAGAAGCTGATATGTGCGGGTTATTAGCTACAGAATGAGGTTGAAGCTTGGTGGAAGGCTACTAAGCCCAATCTGGAAGCCACACATCCAAATCCCACATGGAACCAGTTTAAAGAAGTCTTCTTCAAGAACTACTTCCCGGAGAGCTTCAGGGACAGGAAAGAAGCTGAGTTCGCCGCACTGGTGCAAGGGACCAAGTCAGTGTTGGATTACCAACAAAGGTTTGACGACCTGTTCCATTTTACCCCAGAGCACCTGAGAGGGGAAGTTAGTAAGGCAAAGAAATTTGAGAAGGGACTCAAAACTGAGATTGGATCAGTACTGTCAATTATGGACATCCGGGGCTATGCTCAAATGGTCGACAAGGCGAAGATAATGGAAGAAAGATTTAGAGAGAAGGAGAAAGAGAAAGCTGTAACGTCGCCTAGGCTAGGCAAGAGGCCAAATAATTTCCAGACCTTTGGTTGGCCAAACAAAGCTTACTATGGAACCAGTTCGTATTCCAACCCGACTCCGTACCGTAGGCCGAACGTGGGTCAGAACCCTTTCCTGACGTGATAGTAGGTATGGATTGGCTATCCACCTATGGTGCAAACATCATATGTGCGGAAAAGAAAATTGTATTCAAGATGGAAGATGGGTTAGTGTTCACCTATCAAAGTGAACTAAAGTGGAAACCTAGAAGGATAACCTTATCCGCACTCCAGGAGCCAAAGTTGCTAGATGAAGGATGCCAAGGCTTTTTGGCCACTGTGATAGATATGGAGGCAAAGATAAAACCCTTAGAGGAATTTGACATCGTCAGAGAATTTCCTGATGTTTTTTCCAGAAGATCTGATCCAGCTACCGTTCGATCGTGAGATAGAGTTCGCGATTGACCTAATCCCTGGTGCAGCACCGGTATCCAAGGCACCATATCGAATGGCACCAGTCGAACTGAAGGAGTTGCAGGTCCAACTTCAAGACCTGTTGAAGAAAGGATTTATATGACCCAGTGTATCTCCTTGAGGAGCACCCATGCTATTCGTTAAAAAGAAGGATGGTAGCATGCGGCTGTGTATCGACTACCACGAGCTAAATAAACTGACCATCAAGAATCGATACCCATTGTCGCACATCGATGACCTATTCGACCAGCTACAAGGAGCAAGAGTTTTCTCCAAGATTGATCTTAGGTCGCGATACCATCAATTGAAGATCAAAAGCGATGACATTCACAAAACGGCGTTTAGAACCCGATACAGACATTATGAATTCCTGGTTTTATCATTCGGGTTAACCAACGCCCCGGCAGCGTTCATGGACATGATGAACAGAGTATTCCATGATGTATTGGACAAGTTTGTCATTGTGTTTATTGACAATATTCTGGTGTACTCCAAGAGTGAGGAAGAGCACGCTTGGCACCTTACATTTATGTTGCAACGGTTGTAGGAACACCAGCTTTACCCTAAGTTCAGCAAGTGTGAATTTTGGCTACACCAAATTGGATTCCTGGGACATATCGTCACCAAGGACGGCATTAAGGTAGACCCAGGCAAGGTGAAAGCAGTTCACAAGTGGGAGACTCCGAAGAGTGCCTCTGAGATCCGAAGTTTCTTAGGTTTGGCCGATTATTTTGTTCGATTCATTGAAAATTTCTCACGCATCTCGGCAACCATGACAAAACTTACAAAGAAGGGCGCCAAGTTTGAGTGGAATGAAGCATGCGAGAAAAGCTTTCAGGAATTAAGGAACCAGTTGGTAATAGCTCCAGTTTTGACCGTTGCGGATGGCACTGGAGGAATGGTAGTATATACTGATGCATCTAGGATAGGATTTGGTGGCATCCTAATATAGAAGGGTAAAGGATCTCCTACGCCTCCAGTTAATTGAAGGAACACGAAAAGAACTACCCCACTCATGATTTAGAATTGGCAATGATAGTCTTCGCGTTAAAGATATGGCGGTATTACCTATATGGTGAAAAAAGTAAAATCTTCAGCGATCACAAAAGTCTGAAGTATTTCTTCACCCAAAAGGAGCTGAATATGAGACAGAGGCGATGGTTAGAACTGGTGAAGGATTATGACTATGAAATCCAATACCACCCCAGAAAGGCCAATGTTGTTGCGGATGCTTTAAGTAGAAAATCTCAGACTGCATCCCTCACTTCCTTGGTTGTAAACGAACAGTTATATGAAGAAGCTCGGAAGCTTGATCTAGAACTCATGATCGAAGGAACGGCTATACAACTAGCAGCTATGGATTTGGAGCCATCGATACGAGAGGAGGTAATTGTGAAGCAACCATTGGACCCCGAGCTGGCCAAGATTATTTGGGAAGTACAACAAGGAGTCCATAAGGACCCAGACTTATTGGCCCATGATGGTGCATTGAAGTTTTGAGATAGATTGTGTGTGCCGGATGATTTTGACATCCAAGACCGAATCCTTAAAGAGGCACACAACTCACCCTATTCAATTCATCCTGGGAGCACGAAGATGTACAAGGACTTGAAGAAATACTACTGGTGGATTGGGATGAAAGAGGCCATAGCGATATACGTGTCCAAGTGCCTCACCTGTCAACAGATAAAAATAGAGAGACACCGACAGTATGGATTGTTGCAGCTACTCCCTATACCTGAATGGAAGTGGGAAAGGATTACTATGGATTTCATGACGAATCTACCCAACACCAGGAAAGGAATGAATGCAATATGGGTAATTGTAGATGGACTAATGAAGGCAGCTCACTTCGTATCGATCAAGATAAGTTATTCAATGGAGAAGCTTGCCCAGATATATATTGAAAATATAGTCCGCTTACCCAGAGTACCTATCAGTATAGTACCTGATAGAGATCCTCGATTTACCTTAAGGTTTTGGAGGAGTTTACAAAAGGCACTGGGATCTCAGCTGAATCTTAGTACATCTTTCCATCCACAGACGGACGGACAATCAGAAAGGACTATCCGACTCTGCAGGACATGCTTAGAGCCTGTGTCTTAGAAATGAATGATACATGGGATGCCTATATACCTCTGGTGGAATTTGCATACAATAATAGTCATCACTCCACCATTGACATGGCACCATTTGAAGCACTCTATGGCCAGAAATGCCGAACCCTGTTATATTGGGATGAGGTCGATGAACAAAGATATCTCGAGCCAGAGATGATACAAGCAACATGTGACAAGGTGGATATCATAAAAGAGAAAATTAAGGTGACCCAGTCAATACAAAAAAGTTATACGGATAACCGAAGGAAGGACATTGAATTCGAAGTCGGGGAGAAGGTGTTCCTCCGAGTGTCTCCAACAAAGGGATTGCTACGCTTTAATAAGAACGAAAAGCTGAGCCCAAGATTCATCGGTCCATATGAAATACTCATCAAAGTAGGACCCATAGCATACCGGCTGGCATTACCACCATCTTTGCAAAGCATCCATGAAGTTTTCCATGTGTTAATGCTAAGGAAATACATCAACAACCTGGCACATGTTCTCTCAACTGAACCTGAACAGTTGGACGTGGATATGACCTACGAAGAACAGCCTTCAGAGTTATTGGATAGAAAGGAGCATAACCTCCGTAACTGCACAGTCGCCTTTGTAAAGGTTCGATGGGGAAACAATCCAATCGAAGAAGCTTCTTGGGAACGTGAGGAAGAAATGAAAGAGAAATATCCCCAACTCTTGGAGTTACAAGGTAAGCAAATTTCAAGGACGAAATTTTTGTAAGGTGGGGAGAAATGTCAAACCCTGCTCTTGACTGACTGGAATTTTGATTGGAGGACAAGAACCCCTGACCAGGCATCCAAGCATACTGTGGAATATTACTCCAGTGATTGAAATTGATGAGGAAACCCTAAGGATGACCTCCTACATGCCTGTCAGTAGATGGATCACTGACCCTTGCAACTACATAGCTCATAGCATAATGTATTACCTGGACTCCAAGTATTCTCTCTCCCCTACATAACTGTGGGTCCCACCCCTGGGAATGTGTGTAAAAGACCCTAAATGACATGTGGGTACAAGGCCCTGACCCTGGGTCAAACCCTGTGCAAGCCCACTGAGTTTCAGCCTTGCTGAAATCTCTGGGCGATGCAGACATCACCCAGAGACATCGCCCAGAGTGCAAAATAACATTATTTTAAGGATTTAAATTATAGGGACCACCCATATTGGACATGGGCACCCTCCATAGGTTGAGGGGAGTCTGAGGGACCACCTCATACCCTTAGATCACTGTGGACCCCACTTGAGTGCCCAGAATGGCTGAGAATGCAGTATAAAATGCATTCTGGAAACAGGCCTTAGTAGCCAAACAGGCCCTAGTCATGGGTTAGACTATATATACCAGTGCATTGGGTTCATTTTAAACCCTTGGCTACTGTTCAAATCGTTGGAGAAGGGAGAGGAAAGAAAAGAGAGAAAAGAGAGGAAGAAGAAGAAGGAAAGGAAGGAGAAGAAGAGGAGAAGCAGCCCTACACCCCTTGGCCTGATTTTCGTGCCTCCTCAGTTCAGCTCAGGTATAAACAACCTTGCACATACCTGCTGCCCTCTTTGAATCTCTGTGTTTTGCTTGGTATCTTACCACTGACAGTCCAGAACAACTAGGGGCTGCCATGTACCATCCTTGATCTGCCATGCTAACATGAAGCATGGAAGATCTGAGGTTTCTATGATGTTTTTAACATCTGTTCTTACATCGGGAACCAAAACCAGATCTACGCTTGGCTGCACTGCTGTGTTACACTGAGAACTAGCTGTTTGGAGCCCTGATTGCAAGCCCTGGCTACATGAGACCTAACCCTAGGTAGTAGCAGGCTTGGATTACGATTTTACACTTGAATCCATCCTTGCATGTAGTCAAATTAGTGATTTGTAACTGAAGATATCCTGTGTTACTATTCACTGGGCTGTCTAGGCAACCTCTGGCAGCTAAGTGGTGGGCCCCATAGAAAATCCACAAGGACTAGTGCAAAGTATGCCCCTGGGGGTGCAAGATGAGCTAACATGCATTGGGAGAAGATCCATGCACTACCCAAGGTTCAAAACCTAGGAATCTCAGCCTGATTCCGGTTTTGCAATCTCTGGGCGATGTCTGCATCGCCCAGTTATGGAAACTTTGCTGTTTTGGTGCTCTGACCTGGGGATCCTCACCCCAGGACCACGATTCAATGTTGGGAGGTGGAAACTGACCAGGATGCCCCTCCCCACATCTGTCCATATGTGTAAATACTTTGGGAACCCAAGTGGGCCCCGCAGGACTTGGAAACCCTACCTGTAATGGTCCTGCAACACTGTCAAGTTGGGGATAGCACTGTAAGACTAATGTGACCTAGGAACATGTACTAATATAGAAAATGACCATTCTGCCCCTAGGCCACCAACTCTGGATGATGCACTGGGACATAGGCCTAAGGCCCAGTGCAAGGCCCAAAGAATTTCAAGTGATGACCAACTATACACCGGGTCAACCTAGTGAGCTTAGATGAACCCTAGGACCTCCAAAAATAGTTTGGAATAATAAAATGACAATTTTTGATTTATATCTAGGATTTGATCCTGCGCTCGAGGCCTACAGCCAGACTGCAGCCAGAACTGAATTTGCAACTGAGTTCTTAGAACTAGACCCAGGTGAGTGAAATATTATCGTGTATGTATGTGTAACAATATTATTATGTCGGCAATTAATTTCTTTAATTTATAATGCTGTGTTACTTAAATTCAATGCAATTACTCAAAACTATTATACATCGTATGTCTGTGATCAATTCTGTGATTATACCATGATGACTGTGAATGTTAGACTAGATGCCGTAGTCAGCTTGGCAACAAGGCTGGTGGTAGCCCATAGTATGGGATACGGTTGACACCGCCCGACTCATACAATGCCATATAGACATCGGGCTAGAGTTTCATCACCCATGCTACACACCCTTGCCAACAGGGGTTAAGGTATTGGATAACTGTGAGGACTACCGTAAAACGAGGACTATCGTAAAACCCTAGAGGCGTTTATACCGGGAAGCCTCAGCACAGCTGGGATGCCCCAGGGCAAATATGCCAGGAAGCCTCGGGCTACAAGCTTGGGAAGCACCAGCAGGTGAATTTTTATGGCCACGTGCCAAGATACAAATGATCCGCGGTCTTAATCGGGAAGCACCGAAAAGGTGATTATATATTGAGTCGGTTACCTCATGGGAGTTAATCCAGAGGACCGACCGGGCTGTCCTAGGTAGGGAGATGCTGGGGTCGGCTGGTTCTCTCCGACAACTCAATGGGTGTATCGCGGGAAGGGGTAACTAAGCCCACACCAGGGATACATGTATTGGGGATTGTAGTAGCATTGACCTGACTTAGCCGTATTGTTAGGTGGCTAATTAAATAATCTGGACTTGCATATCATGTAGGAACATGTGGATTGTGGTTGCATATGCATGCATGATGATATGTTTTACTCACGGGCTCAGTGGGGCTCACACTTTGTTATATATGTTTTTCTTTAGATGATTGTGCGGATAGATGCCATTGTGGCATGGATGCTTGTTATAAGGAGGAGAGCCCTCATGATTATCATGCTATTGGTATGGACTCCGACGGAGGTCATGCCGATGATGCGTGCGTTCTCGGTGGTCATTGATGAAGACCAGTGAGGGACGCACTTGATGCTTTTTATCTTGGGGACTCATTTTTATTCTTGGCAGGAGTTTATCCCCGTCTCTGCTTTTGGTTTAGTTGTAGTTTTTCCCTTTCCTTTTTGGGGTTGAGTTATCTCACCCAGTATATATATGTATACATTTTCTTTTGGCTTTTGTCAGCTTTATCTTTCAGTCATGGGTTGTATCTGGGAGGGAATGTTTCAGAACTCTTTTATGTTTATGTATATATATATATATATATATCACCATCATTCCCGTATCGCTACGCTTTCTTTCTTGTTATAATTGTAGATTATCTGTAGCACTCTGATCTTACTTGTAGTAATGTTACGAATGTGGGACGGTGAATGTAATAAGTACTTCTAGATCCGTGGGATTTGGCGGATTTTCGTTACGTAATTCGGGTCACCTACCTAATCCTCCCAGGGGGTGGTTTGGGGTGTGACAATCTGTGATCTTTTTAGGTGTTGGGATGATGCATAATTATCCCAGTCATACCCCTATGTGGTAAAATATCTTACATCAGGATGGGGGTGTGACAGAGTGGTACAGAGCAATGATGCACTGCACTAACCATAGTCTAGACGTAACCACTTGATTTACTCTCCACAAATTAAGTTCTAAGTTAAAAATCTCAAGAACATAAATCATTATGTGCAGACATAGGGAGAAATTTAATTGGAGTGCAAACAAACATTTAGATAATAATAGGCAACATGGAACTTAGAACTCGGAGCATAGGCTATTAAGCTACAACTGTGTAACTGCTTGGTTAAGTCTTAAGTAGATACTAGAAGGGTATATATATGTTATAATTCATGAACAGTAATGGATTAGATTTAACCAACCATAATGATCCACAATGATATAAAAGAGGGAATTAAACAAAATATATGTGTCTATGTACAGGTATAAAGCTAAATGTAACCATTCCCATGATTCCAAATCTTTCTTGGGGCCAATTATGTCCTTCGCAATTTGACATATGTGATTCTATCTTGTTTAACCCAGATTTTTTAGTCCGATCATGAATGTATCAAATTTTTGTTTGGGCATACCTGTGCCCTTTCCAACTTAAGCTACCAAATTTCACCTGTCTGACCCAAAATGCCTGTTAGTAACCACACAAGATCAATATATACATCTATTAATTTTAAAGGTTTTCAGATTGTTCACACTAACTGATCAAAGGAAAGAAAAGAGAAATGTAAGAAACTAAAGGCGAAGCAAAATGAAAATAGTTCCACAAACTATCTATCAAGGACAAGAGACTAAAGAACTGATAGGACAGCTTCAGAGAATTGCCGAGAAAAAGAGCAGAGCTAGTCGTCTGCACCGTCGCCACCACCGCGACCAAGGAAGGCATTGATGTCGTCTACTCCTCGCTCTATGGCCGTAAGACGCCAAGCTTGGGAATTGAGTTGCTTCCCGACTCTGTTGAAGCCATCTGCCACCCTCAAGCCCAGCCGGTTGATGGCCATTGATATGTCACTACCTCCCCCTGGTGCACCTGAAGAACCTACTGCAAATGGTCGAGGACCCCTGAGCTCGAGATCACTATCACTGTCATTCTCCTCATCATTTCCGAGCCCTCTACCCTTTCTGTATTGAATTTGTTCCCCTGCACTATCATAAGCATAGTATAATTTCATCTTTTACAATGCATCGAACCCAATAGGCCCCTCAGTGCTTGACTTTTTGGGCTCATGGTCTAGATCAACCTTGAAGCATAAGAAAACCCAAGTGAGCAACCGACCATAAGGCAGAGTGTGGTTGTGAGCAAGATTCATTACAGCGCGGGCCATGTGCTTCATGATCACATAGGGAAGGCAAATAGGCTGGCCAGTGTAAAGGGAGTGAGCTAGGACTGCGGACATCAAAGAAGGATGTGTGTTGCATGCTTTAGAGGGAGCCAGATTTGTCTTGGCAATGAAAATGAGAACCTGTTGAGAAGGAGTAAATTTGGAGAGGTCTTCATTCTCCTCGTATTTGTTATTTGTCAAGACCTTGAATAACCTCTTACTCTCCTCTGGGTGCAGGCATTTGTCTTGGCAACTGCTTGGAGAATAGTAAACCCTTTTCCCCTATGATGAAATATCGAGAATAATTCCCAACTCCTCTATGGTAAAGCTAATGGCAATCCCCTTCACAAGGGTAGTCAGCCTGAGGTCACCGTCGTCCCCCTCGGACAGCAGCAAGTTAGAATAAAACTCTCTGACCAAGGAAGGGTAGTAAAACTTGGGCAGAATTAGTACATTGGTCCACTCTAATCTCTCGAATCTAGCCTCCACTTTGTATGTCAATAGTTCCTCCACTGTTACGTCCCTTTCCACACGAATCCTTCTATTAAAGAGGCACCTCGGGAACTCCCCTTGGTCCCTTCAGAAGTAAACTAAGGTACATTATAGGTGGTAGGGATAGTAGGCACTATGGAAGTGTCTCTTTTCCTTTTTGGAGCCATAGAGTCACCTATACACATAAGGCAACATCAAAAGAAGTAGCAAAGGTGAGCCAGATTGGAAAGGTGGCATGTGACTGGCAGTTGGAATTAAAGAAGTGAAATGCTTAAGTGATAGGGGAATGGTTTTGAAGGGAAGACTAAACATGATGAACAAAGTCCAAAAGAAATAACTATGTATGAATTATATGGTATGGATATCATAGAGATGTGTTAGGGGTAAAAGGGGAGAAGCAAGATAGGTTCACACATGAAGTTCATATAAAATCCCTAATGTGTGAATGTGAAGAAGTAAGGTTGGTGTAAACAATGTGTACTTTTGATTTTCTTATATCCCAACCAATGCTAAACAATCAAGTGATTGAATGAAGTACCCCAACAAGAGACAAGAATTAACTTACTTGAAGAAGAGGGGGATGAATACTCAAGATTTATTAGTAATATGAATAAGAGTATGAACTTGAGGATGAGACAATGATATAATGTCTATGGAATGTAGAGACATACAACGAATTAATCATGAACTTACAAGGTTTCTCAAGCATGAAGGAATTGAAGAGTTTATTCAATCAAAGTTTAGAACCCACCCCAATGAATTAACTAAACACAATATACAACTCCTAAAATGTTTGCATAGACTACTGAATCTATAAAAGATGCAATGAACAAGTAAGAAGCCGGCCCTATAGTGTCATTGATCTATAGAGCCTTTTTCAAATCCAAAAACCATAGGCCAGATTGATTTTGGCATAGACTTAGTATATATGGCCTTGAGAATGCAAACAAAATCAAGACATGATCATACTTGGAATGAATTATGACAAATCCAAGAAGAAATGAAAGAGAAGATGAAGAGACACAAGTGGAATCTTACAATGAGAAGAAAGAGAATAGAAAGGAGAAGAGAGAAGAGAAATTTTACCTTGATCAAGTGAGAAGTGACCTTTGTGGCCTGAAATTGCAAGAGAACTCCTCAAGGAAGCCTGTAGAGCCTTTCTCCCTCCCCCTGCGATTTTGTTTTCCCTGGAGCCAAAATGAGTTTTGAAACTCACGGTTCTGTTTTTGTTAAAATTTCTCAAACGGACGAACGAACGGAACCACTTATCGTGACTTCGCTCGCCAATCTGTCTTGCATAAAATTTGAAAATTTGTCATTTTAAAACTGACCGGATCAACGAACGGATCCACCGCCATAAGTTCGTCCGTAGATCTGATCGATTCATATTCTCTCGGCCATTTGGAATTCTAAGAAAGGACAAACGAATTGATTCACGTTCTGCATCCCCCCGTTAGTCCGCTCTCCCTGTCTCATGGAGGAACCACGAACAGAACCAAAGTATTGATGCCACTCGTGAGTCTGCCCTATTTTCTTTTAGAATTTTGACCCTAGACTCTTGAGGCCTTTTAATTACACCCTTGTGTGTTGACTTGGTGCCTATACCCTAGGTTGAACACCTTTGTTGTGTGACCCATTTATGGGGGCCACCTATGTCTAGTCTAATGCCTTAGAATTGAATGGAATTAGGACTTGTACCCGACTGGGCCGGCCAATGAGAAATGATAGGCATTAATGACCATCATGATTCCCCTCTTACCTAAAAGGGAGAAGAGTTACTTTTGGGAATGAACACCCTTAGATCTTGTGATTAAGGACCCAAACCTTTATAAATAGGAAGCCTAAACCTGTGGGTAGGTATTAAAAAGGAAAGTAATAGGCTAGCTTGGACTGGTTTATTTGGACGAGCCACAAGGCCACGTGTAGTTGAAGAACACTCATGACACCTTAAGTTAGTGATGACTCTATTTGTACTTTACTTTGTTCATCCAAACCTAGTTTAGACTCATAGAGGAAGTCCTACACCGTTCATTGACCCTTCAAAAAGACTTAGCAAACCGCACCCACGGACTTTGCTCTTGTGGACTACCCTAGATGACAGATATGTCCATAGGAATATAAATGTAATTCTTGAAATTTTTCCTACGCATTGGTGTGATGAGTATATATGTATATATATATGTATCCCTTAGGACCTCAGACTTGCGTGACTAGAATGACTCTCTGGTACTACTAGTGCGATTTTGCCTTGGTCTTACAATGATCACTTAGTTAACCCCTGACCCTTGGTCGTGATTGATCCTAGGATAATAGTTAATGAATTTAGCAATGACTGGATAAGATTAATTATTAAAGCTTACTAAAATGAATTGGCTTAGACCTAACCATTGGAGATTGTTTGGCTCTCGAAAGAGAACCATAAAGGACTTTTTCCCTGTGGAGTAACTGTGAGGTGGATTTAAAGACCTTGAAAGCTGGAACTGAAGGATGTAACAAGACCTTCTCCAACGATAGATATGAATGGAGTAATGGAGCACCAAATGCGTTCCCTCTGTACTGGGAGTGAACAATAGGAGATTCCATCAATATTTCAAATCATTCTAAAGTTGGGTGAGGTAATGAGATAACCAGAAGTGAAAGCATTAAGAGTGCGAACCCTATATTGGGGACTGGATAAGTTGAACCCTGTAACCTAAGTGTGACCAGAGTTGTGAAGGTCAGAGTGATGCCCTACATACTAGACTAAACCACCGAGAACAAGAAGTTCCCTAGATTTTCCAAATCAGGAGATACCCCTCTGACCCACTGGTATATTGTGACCACCGGATCTAAAATCAATTGGAGCCAGGGTTATTGTAAACCATGTCCTTGTAGTAATGTGACCCAATAAGGAAAGGAAATTATAGAACCTGACTTGTTGTGTCATGTAGGCACTGCCTTATCCTAACCCGACCTCTGACCTTGTCCAGAAAATGGACAATTAGTGATGTTGTTGCCCAATAAGCCCTTATCCGTAGGACTGGGATTGCCTTAAATTTTGGGGATGAAATTTTTAATAAGGTTGGGGGGATGTTACACCCAGACCCCAAATATACCCCTATACCCCAGGGCAGTTTAGACCTTTACCTAAGAGGCAATGCCACAATGGCACTGGCCAACACCTGTGACCTTAGACCTAAAATATTACTAAAAGTATCCCCTCGAAGACTTGGAAGTGTGGGTCAAAGCCCTGCAATTTTCCTTGAAGTTTGGGCCTTGACAGTAGCACCAGAGTCACGAACGGATTCACTCTTACTGAATCTGCTCGCGGATCCACCCGTGCTGTCATCTGCCTTTTTGGTAATTCTTCCTGTGGGACCCACATCCCCGTATCCCGGACACTATAATTAGACCTTTAGACCATATAGACCCCTACCCTTGCCATTGGATGGTTAGTTGAACCATGAAGGTGGGGCCCACAAAGCCTAACTTAATTAAATAATGGGTTTTCATAACCTAGCTAAAACCAAACAAGACTTGAGGGCTAATAGGTTTAAGTGAGGCTTGGACCCAACCCAAACACACCCTAACTAACTAACTAAATGGACCTAAGGGCCATGACATGGACCAAACATGGCCTAAGACCTCCCCAAAACGCATTTAAAGCCTAAGGATTAAATGACATTCTAATGACCCCTAACCAAACATAACCTAAGGTCCCTTCTACCCTTAAAGATAAGAGAATCCCTCCCATTCACTTGTCTCTCCTCTTCCCAAATAAATCGTGGAGGAGAAGAGACAAGAGAAGGAGAAAGAGGAGGAAGGAAAGGGAAGAAGTAGAAGTGGGAGAGGAATGAGAGAGGAAGGGAAGAAGATGGGAGCTATGCTAAGGTGGCTGGCTGCCCCACATCTCCTTCTCTTTTTGTCCTGACGAAGGGAGAAGAAGAAGGTGATGGAGAAGAGATGGAAAGGAAGGGAGGAGGCCAAGGGGGCTCACCTAGCCTTGGATTCCACTTCTTCATTAGAGGATCTCACCAAGGTAAGACTTGAGATTGGATCTCCTCCATTTTCCCTTTTGTTTGGTAGATTCCTTGAGCTTGGACTAACCTAGGGTTCCATGTGAGACTCAACGTGGAGTTCGGTCCCTAGTTGGAGCTCTAATGGAGTTGACCTAGACCTGGTTTGAACTCCCATGAGCTACACTTGCAGCCATTGCTGCTAAGCTTTGATTTTGGACTTTGAAACCCAACCTTTAGACCCCAATTGATACCAATACTTGTGGATCTTGGATCCATGAGGTTCAGCCTAGGATCTAGTGACCCTAGAAAGGCTTAGGCACCCCTCCTATGCCCTTGAGAGCTTGGGGTACTCCAAGCTTCAAGCTGGAGCAAAAGCCCTTTAAAATCTCAGACTAGATTTTTGACGGACGAATGACCGGATCCAAAAATCATGGTACCGTCCGTCGATCCGCCTAATGCAAACCCTGCAAATTGGCCTGAATGGACGAAGGCACAGATTCACTCTGTTTACCTTCGACCGGGGCCTATTTCTCACGAGTCTGTCTCAGAAATTGAACGGATGCAGGGGCGGACCCAAGAAGCACATCCGCCCGTTGATTCGCTCCCTTTTAGCTATGCCCCAAGTGTCGAATGGATGCTCCATCAGATCCAAGTAAGATGTTCCGCCCGTGGGTCCGCTCGCCCTGTCTTTACCTTTTGGCCTAAAAGGAGTCAGGGGCAGATTCACCTCTGCTGAAACTGTTCGTGAGTCCGCTCGTGCTGTCTTGGTTGAAACTTGATTTTAACCTTGGGGGCCTAGCATGAGACCCTTCTATACCTATTTTAATGATTTCTTTTGTATGTTTAGGCTGGTGCACCGGTGAGATTCATGTGAACCACGCCGGATGACACCCGATGTTCGGTGAGATTCATGCCAATCACGCCGAGATACACCCGTGCTAGGTGAGTGGGTTCTAGGTGACTTTATTGGGTTTGAATATATATATAATATGAAGTCTTAAGCATGCCATTATATTTATAAGCATTGTGCGTATTGCATTACTTATCTCAATTGCGAATTGTTGTGAATATGATAGTATGCTCACCATTGTATCGAGCTATGGTGCCTGGAGTGCTGATATCGGAAACCTAATTTAATTAAATTATGAAAACTACTATATGTCATCCTATTCTATATGTGTCGTGCTGTGCTGGTACCCGAGTACTAGATGGAATGGGACTTTGATGCACCCTGAATACCTCTTGGGACAATAGGACTTGCATATAGTATATCTGTGGCTAGGATGCTTGTTCCCTTATGCTACGACCCTTGCCAATAGGCATTTATGTGTTGGATAGCCTGAGCACCTGTGGCCTATGGAGGTGGGAGAGGCCAGGACAGGGGTAATGATGGCTATCAGGGTCTACCACTGGGTGGTCATGATGGCTTCTACCAGTGTAGGTCCCCTTGTGATAATTGAGGTTTCACTAGGGTAATAGAATAAGTGACCCTCAGTGTCTCCCGAGTTATCACAGTAGCATATACTTGATCGATAGAATTGTGTGCTAGGTGAAAATTGAATCTAACATTAGCATGCATCATTCTGCTCGATATTGTTTGTGTGATGTGTGTACATTCCCCTTTGCTCCCTCACTAGCTAGTATAGCTAACCCCGTTGTACAACCACTTTTTAGTTTATATGCAAATAACCTCTTGACGAGCACCACTGGGTGCGAATCAAGTGGAGTTGGTGATTTTGACTTGGATGTAGATGTACACCCAAGAGTGGTGCCCTTGGGGCAATTATTTATTATTTAAATTCTGTATTCCTCCCACAATCATGTACAAACTGTATGTTTAATTATTAGGAGAGATTGAATGGTTACAAACATTGTTATTATACTATGTGTTATCATTAGAGAACCGATGCTCTATAATTTCACATATTTTAATTAAATTTTGCTTTCACTAACTCTGTGATTGGAACGATTTATTCCTTTCGGTACGTTCCTTTCTGTCGTCATAATGTGATGACAGGGTGGGCTGTGGTTTGGGATACTGTATCTGTGATCCTGGTAGGTGTTGGGATGATGCGTAGTTGTCCCAGTCATACCCCTATGTGATAAAATATCTTACATCGGGATGGGGGTGTGACATTTACCCTATAGTTTTAATAAAAAAAAAGGAAGTGTTTCTTTTCAAAACATAATTTTAATTTTTTGTTTTGTTTTTGGAGGAAGCAGATGGGTGAAGAGATCCCTCTCTCTACCCACTTGCAATTAAAATGTGATTTTAATTTTAAGGGCTTGGATACATATTATCACATGTGATGTGATGGTTCACTAATTAAAGAAATCCATGGTTTTTGGTTTGCTTGCTTTAATGATGCTCATGCATGAAATTATGTTATGATGTGATTATGGGAATGACATTCTAATAAAATGGATGGTAATTTGATGTATGTGATGCATTGGGATTATGGGTGGATGTGATGCTTCTCTCTTTTTCTCTCTCTCCCCCTATCTTTTTTATAAACAAATATACTCCACCCCATGGGTAGCCCAAATGGTGGGTTGGTTTCTCCAAGTGGGGTTTCTTTATTATGGAAAGTGTATAAAATATTTTTCCTAGGTTTCCATTATAATTTTAGAGGAGCTAGGACTCCCAGGGCATGTTGATGGTGATCCACATGTGGCACTCAAAGCTTATGGAGATGCAAGTCACCTACTTTGAAGATGTGATCGGACGGAGGAGATGATCTAGGCGTGGCATCCATGGCATGATTGATGCACCCAAATTATTAGTTTTTATTTTTATTGGGAGGGTTCTTTAATTGCTTCTGATAAAAATGTTGCCATCCCATAATCACTTTTAATTAATGTTGATTAATTATGTTGTTTAATTCTATCCATGATATGTGAGAGTTGATTAATCCCTCTTTGATCATAATACATGTATGATATGGACTAGTCTAAGTCAGTAGACATGTCCATGGTGTCCTATTGAAGATAAATGCAGAAATTGTGTGATACGACCCCGCATAAGTCGACAGGACATTACCAGGCCTGTTATCACATGGTTATCTATATTTACCACTATCTAGATATGTTAGGGTATGGATAGTGAGAGGGTACTGTGACAGTGGGCCATCTTTCATGATTCCATGATTCTATGATTCTAACTAATGCAATAGGTAAATACATGACTTGGGTGTATGTCAGCCGACAGGATCTGGACATGACACCCAGGTGGCCAAAAATATTGGAAGCCCATGAGGTAGACAGCTTAGTCCACACTACCACGGTGTATATAATGACTCCTGATAGGGTAAGTTATGCATGCAAGGGTTGTAGTTATCCAATTCATCTTTTGGGTAATGAGGGAGACCCAAATCATGAAAGACCATTGATGTGTGTGCTCAAATTTTCTTTCAATGATTGTTAATATGCATGTGTTTTTACTTGTACATGTGTAGATCATTATTCAATGGCTGCCGTTAATTCCAACCTGTTAACACTCATTAGCGAATACAAATTAAATGGTACAAACTATGTCGATTGGTATCGGAGCATTAAATTGCTCCTGACTGTAGAAGGACTATACACAGTTCTAGATGAACAAGTTCCTCCTCAACCCAACCCAAATGATTTTGAGGCAAATGAAGAGATGTAGGATTTCCTCATGAGGGATTCCAAGGCATTACTTTATATCCTAAAATCGTTGGAAAAGTCAGTTCTAGACTCGATCAAGGATATACAAACCGCTGGGGATAAAATGGATAAGCTTTCTGAATTGTTCAACAGGCAGTTGACACACGCCCATTCTGATGTGGTGAGTCAAATCTATAACTCCAAGATGTCCCAAGGGACTCCAATGTTGGATCACGTAATGAAAATTATCAATCTATTTGAAAAACTGGAATCTATGGGGACTTATTTTGTTCTGCGATATAAGACCGATGTGACCTTGGTGTCATTCACTTCTATTTATGCACCCTTTAAGATATCCTACAAGATGTCAGAGAAGGAGATGGAGCTCACTGAGCTTGCAAATGCATTGGTAGAGGTGGAAGCTTCCTTAAAAAAGGACAAGGTTGAGGTCAATGCAACTGGTTTAAAGTCTTCTTCAAATGGGAAGATGAAGAAAAAGGGGAGTAAGGATAAGCCCCTAAAACCTAAGGGTGGGAAGTTTGGCAATAAAGGCAAAGGCAAGTGCCTCTATTGCAAGAAGGAGAGTCACTGGAAAAGGAATTATCGTGCATACCTAGCTACTGTGAAAGACAAGAAGCCGGATGAAACAGAGGCTGCTAAAGAAGGTATATGTGATGTTCACGTTCTTTATAAGTCTAATTTATCTTATGAACCGATCAACTCTTAGTTGTTCCACTGTTCATATTTGCAATGATTTGCAGGGGTTCAAGGAGACAAGGAACCTAGAAAGAAATGAGGTGCATCTTCGGAAGGGCATTGGAGCTAAGAACATGACAATGGTTGTGAGGAATTTTATTTTAAATTTTAGTTCTGCTTGTTTAGTTTTAAATGATTGCTATTATGTACCCTCTTTTAAGAGGAAGATTGTTTCAGTTTCAAAACTAGTTTTGGACGGGTATAGTTTTTCCTTTAATTCTAGATTAGTTATTCATTTTAATAATTCTTTTGTGGCATCTGGATATATGCAAAGTGGTTTGTACTTTCTAGATTGCCCTATTAGAATGAATACTATTTTGAATGTTGATTTGAAGCGAAAAACAGCTCCAGTGAACTCAACATATCTGTGGCATCTAAGATTAGGTCTGATTGGGCTGTAATCTTCGATAGAAATCACTATGTACTTGCTGCTGTTATTTGAATATTTATGAAGGATTTGACACTGCTATGTGATTTCTATGACTGCAGGCTTCTAAGGTAGAATCAGCCCCCTTAGCTGATTTTGGATGTTTAATACCAGCTAGGCCAAGGGTCCGCATGTGTGCAAATTGTCATCTTAAGGGTATTAACGTAATTTGATAAAGAGGAGATTTCTCAAGAAAAGTCGATGTTGGACACATTGCATCAGTAAAATTAAATGGTTAATGTTTAATTCTTAGGTCGAGTCAATTCGGTTCAAGGAAGGAGGGATTATGGCCAAAAAATGGATTATGGCAAAGTTGGAAGGTGTGAAGAAAGAAAAAATAAAAGAAAGAAAACCTAATTTCTCTCTTCTCTCACGTAAACCTCTCTCTCTCTCTCTCTTTCTAGTTTCTTAATCCAAAACCTATTCAATCGCTTTTTCTAAGTCATCCCCATCTCTCACGTTGCCTCTCTCTCCCATCCCCATCTCACACGTTGCCTCTCTCTCTCTCTCTCTCTCTTACTCTCCTAGTCCAACCCAATTCCCTTTGATCCTTTTCGGTTGTTTTATTTAAAAACCCATATCACCTCTCCCTATAAATGGATATAGATTGATTTCTAAAAGGGGGGAGAATTGGGATATATTCAACCACCGAGAGAAAAAGGAAACTGGAGATAGGAGCACCGATCGAGGCTTTAAGAAGGAAAAGAAAGAGGAGAGGAAGAGCATCTACCATCGCCACCATCCAGCACCTTCATCAACACACACCTGAATCGCCATCGCTACCATTGCTTCTACTCTCTTTTTCCCTCTAATTCTCTTCGCTTGTATCCCTAACTTCTCTTTATTTAATTCATGTTAAATGAGTAACTAAACTTACTGCTGTTTTTGGGAAGATGATACATTAAAAAAGATTTAATTATTCATTCTCTTTTCTTATTGATTGCTTGGAAAAGACTTAGGCATCTCATTATGGTTTTTGTGTAATCATGTTTACATCTAGTTAGGGTAATTTGTTTCTGTGATTCAAGTTAACCTACCAAGCAATGGTATTGAATTGATTCATGTGGTCGTATCGATGATACAATATATCTGAGTAGATTGTGCGTACCCGAGCTCTTTGAACTTTCAATTCATTGTAGCGATCGGATGATAATTTTGCCAAGATACTTTATACCTAGAAGGGACCCGATTTTCTGTGGTTGTCATGGGGCTTGTAGTTGCCATGAGCCAAATATGAGAGAGATTGAATGATAAATCTAAACTAAAGTTGATTCAACCTAAAAATAGTATTTTCTCATCATCTTTTATTCGCTTTAATCGGTTGCTAGTGTCAACTTCAAATTAATTAATTTGCATTTTTAGTTACACCTTAGACTGGATTTAATTTTGTGCAACTTAGCCTCTATTCCCTGTAGTTCGATACCCGTACTCTCCACTGTATTAGTGTTTAGTTAAGTTTATTTTTTATCCGTAGAACGACACGATCAAATTTTGGCGCCGTTGCCTGGGAACTAGAGCATGATTGCTAGAGTTTTATCGAGTCGTTTAATGTTCTTTCGATAGCTTGTGTTAATCTTTATTTCGGATTTTCGTTTTAGGTATTTCAGATTTTTGCATCTCTTAGTTTAACAACCTACAATAGCGTTAATTTTGATTTCTTTTTGGTGTTAACATAGCTTACTTTATTATTCATTCTATAATTTGTCTTTAGTATTAGTGATAGACTCACGACTTTATTTTCTGCTGTAGGTATTGAATCGCTAGAGTTTGTTTGAGAGGGGATATGGTTCAGCTGGATTCGGTTCTTTCAAAAACACACCGATGCAGTCCGGATAGCCTCTGTGATATTCTCTTTATTTTTCTTTTAGTAGCTAATTTCAGCCTTGTATGATTCGGTCCCACGCTGGCCTAGTTACCCTTGTATGCTTCGGTCCCATACCACTTTAGGATTGACCTTGGTACGCTTGGATCTGCGCTAGTTTAGGATTTCATTTTATTTAGGGTAGTTTAAACTTTTCACTTTTTTTTAGGATAGTTTTAATTTTAGTTTTAATTTACATGTGTAATTTTCATTTTAATTTTATTTGTAATTTTTCTTTACCACTTTTGTAATTTTCTTTTTCTTTTAGTATAGGTTACCCTTGTATGTGCGGTCCTACAAGCTTAGTTGCCCTATTTTGATCGGTCCCATATTAGGACATTCGACCCTACACTTACTACGTTTGGACCCCAGTAGCTAGGTTGATACACTTGTATGCTCGGTCCCAGCCTAGTTTAGTTTGGTCGTTGTATGCTTGGTACACGCTCAACCCAACCTAACCTATTAGATTCTGACCCCCAAATCGAACGTACCTATAAGCGGATTAGACACCATATCAGGAAGGGTGATGAGGCAAACCCACAGGCCAGGCCACTGAGTGATCATTTCACTCCAACTGCATACCAATCCCAAACCGGTATTAGGCTACCTACAATTGCGGCTGCTCATTATGAAATCAAATCAAGCATTATCCAGATGCTGCCATCGTTCTATGGACATCATAATGAAGAGCCCTACAAGCACCTGGATGAGTTTTTGGAGATTTTCTCTACAGTAAAAATCCAAAACCTCTTAGAGGACGCCCTAAAACTGTGGCTATTTCCATTTTCCCTCAAGGATAAAGCCAAGCATTGGCTCCATTCCTTGGATTCTGCACAAGTAACCACATGGGTGAAAATGCAACAGCAGTTTCTGAAGAAGTTTTTCCCAATAGGCCGAACCAATACCATTAGAAGGGCTGTCACCACCTTCTCCAAGAATAGTGGTGAAGAATTTCATGAGTATTGGGAAAGACTGAAGGAACTACTTCGGAAATGCCCCCACCATGCTATACCAAAATGGCAATTGGTATAGTGTTTCTATGATAGTCTTAGTGACCAGTATCGTCAGATGGTGGATGCCTCTTGTGGAGGAACATTCATGCACAAGAGCGAGAATGAAGCATGGGATCTTTTTGAGACCCTGAGGGAAAACTCCCAACACAGAGCTTCAGCCTCAAGGACTGACGTTGTCAAACCCTGCACCTGACTGGCTGGAATTTTGATTGAAGGACAGGAACCCCTGACTAGGCAACCAAGAACACTGTGGAGTATCACTCTAGTGATTGAAATTGATGAAGAAACCCTGTGCATGTCTTCCTACATGCCTGTTAGAAGATGGACAGCTGACCCCTGCAATTGCATAGCTCACAGCATTATGTATGGCCTGGACTCTAGGTAATCTCTCTCCTCTCCATAACTGTGGGACCCACCCCTGGAAAAGTGTGTAAAAACCTCTAATTGGCAAGTGGGGACAATGCCCTAACCATGGGTCAAACCCCTGTGCAAGCCCCACTGAGATTCAGCCTTGCTAAAATCTCTAGGTGATGCAGACAAAGCTCAAAGACATCGCCCAGAGTGCAAAACAGCATATTAAATTGATTTTAAATTATGGGGACCACTCATATTGCACATGGGCAGCCTCCATAGGTAGAGGGGAGTCTGAGGGACCACCTCATACCCCTGGACCACTGTGGACCCCACCAGTGTGCCCAGAATGACTGAGAATGTAGTAAAAAATGCAGTCTTAAAAGGGGCCTCAGCAGCCAAGCAGGCCTTAGTAAGCTTGGGCCTATAACTAGCAGTGCCATGGGTTCATTTAAACCCCTTGGCTACTGTTCAAATCGTGGGGAAAGGAGAAGAAAGAAAAGAGAGGAAAAGAGAGGGAGAAGAAGAAGAAGGGAGGAGCAGCTCACACATCTCAGCTCTGATTTCGTGGCACCCAAGCTCAGCTCAGGTGTACAAATTTCTGCCCAAACCTACTATTCCCTTTTATGCCTATGTTTTGGATGATTTTCTGCTCTCTAGCAGCCCAGAATAGCTGAGAACTGCCTAGAACTGCTCCAGATCTGCCATGCAAGTGTGAAGCATGGAAGATCTGGGAATTTTAAGTAATTTTGCAGATCTGTTATGTTGGTCTTGGAGCCGAAACCTAGCTGTGCATAGCTGCATTGCCCAGTTTCACTATTAGTTGGCTATTTGGAGCCCTAGATGCAAGCCCTGGCTGCATGGGACCTAGCCCTAGGTGGTAGCAGCCTTGGATCATCATTTTACATCTGTTTCCAGCTTTGCATGTAGCTAAAACTGAGTTTTATACCTAAAGAAAACCCTATGATACTATTCACTAGGCTGTCTGGGCAGCCTCTGGCAGCCAAGTGGTGGGCCCAGTGGAAAATCCACATGGACCAAAATGAAGATCACCCTTGGGGTCACCTAATACCCTAACATGCATAGGGGAAAGATTTGATCACAGCCCATAACCAGCAACCATGGAAACTCAGCCCAGAGACATCGCCTAGTGAATGATTTACTACTGTTTTGATGTTCTAACTTGGGGGACCTCACCGAGTGGCCATGGTACTGTGTGGGAACGTGGAAAATGACCTAAAGGCCCATCCCCACATTTATCCATATATAGGAATGCTTGGGAACCCAAGTGGACCCCGCAGGACTTGGAATCCCTGCCTGTGCTTGGTCCAGTAGCACTGTCAAGCTGGGGACAGCACTGTAAGCCTATTATGACCTAGGGTCAGGTACTAATACTATAAATGACCATTTTACCCCTAGGCCACCATCTCTGGATGATGCACCGGAACATAGACCTAAGGCCCAGTGCAAGGCCCAGAGAATTCCAAGTAAAAACCAACTGAACACCGGGTCAACCCAGTAAGCTTAGATCAACCTCAGGATCTCCCAAGATGGATTGGAATATTAAAATGACAATTTTTTATTTATACCTAAGATTTGATCCCGCGCTCGAGGCCTACAACCAGACTGCAATTGGAACTGAATTTGCAATCGAGTTCTTAGAACCAGACCCAGGTGAGTGAAGTATTATCGTATATGTATGTGTAACTGTGTTACTAAGCCAGCAATTAAGAATCTTAAATCATAAATGCTGTGTTATCTAATTTTGTTCAATTACTCAAATTACTACACATTGACTGTCTGTTGATCAACACTGTGAATCTTATTTGATGATTGTGAATGTTAGACTAGATGCCGTAGTCAGCTTGCATTCTCGATGGTCATTGATGAAGACCGTTGAGGAGTGCACTTGATGCTTTTTATCTTGGGGACTCCTTTTTGTTTCTGTTAGGAGTTTATCCCTAGTTTGTTGGTGGTGTAGTTTTAGTTCTTTTTCTTTTTGGGGTTGAGTTATCTCACCCTGTATATATATAAATATGTATGTATTTCAGTCTTTCAGTTTTTGTCAGCTTTGTTTCTCTTTGTGGGTTGTATCTAGGTGGGAATGTTTCAGAACACTTTATATATACACATATCACCTCATTCCCATAATGCTACGCTTTCTCTTTGATTATTATAATTGTAGTTTATCTACAGCACTCTGATCTTACCTGTAGTAATGTGATGAATGTGGGACCGTGAATGTACTAACTGTTTCTAGATCCGTGGGATTTGGCAGATTGCCGTTATGCAATTCGGGTCACCTACCTAATCCTCCCAGGGGGTGGTTTGGGGTGTGACAGAGCTTGGTATCAGAGCGTGAGGTACTTCTTACATTCACGGGGTGCAGATTAGGATTAATAAGCTACCAACATTAAAACGAGTAATAATTAAAAGCTACAGGGGAGGTAGATGCAATTAAATAGAAGATGCATAATTTCCATTAAATTTAAAGACAACTGTGGCTAAGCCACTACATAAGTTTGATTAAAAGTATTGCTTCAATATTTACATCAGCTAAAAAAAAAAAAAAACTACATACATCTCGAACAAGGAAAAAAAAAGAGTACATAAGCTAAAGAGAAAAGATATGTCTGAACCACGTAGCACTGAGTCAGAAGCTGGCTGAAAGAAACTACTCCGGTGGAGGCAAGTTGCCCGATGGAGGCTGTGACTGGCGCAAGTCAACACGATAGAACCTGTCCCAGAAGTCCAGGTGCTGCTCTACTGACACTACTCTCTCTCCAATGATGTGAAGCCCCGATCCATCCTAGTCGACATATCAATGAGCTGAGTGCTGAGACCCTAAAAAATGTGACATCATCTGTGCCCACTCAGATGGCCCTGGCACCTGTGAGCTAGAAGCACCCATCGCTCCATAAGCAGGTAAATCTATGAACTATACACCAATGCCCTCAAAGCTGCCCTACCCCTCACCCTGAATGTCTCCCTGGATGTCACCCTGCTCATCACCACCCTGCACCTCATCATGCTCCACATCCTGCTCATCACCTGGCATCCCCATCTCCTCATCCTCTGGTGGATCACCCCCTGGCACCTTCATCTTCAATATTGAGGTCTTATCAATGGGCCTAGATCTATCCTTCTCCATATACTCACCCGCCAAAGGAACCTCAAAGTGCCGAAAGACTAAGGTAAGGAACTTCCCATATGGAAGGTTCCCATCAGATGGGTTCTGTGCATGATATAGCATAACCTGGAGTAATAGGTATGGGAGGTTTATGACTGGACCCCCTCTGCCTGCTCCCAATAGGTAATATGTGATATACGCTCTCATCATAGAAATGCTACCTCTGTTACCGCCCTTGGGGTAGATGTTGTAGGTTACACACCTACTAATGACTCGGGCACTGGGCTTATAGGAAGCCTCAAATTTGGGAGTGTCCTGTGAACCTGTCAATGCTTTGAAGACCCTCCTCCTGGTCTCCAAGGAAAACATCTCAGAAATATCAACACGGGGCTTGTAATAGCACCTCTCCCCAGTATTGGGCAGCCCCAGAATCCCTGCTAGTGAGGCAGTAGTCAACCTGATATCCACTCCCTTCACCCTACTCTCCAACCTGAACTCTTGTGCCCCAGATGGCACCAAGTTGCAGTAGAAGTACCGAACCAAGTTGGGATAACAAGGTTCAGTAGGAGTCAACATTAGGGTCCAACCCAAGGTGTTGAACCTAGTAAAGAGACTATATTGATGGAAGTCATCCACCTGGACCACCAGACCATTGACTATCTTCGGGGATTTAAACTTATCCCAATCCTTAGAATGCTCATACCTAGAGAAGAGGAATCGGTCCAACTCGGGTTCCTTCGAAGATGAATCATCCCTTGGTGAAGAGGGAGGCACCGTAGATGATGATGAAGAAGAATGATCGCTCTCAACTCGTAGCCTCTTCTGGGCTACCGATTTCCTAGCCGTGCGATGACTTGTAGACATTGGGCTACAAAAAGAGAAGGAAAAAAAAGTTAGGGTTATGGGAAAATAGGTAAAAGCCTAGCTAAAACAAGAATAAACTAAGAAAATATCTAATGTGTAGAAAATGATTAAGAAATCTTACCTTGGCTCATGTGGATTTGCGAAAGATTCGAAGAAATGTGAGGAATTGGTGTGGAAATAGTCACACTACCCTCCAAAGAGCTTTCCTAGGTGTTTAGAGAAGTTTAGGAAAGGGGTGGTACAAAATGGGCCCCTCTCGGACTCATATACCTGCGCCTCGATTCTCTGGGCGATGCATCCAACGCCTAGAGACATCGCCCTGTGATTATATTTTTGCTGATTTTATGTTTTGACACATGGGAACTTGGATATTACTTAAAATAACCTTAATAAACATGAAAATATAAACTTTTATAAAATAATCATAAAAAAAAAATATAATATAAAATAAAATAATTCACTTATTGCTTAATAACCCATATAGGGGGAAATAGCCATCACTTGGGAGGTTCTAGTACAAGACACATAGGAATTTGAAATTTTCTTTTATGTCTAAATATTTAATGCTAGATAAATACATATATGCCTATAAGAAATAATTTGTATGTGAATAATTAATATTATGTGCTTGATATTGTGATGTACAAATTGAGTGGAGTGATGCTATGCAAAACCAAACATAGGTATGTAGGTATGTTGTAATACGTATTTACGACGTGTAGGGAGCGTAGATCTTACCCTATCCAAAGACTAGGTCAGCCAAGAATAGGATCTAGTAGGTTGTCTCGCCACTCAAAACTCTTTAGACGCTAAGGTACCTCAAGCCAACCCAATTATATTCTCATTATTTATAGTCATCTGAATTTTAGTAGACATGTACTTAATTCCTGTAATTAAGTATAACCTGATGCTTAGAACCATTTTCTATGACAGGACCCATTACCTCAACCAAGGCTAGAGACCACAGCATCATGATCTATATTAAACAAACTATGAGAGAGACTGATACGGATACGACTAGTACTGCCCCGAGCCGAGAACCAGTTGGACTTTTATCTAGCCCTTGCTGCCATTAATGGACTAGGGGAGCGAGACTTTTATATGTCCTTAGCTGAAGAAGTAAGAGCTGACATAGAGTACCTACTTGCGATGGAGTTTGTGACTGGAAGGAAGCTGGAATTGCTTTCCTGTTAGACCAGGTAAATAATTAAAAGTCTTTTACTTAAAAATTTGAAGACTCTCATATAGTGTCATGCATAGCACATCGTTACATGAAATGTTTAAAAAAGAGAAACAAAACACAAAGTGAAAGAAACACCTCATAATAAACAAAGATGACATATCTAACAATCCACCTTACTAGTTCGACTCATGAAGATCACTGGAACTATGGACTAGGTTTGTACCTACATTAACTAGGAAATAATTGATGACCCCGATGAGCAATATTGGAATATTGAACATGCTCCTCTTTTCAGAGAAGCAACGATGGTCAACACAAGAAGAAGTTCACGTGGTGGTCGCAAAGGAAGACAACCTCGTATTATACCGGAGGTTGAACTGCCAAATGGGACTGAGACTCAAAATTCTGAAGCATCGGCTGCTTTGTCAGAGGCACCAGTGGCTGCACAAGCCACTGCTGCAGCACCTCAGCCAAATATGGCAGCCGACGATGTAACTACATTCATGGCCACTATGATGCGGACCATGCAATAACAACAAATATTGCTTGGTCGGATGTCCACATAGTTTGCAACCATGATGCATGAGCGTGCGGCGCCCCACCACCACCTAACCGGCCCGCACTATTTCCACCACCTATGCCTCATCACCTTGCGAAGAACTCTACCGCCAAAGTTATGGAGAGATTTAAGAAACTCCAACCGCCTGCGTTTTCCAAAATAACTTCTGACGCAATGTAGTCAGAACGGTGGATTAGTGCCCTAGAGAAGGCATTTGAAGTACTTGAGTGCACAGATGCACAGAAGCTTATATGTGTGGGTTATCAGTTGCAGAATGAAGCCAAAGCTTGGTGGAAAGATACTAAGCCTAACTTGGAAGCTAGTCACCCGAATCCCACGTGGGAGAAATTTAAAGAAGTTTTCTTCAAGAACTACTTCCTAGAGAGTTTCAGGGATAGGAAAGAAGCTGAGTTCACCGCACTGGTGTAAGGGACCAAGTCAGTATTGGATTACCAACAACGGTTTGAAGACCTGTTCCATTTTGCTCCAGAGCACCTGAAAGGGGAAGTTAGTAAGGCAAAGAAATTTGAGAAAGGACTCAAGACTAAGATCGGATCAGTATTGTCAATCATGGACATCCGGGATTATGCTCAGATGGTCGACAAGGAGAAGAAGATGGAAGATAGATTTAAAGAGAAAGAGAAGGCTATGACGTCGCCTGGGTTGAACAAAATAATTTTCACCTTTTTGGGTGGCCAAATAAAGTTTATCGAGGAACAAGTTTAAGCCCTAATCCGACTTCGTATTGTAGGCCGAACGTGGGTCAGAACCCTTTCCACCCCACTTTCAATCGACCTGCTCAACCAACTACTTGTCAAGCGACAACAGTAGCTTCGCCAGCCCGACCAGCTACCAGTCAAGTGAGCCAAGCCTCAACACCTGCTATTCCACCCTATAAGTGCTATGTGTACAATAAGGAAGGGCACATGGCTAGAGATTGCAGATCGCATGGGTATAGCAACAACTCACCGAACCAGCCCTACGCTAGACCATTCCAGCCACGGGACAATCATACACGAGGAAAGGTGTTCGCAATGACAAATGAAGAAGTTGAGGTAAACCCCGATGTATTGACAGGTACGTTTTCTGAACACTACTAAATTATAGGGGATAACTAGTTTACCTTATGTAACCTAAATTACATACAAACCCTAGGTACCCTGAATGTCTCAACCATACCTGAACGAGTATTATTCGACTCGAGCGCATCCCACTCTTTTGTTTCTACCACTTTTACGAGTAGGATGAAAGATCAATCGAGAGACATCAGGCACAAACTAGTAATCAGCACATCGGCGGGCAGTGTCGTGAATTTGAAGGAGGTCTACAACCCTTGCCAGATTGAGATTTGTGGGATGAATTTAACCGCACAGTTGGTAAAGTTGGATATGAAGGATTTTGACGTGATACTAGGCATGGATTGGTTATCCGCCTACGGTGCAAACGTCTTGTGTGCCGAGAAGAAAATAGTGTTTAAAATGGATGATGGGTCAATCCTCACCTATCAAAGTGAACCAAGAAGGAAACCCAGAAGGATAACCCTTATCAACCCTCCAGACCTGAAAATTGTTAGACGAAGGATGTCAAGGCTTTTTGGCCACTGTGATAGACACAGAGGCAAAGATAAAACCCTTGGAAGAACTGGATGTCGTCAGAGAATTTCCTGATGTTTTTCCAAAAGATCTGACACAGCTACCGCCTGATCGCAACATAGAGTTTGCAATTGATCTAATTCCTGGTGCAACATCGGTATCCAAGGCACCATATCGTATGGCACCAATCGAACTAACGGAGTTGTAGGTTCAACTTCAAGACCTACTAAAGAAGGGATTTATACGACCCAGCGTATCACCCTGGGGAGCACCCATGTTGTTTGTTAAGAAGAAGGATGGTAGTATGCGGCTGTGTATTGACTACCGCGAGCTGAATAAGCTGACTATCAAGAATCGATATCTGCTGCCGCGCATCGATGACCTATTTGATCAGTTACAAGGAGCAAGAGTTTTCTCCAAAATTGATCTTAGGTCAGGATACCATCAATTGAAAATCAAAAGCGGCGATATTCACCAAACGGCGTTTCGAACTCGATACGGACATTATGAATTCCTAGTTTTATCGTTCAGATTAACCAATGCCCCAGCAGCGTTCATAGACATGATGAATAGAGTATTCCATGACGTATTGGATAAGTTCGTCATTGTGTTTATTGACGACATTCTTGTGTACTCCAAGAACGAGGAAGAACACACTCGACATCTTACTTTTGTGTTGCAGCGATTGCGAGAACACCGACTTTATGCCAAGTTTAGTAAATGTGAATTCTGGCTTCACTAGATTGGATTCTTGGGACACATCGTCACTGAGGACGGCATCAAAGTAGACTCAAGAAAGGTGAAAGCGGTTTTCGAGTGGGAGACTCCGAGGAGTGCCACTGATATTCGAAGTTTCTTAGGTTTGGCCGGGTACTACTGACGGTTTATTGAGAATTTCTCGCACATCTCAGCACCCATGACAAAACTTACAAAGAAGGGAGCCAAATTTGAATGGAATGAAGCATGCGAGAAAAGTTTTTAGGAATTGAGAAACTGATTGGTGACAGCTCTAGTCTTGACCATTCTGGACAGCACCGGAGGAATGGTAGTATATACTGACGCATCCAGGACAAGATTGGGTGGCATCCTGATGCAGAAAGGTAAAGTAGTCGCCTATGCCTCCAGACAATTAAAGGAACACAAAAAGAACTACCCCACTCATGACTTAGAGCTGGCAGTAGTAGTCTTCACGTTAAAGATATGGCGGCATTACCTATACGATGAAAAGAGTGAAATCTTCAACGATCATAAAAGGCTGAAGTATTTCTTCACCCAGAAGGAGCTGAACATGAGATAGAGGCGGTAGTTAGAACTGGTGAAAGATTATGACTGTGAAATCCAGTACCACCCTAGTAAGGCCAATGTTGTTGCTGATGCATTAAGTAGAAAATCTCAGACTGCATCACTCACTTCCTTGGTCGTAAGCGAACAATTGGTAGAAGAAGCTCGAAAGTTTGATTTGGAACTCGTGATCGAAGAAACGGCTATACAATTAGCAGCTATGGATCTATAACCGTCGATACAAGAAGAGGTAATTGCGAAGCAACCATTGGACCCCGAGCTGGCCAAGATCATTTGGGAAGTACAACAAGGAGTCCATAAGGACCCAGATTTTTCTTTGGCCCATGATAGTGCACTAAAGTTTTGAGACAGATTGTGCATGCCTGATGATTATGATGTCCAAGACCGAATCCTTAAAGAGGCACACAACTCACCCTATACAATTCACCCCGAAAGTACGAAGATGTACAAGGATTTGAAGAAGTATTACTGGTGGATGGGAATGAAAGAGACCATAGCTATATACGCGTCCAAGTGCCTCACCTGTCAACAGATAAAAGCATCGAGACACCGATCGTATGGATTATTGCAGCCACTTCCCATACCTGAATGGAAGTAGGAAAGGATCACTATAGATTTCATGACAAATCTGCCCAACACCCGAAAGGGCATGAATGCGATTTGGGTGATCGTAGATGGACTAACAAAGGCAGCTCACTTTATACCAATTAAGATAAGTTATTTTATGGAGAAGCTTTCCCAATTATACATAGAAAATATAGTCCGCTTACACGGCGTGCCTGTCAGTATTGTGTCTGACAGAGATCCTCGATTTACCTCAAGGTTTTGGAGGAGTTTATAAAAGGCATTGGGATCTCAACTGAATCTTAGTACAACTTTCCATCCGCAGACAGACGAACAGTTAGAAAGAACTATTCAGACTCTAGAGGATATGCTTCGAGCCTGTGTTTTAGAAATGAACAATAGTTGGGATGCTCACATACCTCTAGTGTAATTTGCATACAATAATAGTTATCACTCCACCATTGGCATGGCTCCATTTGAAGCTCTTTATGGACGGAAATGTCAAACTCCGCTATATTGGGATGAAGTTGGAGAACGAAAATATCTCAGGCCTGAGATGATACAAGCGACCTGTGATAAGGTGGATGTCATAAGAGAGAAGATCAAGGCAGCCCAGTCAAGATAGAAAAGTTATGTGGATAATCAAAGGAAGGACATTAAATTTGAAGTCGGAGAACCCGTCATCTTTGTCAGGCATCCACGATGTTTTCCATGTGTCAATGCTTAGGAAGTACATTAACAACCCGTCACATGTACTATCAATTGAACCTGAACAGTTGGACATGGACATGACCTATGAAGAACAACCTACGGAGATATTGGATAGAAAGGAGCAGAACCTCCATAACCACACGGTCTCCTTTGTGAAGGTTCAATGGGGAAACAACCCGATAGAAGAAGCTTCATGGGAACGTGAAGAGGAAATGAAGGAAAGGTATCCTCAACTCTTCAAATTGCAAGGTAAATAAATTTCGAAGAAGAAATTTTTGTAAGGTGGGGAGAAATGTCAAACCCTGCTCTTGACTGGCTAGAATTTTGATTGAAGGACAGGAACCCCTGACCAGGCAACCAAGAACACTGTGGAGTATCACTCCAGTGATTGAAATTGATGAAGAAACCCTGTGCATGTCTTCCTACATACCTGTCAGAAGATGGACAGCTGACCCCTGCAATTGCACAGCTCATAGCATTATGTATGGTCTGGACTCCAGATAATCTCTCTCCTCTCCATAACTATGGGACCCACCCCTAGAAAAGTGGGTAAGAACCTCTAATTGGCATGTGGGCACAATGCCCTAACCATGGGTCAAACCCCTATGCAAGCCCCACTGAGATTCAGCCTTGTTGAAATCTCTGGGCAATGCACTGGGCAATGCAGACAAAGCCCAGAGACATCGCCCAGAGTGCAGAACAGCATATTAAATTGATTTTAAATTATGGGGACCACTCATATTGGACATGGGCACCCTCCGTAGGTAGAGGGGAGTCTGAGGGACCACCTCATACCCCTGGACCACTGTAGACCCCACCAGTGTGCCCAAAATGACTAAGAATGCAGTCAAAAATGCATTCTTAAAAGGGGCCTTAGCAGCCAAATAGGCCTTAGTAAGCTTGGGCCTATAAATAGTAGTGCCATGGGTTCATTTAAACCCCTTGGCTACTGTTCAAATAGTGGGGAAGGGAGAAGAAAGAAAAGAGAGGAAAAGAGAGGGAGAAGAAGAAGAAAGAGAAGAAGACGAAGGGAGGAGCAGCTCACACATCTGAGCTCTGATTTCAAGGCACCCAAGCTTAGCTTAGGTATACAAATTTCTGCCCAAACCTGCTGCTCCCTTTGATGCCTATGTTTTGGATGATTTTCTGCTCTCTGGCAGCCAAGAACAGTTGGGAACTGCCTAGAACTGCTCCAGATCTGCCATGCAAGTATGAAGCATGGAAGATCTGGGAATTTTAAGTAATTTTATAGATTTGTTATGTTGGTCTTGGAGCCAAAACCTGGTTGTGCATAGCTGCACTGCCCAGTTTAACTGTTAGTTGGCTGTTTGGAGCCCTGGCTGCATGGGACCTAGCCCTAGGTGGTAGCAGCCTTGGATCATCATTTTACATCTATTTCCATCTTTACATGTAGCTAAAACTGAGTTTCATACCTATAGAAAACCTTGTGACACTATTTACTGGGCTGTCTGGGCAGCCTCTGGCAGCCAAGTGGTGGGCCCAGTGGAAAGTCCACATAGACCAAAATGAAGATCACCCCTGGGGTCACCTAATACCCTAACATGCATAGGGGAAAGATATGATCACAGCCCATAACCAGCAACCTTGGAAACTCAGCCAAATCTCGTTTTGAAATCTCTGGGCGATGCACCCAACGCCCAGAGACATCGCCTAGTGAATGATTTACTGCTGTTTTAATGCTCTGACTTGGGGGACCTCATCCAATGGCCATGGTACTGTGTGGGAAGGTGGAAAATGACCTAAATTCCCCTCCCCACACCTATCCATATGTGGGAATCCTTGGGAAGCCAAGTGGGCCCCGCAGGACTTGGAAACCCTGCCTATGATTGGTCCTGCAGCACTGTCAAGCTAGGGATAGCACTGTAAGCCTATTATGACCTAGGGTCAGGTACTAATACTATAAATGACCATTTTACCCCTAGGCCACCATCTTTGGATGATGCACCGGGATATAGACCAAAGACCTAGTGCAAGGCTCAGAGAATTCCAAGTGAAAACCAACTGAACACCGGGTCAACCCAGTAAGCTTAGATCAACCCTAGGATCTCCAAAGATAGATTGGAATATTAAAATGACAATTTCTGATTTATACCTAGGATTTGATCCTGCGCTCGAGGCCTACAACCAGACTACATATGGAATTGAATTTGCAACCGAGTTCTTAGAACCAAACCCAGGTGAGTGAAGTATTATCGTATATGTATGTGTAACTGTGTTACTAAGCCGGCAGTTAAGAATCTTAAATTATAAATGCTATGTTATCTAATTTTGTTCAATTACTCAAATTACTACACATTAACTGTCTGTTGATCAACACTGTGAATCTTATTTGATGATTATGAATGTTAGACTAGATGTCATAGTCGGCTTGGAAATGAGGCCGGTGGTAGCCCGTAGTATGGGATACGGTTGACACCGTCCGACTCTTACGATGCCATATAGACATGGGGTTAGAGTTTCATCACCTGTGCTACGCACCCTTGCCAACAGGGGTTAAGGTGTTGGATGCCTGTGAGGGTGACCATATGTACATATGAGAAATGAAAAGAAATGAAATCTATTTGCACCGGAATGGTGAATATGGGCTATAAGCCAGAAAAGAAAAGAAAAGAGAAAAGGGATGGATTGCCTACAGGTTAATTACAGAGGGTTGGTCGGGCTGACCTTGGTGAACGAATGCGGGAGCTGACCGGTCCTCTCTGACAATTCAATGGGTGTATCGCAGGAAGGGGTAACCAAGCCCGCACCAGGGATACATGTATTGGGGATTGTAGTAGCACTGACCTGACTTAGTTGTATTGCTAGGTGGCTAATAATCAATATGGACTTGCATATCATGTAGGATCATGTGGATTGCAGTTGCACGTGCATGCATGATGATATGTTTTGCTCACGAGCTCAGTGGGGCTCACACTCTGTTATACATTGTTTTTCTTAGATGATTTTGCAGATCGATGCCGCTATGGCATGGAGGCTCAATTATGAGGAGGAGAGCCCTAGTTGTTATGATGATATTGGTGTGGACCGCGATGGAGGTCGTGCCGATGATGCTTGCATTCTCGATGGTCATTGATGAAGACCGTTGAGGAGTGCACTTGATGCTTTTTATCTTGGGGACTCCTTTTTGTTTCTGTTAGGAGTTTAACCTCGGTTTGCAGGTGGTGCAGTTTTAGTTCTTTTTCTTTTTGGGGTTGAGTTATCTCACCCTGTATATATATAAATATATATGTATTTCAGTCTTTCAGTTTTTGTCAGCTTTATTTCTCTTTGTGGGTTGTATCTGGGTGGGAATGTTTTAGAACACTTTATATATATATACATATCACCTCATTCCCGTAATGCTACACTTTCTCTTTGATTATTATAATTGTAGTTTATCTGTAGCACTCTGATCTTACCTGTAGTAATGTGATAAATGTGGGACTGGGAATGTAATAACTGCTTCTAGATCCATGGGATTTGGCGGATTGCCGTTACGCAATTCGGGTCACCTACCTAATCCTCCCAGGGGGTGGTTTGGGGTGTGACAGACGTCCACATGTTTAGGCAACCAAAAAAAGGTGGACTCTATGAGATCAACCAGAGTGCTGACATAAAGGCATAGGTTGACTTGCTGTAAAAAAAAATGGACTACCAGCTGTCTGGAGGATCTGCCCAACCCCCATCAATCTCAAGGGGATTTTCTCCACCTGAGCAAGCTGAAGCTTGTGCCCTCTATGCTGACCCGAATCACTATGTGACCGATTGTTATTTACCAGCACAATATCCTGAATTTATCCAGGAAAAGGTACAAGTCGCTCAGGGTTTTGCCAACCCGGGTAACGATCCATTTTCCAAAACCTATAACCCGGGATGGTGAAATCACCCCAATTTCTCATGGAAAACCCCTCCTAATCCACCCTTTAGGCCACCGTTCAATGCCCAACCTAATGCCTATAGGGGTGGACAACAACAACCTTACTCTCAACCTCAACATACCCCATCTTTTGAGAGTGAGGTAATGAAGGTGTTGAAAGGTATTGAGCAAAAAGTGGGAATCAATGATCAATTATTGCACTCCCACACTCAATCTATCAGCAAGGTAGAGACCTAGATTGGTCAACTTGCCAAAGCCTTCAATAAGAGAGAGACTGACCAACTACTAAGCCAACCTATAGGAAACCCCAATAGTGCTCAAATAGGGAGGGGTAAGGAATAAGTCCAGTCGGTTAGAGTGTTGAGGAATGGTAAGAGGGTGGAAATACATGACACACCACCTACCTATGAGGACTTCCCCTCCAATACCCCTCAATAAACCACACCAGCAGAGTCAGCCTCAGCCCAGGCAGAAGTTGAATCAGAGGCACTGAGGCCTCTCATTGATGGGAATAGAACCATTACACCTTCTTTGGTCCATTCCCAGGAAAATATTGAGAAGGAGAATGAGCGACCAGTTGGGGAGGGACCTCAACCAGATAAGTATACACCCCGAGTCCCTTTCCCTGATGCTCTCAAAACTCCATCCTCTCCCCCATTTGGGAAGCAAGGAGAGAAGATGAAAGAGATGTTGGATTTGTTTCTACAAGTCCACATCAACCTTCCATTATTAGATGCAATCAAGCAGGTTCCAGCTTACGCTAAGCTTCTGAAAGACCTATGTACTCAGAAGCGTAAGATGAGGAACCAAACTCCCAAAACCATACACCTCACAGAATAGGTAGGTGCAGTTATCACTGACCTACCCCCCAAGCTAAAGGATCCTGGTGCACCACTCATCTCTTGTGTCATTGGAGACCTCGCCATTGACAAATTATTGTTGGATCTGGGGGCTAGTATGAAAATCTTACCTGGTTTGGCTTTTGAGAAGTTTGGATTAGGAGAGTTAAAGTCCACTGAAGTCCTACTTCAGTTAGCTGATCATTTTGTGAAAAGACCTCGAGGACTTCTAGAGGATGTTCTTGTAAAGGTAGATGATTTATACTTCCCAGTGGACTTCCTACTCCTTGATATGGAATCTACCTCAGCCAAGTTTCCCCCTATCATACTAGGGCGTCCATTCTTGGCGACCGCCAATGGTTGCATTAACTACAGGTTAGGTGCCATGGACATATCGTTTAGGAACAAGAAGCTTTGGCTAAACATCTTCAATGCATCCCTAGGACCCTATAGAGAAGACAAGTGCTTTGCTTTGGATGTGATTGATGAAGTTGTATCTCAATACACTTCCCAGATCCTTACTAATGATCCTCTGCAGCTTGTGATGTCCTTTGGAGTAGAAGACTTTGATGATGAGGCCTATACTGAAGAGGTGAATGCCATGTTAGATCTTAAACCCTCTTCTGGGCAGCCTCCCTGGACCTATAGATATGAGCCTCTACCACCCTTAGCTATATCCCCTAAGCCCTCTTCTCTGGAGTCCCCTCCACAACTAGAACTCAAGCCTCTTCCCCATACCTTAAAATATGCATTCTTGGGCAAGGAAGAGACTCTGCCGGTTCTCATATCCTCTGAGTTTACTGAAAGGCAAGAGTCCCTCCTGTTGGAGGTTTTATCAGCTCACAAAGCCAGAATTGGCTGGTCTTTAACTGATCTGAAGGGTATTAACCCTTCTGTTTGTATGCACTGTATCTATTATGAAGACGGAGCTAAATCCGTGTGAGATCCACAGAGGCGCCTTAACCCTAATATGAGGGAAGTAGTAAAGAACGAAGTAGTAAAGTGGCTTGACATGGGTATTATATACCCTATTTTAGATAGTCAGTGGGTCAGTCCAACTCAAGTTGTGCCCAAGTAATCCAGAATCACGGTCGTCCCTAACGACCAAGGTGACCTTGTCCCAACTCGTACCACTACGGGTTGGCATGTTTGTATCGACTATAGAAAGTTGAACAAGGTCACACGTAAAGACCACTTCCCTCTACCCTTTATTGATCATATTCTGGAAAAATTGGTTGGGCAGAGCTACTACTATTTTCTTGACGATTATTCGGGATACAACCAAGTCCCCATCTTTCCCGGTGATAAAGAGAAAACTACTTTCACTTGCCCATCCGGTACATTTTCCTTGAGGAGGATGTTGTTCGGGTTGTGTAACGCTCTGGCCACCTTTTAAAGGTGCATGATGGCCATATGTTCTGACATGGTCGGCCATTCGCTTGAGGTTTTCATGGATGACTTCTCCATCTTTGGGTCATCTTTTGATGAATGTCTCCATCGTCTATCTCTTGTTCTTCAGCAATGTGTGGAGAATAACCTTGTTCTGAGTTGGGAGAAGAGCCACTTTATGGTTTGTAAGGGTAATGTACATGGTCATGTAGTGTCCTCTCAGGGCATTGAGGTAGACAAAGCCAAAGTGGATCTGATTGCCAAACTATCCCCTCCCACAACTGTTAAGCAGGTCCATTCCATTTTGAGCCATGCCGGGTTTTACAGGCATTTCATCAAGGACATTAGTCTCATCTCCAGGCCCTTGTGTAATCTCCTTGCCAAGGATGCCCCATTTATCTTTGATGAAAAGTGCTTGACTGCTTTCCATACCCTTCAGACTGCATTGTTTAAAGCACCTATTATCCAGTCACCAGACTGGTTTCTACCATTTGAGATCATGTGTGACGCCTCTGACTATGCCATGGGTGTTGCACTTGGTCAAAGGGTGGATGGAAGCCATATGTCATTTACTACGCTAGTAGATCCTTATCTAATGCTTAGTTGAACTACAACACTATTGAGAAGGAGCTCCTAGCGGTGGTCTTTGCCCTGGATAAATTTCGCTCCTATCTTTTGGGCTCGAAGGTGATAGTCTTCTCAGATCATGCAGCCCTTAGGTTGATCCGGTGGATTCTTCTCCTTCAGGAGTTCGACTTGGAGATCAGAGATAAGAAGGGGCCAAAAAATGTTGTAGCAAACCATTTATCCCAGATTCTTCTGGATTCTTCTCCCACATCGGAGTTGGTTCGGGAAACTTTCCCTGATGAGCAGTTGTTTTCCATTTTGTCAAAATCGAGTCCATGTACGCAATTATAGTGAACTATCTCACTGTTTGCCAATTACCTCCTGATTGGGATAAAGCAGCTCGAGATAAGTTTCTCTCTACTGTGCGATACTACTACTTTGAGGATCCAGAGTTGTTCCGATACTGTTCGGACTAGGTCATTCGTCGTTGTGTCCCTAAGAGTGAGTTTCAGAGCATATTATCGTTTTACCTTACTCTCACCTATGGGGGACACTACAGTGGCAAGCAAACTGCTGCCAAGGTACTGCAGTCTGGTTTCTATTAGCCCACGTTATTTTGGGATGCACACACCTTCTGCAAAGCATGTGTGAGATGCCAACAAGTTGGCAATCTATCCCGACATGATGAGATGCCCCTAAGCCCTATCATAGTGGTTGAGATTTTTTACGTTTGGGGTATCAATTTTATGGGCCCTTTTCCTGCCTCATTCGGTAATGAGTATATTCTTGTAGCAGTTGACTATGTTTCGAAATGGGTAGAAGCCAAGGCTATGAAGACCAATGACCATAAGGTGGTTATCTCTTTTATTCAGGAGTATATTTTTAGCCATTTTGGATTTTCCAGGGCCATCATTAGTGATGGTGGATCTCATTTTTTACATTGGAGGGTAGGGGCTTTACTGAAGAAGTACTCTATTAACCAAGGGTTTGTACTGGAAATGAGGCTTGTGGCAACCCGTAGAATGGGATGCGGTTGACACCACCCGACTCATACGATTCCATATAGACATGGGGTTAGAGTTTCATCACCCGTGCTACGCACTCTTGCCAACAGGGGTTAAGGTGTTGGATGCCTGTGGGGGCGATCATATGCATGTGAGAAAAAGAGAAAAGAAATGAAAAGAACATCGGAATGGTGAATGAAATGAAAAGAACACCGGAATGGTGATTATGAGCTATAGGCCGGGCTATAAGCCAGAAAAGAAATGGATTGTCCGGCTGGTCGGGCTGACCTTGGTGATTGATGCGGGAGCTTACTGGTCCTCTCCGATAACTCAATGGGTGTATCGCTGGAAGAGGTAACCAAGCCAGCACCAGGGATACATGTATTGGGGATTGTAGTAGCACAGACCTGACTTAGTTGTATTGTTAGGTGGCTAATAATTAACTAGACTTGCATATCATATAGGATCATGTGGATTGTGATTGCACGTGCATGCATGATGATATATTTGCTCACGAGCTCAGTGGGGCTCACACTCCGTTATATATGTTTTTCTTTAGATGATTTTGCAGATCGATGCCGCTGTGGCATGGAGGCTCATCTCGAGGAGGAGAGTCCTGGTTGTTACAATGATGTTTGTGTGGACCCCGACGGAGGTCATACCGATCCTGCATACTTTCTCGGTGGTCATTGAAGAAGACCGTTGAGGAGTGCATCTGATGCTTTTGTCTTGGGGACTCCTTTTTATTTTTGCTAGGAGTTTATCCCCATTTTGACCATGGTTTTGTTGTAGTTTTTATTTCTTTTTCTTTTTGGGGTTGAGTTTGCTCACCCTGTATATGTATATGTATAGGGTAACTTTAGTACTGATCTTGTCAGCTTTGTTTCTATGTATGTGGGTTGGTGGGAAATGTGCAAACTTACTTATGTATATATTATCATCATTTCTCCGTATTGCTATGCTTCCTTTTATTATTGAAATTGTAGTTTATTTGCAGCACTCTGATCTTGCTTATGGTAAAGTGATGAATGTGGTTCCATGAATGTAAGCACTGATTCTAGATCCGTGGGATTTGGCGGATTGCCGTGATGCAGTTCGGGTCACCTACCCAATCCTCCTAGGGGATGGTTTGGGGTGTGACAGAGCTTGTTATCAGAGCGTGAGGCTCTTCTTACATTCACGGAGTGCAGAACGAGGACTAATAAGCTATAAATAATAAAACAAGTATCAACTAAAGGCTATAGGGGAGGTAGTTGCAATTAAATGAAAGATGCATAATTTCCATTAAATAAAAGATAATTGTGGCCAAGCCACTACATAAATCTGATTAAAAATATTATTTCCATAATTACATAAGTTGAAAAGAAAAGAACACTAAATTAGAAACATCCTAAACAAAGAAAAGTACATAAGCATAATAAAAGAAAAATAGTCTAACCACGTAGCAAGGTCTGCTGGAAGCTGATCAGGAACTACTCAGTCGGAGGTAAGTCATTTGGAGGAGGCTGTGTCTGACGGGAGTCAACTCTGTAAAATCTGTCCCAAAAATCTAGTCGCTGCTCGACAGATCCTACTCTGCTCCCCAAGGAAGCGAAGCCCTTGTCCATCCTGGTCGCCATGTCTGAAAGCTGGGTACTGAGGCTCTGAAAGTGTGTCATCATCTGCGTCCACTCAGAAGGTCCTGGAACTTGAGATCTAGTGGCACCTATCACCTCATAGGCAGGTAAGTCAGAATACTGTGTGCCAAACCCCTCGAAGTCACCCTGACTTATGCCCTGCTCCTCTACATGTAAGCCATGGGTGTCTCCCTCAATGTCCCCCAGCTCCACACCCTGAACATCCTCACCATGGTCATCTCCACCATGCATCCCACCCTGCTCCTCACCAGGCATCCCTATCTGCTCCTCGTCCTCTGGTGGATCCTCCCCAGGCACTTTCATCTTCAGAATGGAAGTCTTATCAATAGGCATGGACTTGTCCTTCTCAGCATATTTCCCATCCAATGGAACCCTCAAGTACTGGAAGACCAAAGTGAGGAACTTCCCATAAGGAAGGGTCCCATCAGCTGGGTTCCGTGCATGGTAAAGCATCACCTGAAGTAAGAGGTACGGGGGGTTTATGACTGGACTTCCTTTCCCAGCTCCCAAAAGACAGTATGTGATGTACGCCCTCATCATGGATATGCTGCCTCTGTTCCCACCCTTGGGATAAATGTTGTAGGTTACACACCTACTGATCACCCTAGCACTAGGTTTGTAAGAAGTCTCAGACCTAGGCATGCTCTATGACCCTATCAATGCTTTGAAGACCGTCCTCCTGGTCTCTAAAGAAAACATCTCCGAAATATCCATCTGTGGCTGATAATAACACCTCTCTCCTAAGTCAGGTAAACCCAGAATCTCTGCTAAAAGGGCAGTGGTCAGCCTAATATCCACTCCTTTCACCCTACTCAATAGTGTATACTCTTGTGCCCCAGATGGCATCAAGTTACAATAGATGTACCGAACCAAGTTGGGATAACATGGCTCGGTAGGTGCCAACATAGGAGCCCAACCTAGGGCATTGAACCTAGCATAAAGGCTATACTGGTGAAAGTCCTCTGCCCGGACCACTCGACCATTCACAATCTTTAGAGATTCAAAAATTTTCCACTCTTTAGCATGTTCGTACCTAGAAAAGAGAAACCGGTCAAAGGTGGGTTCCTCCGAAGAAGAATCGTCCGTAGGCGAGGATGGAGGCACTGAAGAAAATGAGGAATCCTTAGATTCAACTCGTAGCCACTTCTGGGCTACCGATTTCCTAGCAGTGAGATGGCTAGTGGACATCTTCCTACAAAAGAGAAGAGAAAAAGGCAGTTAGGGCATAAAATGTTGGTAAAAACCCTAACCTAGGCAAGAGAGAATAAAAAGGAAGCCTAAAAAGACAATGTAACCAAGAAAACTTACCTAGGCACGTGTGGGTTCGCGAATGACTCAAGAAAATGCAAGGATTTGGTGTGGGAATAGTCACACTACCTTCCAAGGAGTCTCTCCAAGTGTTTAGAGAAGTTTAGAAGAGGTTATGGTCAAAATGGGCCCCTCTCGGATTTAAAAACCTGTGCCCTGATTCTCTGGGTGATGGCACTGGGCGATGTGGCAACGCCTAGAGACATCGCTCAGTGGATGTAATCTTACTGTTTTGGGCTATTTGCATATAAAGACTTGAGATTTGACCATAATAACCTTAATGGACATAAAAATATGAATTTTCTTAATTAGTCAAAAAAAAAAAATAATAATAATAACTAATATTTTATTAAACAAACACAACCATCTTAAAATCAAAAGGGTGAAAATTTCTATATGTGGTTTGAGTAAAACACATAGGGACTTGGGAAATTTTGTCGATGTATTTACAATGAGTATTTAATATATCTAAATATAAATATTTGTGTATAAATACTTATGGCATATGGCGTAAGCTATCCAATTACTACATGCTTGAGTATTGTGATGTACAAACTGACTGGAGTGTTGCCATGTAAACCAGATATAGATATGTAGATATGTTGTGCTACATATGTACTACGTGTGGGAAACGTAGATCTTACCCTAACCACAGACTAGGTCAGCCGAGAATAGAATTCTAAGGGGAGGTTTAGTCAATCGAAACATCTAGACGTTAGGGTACCTCGAGCCAACCCAAGGATTAGTTCTATTTATCCTTAGGCATTTAAATTTCAGTAGATATGCACTTAATTCTTCTAATTAAGTATGACCTGATGCTTAGAATTATTTTCCGTGACAGGACCTTTTACCTTGACCAAGGCTGGAGACCCCAGCATCATGATCTATATTAGACATCTACGAGAGAGACTGAGATGGATACGACTAGTGTTACCCCGAGCTGAGAATTGACTGGATTTTTACTTAGCCCTTGCTGCCATTAGTAGACCGGAAGAGCGAGACTATTTTATGTCCTTAGCTGAAGAGGTAAGAGCCGACATAGAATTTCTGCTTGCGATGGAGTTTGTGACAGGAAGGAAGTTGGAGATGCTCGCCTGTTAGATTAGGTAAATAATTAAAATCCTTTTATTTAAAAATTTCAAGCTTCTCATATAGTGTCATGCATAGCATACCAACACATAAAATGCTTAAAAAAAAAAAGAGAAACAAAACACGAAGCAAACGAAACATCTCACTATAAACCAAGACCAAATATCTAATAATACACCTTACTTGTGCGACTCAAGAAAATTCATTGGAACTGTGGATTAGGTTTGTACCTGCTCTAGCTAGGAAATAACTGTTGACCCTTATGAAGGATATTGGAATATTAAACATTCTCCTCTTTTCAGAGAAGCCACAATGGTCAACACTAGAAGTTCTCGTACAAGTCGTAAAGGTAAGCAACCTCGAGTTGTACTGGAGGTTGAGCTACCTAACAGAATTGAGGCTCAAAACTCTGAGGCATCGGCTGCTTCATCAGAAGCACCAGTGGCTGCACAAACCACTACTGCAGCACCTCAGCCAAATGTGGCGGCCAGCGATGTGACTGCATTCATGACCACAATGATGCGGACCATGCAACAACAACAGGAATTGCTTGGTCAAATGTCTACACAGTTTGCAACCATGATGCATGAGCATGCTGTGCCACCACCACCACCCAACCGGCCCGTACTATTTCCACCACCTGTGCCTCAACATTTAGTGGAGAATTCTACTGCCAAGGTTATGGAAAGATTCAAGAAACTCCAACTGCCTGCGTTCTCTAAGATAACTTCTGAGGCAATGCAGCCGGAGTGGTGGATCAATGCCCTAGAAAAGGCATTTGAAGTACTTGAGTGCACGGATGCACAAAATTATATGTGCGGGTTACCAATTGCAAAATGAAGCCGAAGCTTAGTGGAAGGCAACTAGGCCTAATTTGGAAGCTGCTCACCCAAATCTCACGTGGGCGCAATTCAAAGAAGTTTTTTTCAAGAACTACTTCCCAGAGAGTTTCAAGGACAGAAAAGAAGCTGAATTCATCGCACTGGTGCAAGGAACCAAGTCAGTTTTGGACTATCAACAGCGATTTGAAGACTTGTTCCATTTTGCTCTGGAGCACCTGAAAGGGGAAGTTAGTAAGGCCAAGAAATTTGAGAAGGGACTCAAAACCGAGATTGGGTCAGTACTGTCAATCATGGACATTCGGGATTATGCTCAAATGGTCGACAAGGCGAACACAATGGAAGATAGGTTTAAGGAAAAGGAGAAAGAAAAGGCTGTGATGTCACCTGGTTTGAACAAAAGGCCAAATAATTTTCAAACTTTTGGATGGCCAAATAAAGTTTACCGAGGAACGAGTTCAAGCCCGAATCCGACTCTGTATCGTAGGCCGAACGTGGGTTAGAATTCTTTCCGCTCCATATTTAATCGACTTGCTCAACCTGCTACAAGTCAAGCATCAACAGCAGCTTCGCCAGCCCGACTAGCAACAAGTCAAGTAAGCCAAGCCTCAACACCTGCTGCTCCACCCTTTAAGTGTTACTGTGCAATAAGGAAGGACACATGGCTAGAGATTGTAGATCACAAAGGTCCGCCAACAACTCATCGAATCAACCCTACGCTAGGCCCTTCCAACCACAAGACAATCGGACACGAGGAAAGGTGTATGCTTTGACAAATGAAGAAGCTAAGGAGAACCCCAACGTACTGACAGGTAAGTTTGCTGATAACTACTGAACTATAGGGAACGATTGGCTTACTTTATGTAACCTAAACTACCTACAAACCCTAGGTACCCTGAATGTCTCAACCATACCCACGCGAGTATTATTTGACTCGGGCGTAACCCACTCTTTTATCTCCACAACCTTTGCGAGTAAGATGAAAGATCGACCAAGAGACATCAAGCATGAACTAGTAGTCAGCACACCAACGGGCAGTGTCGTGAGTTTGAAAGAAGTATACGACCCCTGCCAGATTGATATTTGTGGGAAGAATCTAACCGCATGATTGATAAAGTTGGATATAAAGGATTTTGACGTAATCCTAGGCATGGACTGGTTGTCGGCCTATGGTGCAAACGTCTTGTGTGCGAAAAAGAAGATAATGTTCAAGTTAGAGGATGGGTCAATTTTAAACTATCAAAGTGAATCCAGGAAGAAATCAAGGAGAATAACCGTATTAGCCCTCCAGGCGTGCAAGTTGCTTGATGATGGATGTCAAGGCTTTTTGGCCACAGTGTTAGACATGGAGGCAAAGATAAAACCTTTAGAAGAATTAGAAGTCGTCAGAGAATTTTTTGATGTCTTTCCAGAAGATTTGACGCGGCTACCACCCGACCGCGATATAGAGTTCGCAATTGATCTAATTCCTGGACCAGCACCGGTATCTAAGGCACCATATCAAATGGCACCAATTGAATTGAAGGAATTGTAGGTCCAACTTCAAGACCTATTGAAAAAGGGATTCATTCGACCCAGTGTATCACCCTGGGGAGCACCAGTGTTGTTTGTTAAAAAGAAAGATGGTAGTATGCGGCTGTGTATCGACTACCATGAGTTGAATAAGCTGATAATTAAGAATCGATATCCGTTGCCGCGTATTGACGACCTATTTGATCAGCTACAAGGAGCGAGAGTTTTCTCCAAGATCGACCTTAGGTCGGGATACCATCAATTGAAGATCAAGAGCGGTGATATCCATAAGGCGGCGTTCCAAACTCGATACGGCCACTATGAATTTTTAGTTCTATCATTCGGGTTAACCAGCGCTCCCGCAGCATTCATGGACATGATGAATAGAGTATTCCATGATGTGTTGGATAAGTTCATCATAGTATTTATTGTCCACATCCTGGTGTACTCTAAGAGTGAGGAAGAACACACGCCACACCTCACTTTCATGTTATAGCGGTTGCGAGAACACCAGCTTTTTGCCAAATTCAGTAAATGTGAATTCTTGCTTTACCAAATCGGTTTCCTGGGACACATTGTCACCAAAGACGACATCAAAGTAGACCCAGGCAAGGTGAAAGCGGTTCTCGAGTGGGAGACTCCGAAGAGTGCCACTGAGATACAAAGTTTCTTAGGATTGGCTGGATATTACCGACAGTTTATCAAGAATTTCTCATGCATCTCGGCACCGATGACAAAACTCACTAGGAAAGCGCCAAGTTTGAATGGAATGAAGCATGCGAGAAAAGCTTTCAGGAATTGAAGAACCGATTGGTAACAGCTCCAGTTCTGACCATTCCAGACTGCACTGGAGGAATGGTAGTATATACTGACACATCCAGGATGGGACTGGGTGGCGTCTTGATGCAGAAAGGAAAGGTTGTCACCTATGCCTCCAGGCAGTCAAAGGAACACGAGAAGAACTACCCCACTCATGACTTAGAGTTGGCAGCTGTAGTCTTCGCATTGAAAATATGGCGACATTACCTATATGGTGAAATGAGTGAAATCTTCAGCGATCACAAAAGTCTGAAGCATTTCTTCACCCAAAAGGAGCTGCACATAAGACAGAGACGGTGGTTGGAATTGGTGAAAGACTATGATTGTGAGATCCAATACCACCCGGGTAAGGCCAACGTAGTTGCGAATGCATTAAGCAAAAAATCTCAGACTGCATCCCTCGCATCCTTAATTATAAGCGAGCAATTGATAGAAGAAGCTCGGAAGTTTGATCTGGAACTCGTGATCGAAGGAACGGCTATGCAATTAGCAGCCATGGATCTGCAGCTGTCGATACGAGAGGAAGTAATTACGAAACAACCATTGGACCCTGAGATAGCCAAGATTATTTGGGAAGTACAATAAGGAGTCCATAAGGACCCAGATTTTTCTTTGGCCCAAGATGGCGCACTGAAATTTTGAGACAGATTGTGCGTGCCTGATGATTATGATGTTCAAGACTGAATTCTGAAGGAGGCACACAACTCACCCTATACAATCCATCCCGGAAGTACAAAGATGTACAAGGATTTGAAGAAGTATTACTGATGGACGGGAATGAAAGCAACCATAAAGGTTAGATGAGACTTAAATAATTCAAAATAATACTGGGTTAGGTTAAGACCTGACTAAATGGTCTTTAACCCCATCTCCCCTATAGTTTTGAATGTTTGTTCTTTGTTCACTCCCTTTGTAAGGGCATCTGCCATATTATCCTTCGATCTCACATCAATCAAAGTGATAATCCCTTGTTCTGTTCTATAATTCAGCATGGCCTGTTTCAGCCTGATGTGTCTCCTCTTACCATTAAAGAGTGAGTTATTCATTAGCGTCTTTGTTGCTTGATTATCACAGAATATAGATATGGAGTTTAACTTAAAACTCCTTAATGGAATATCCATGATCAGATCCTTTATCCACTTTGCTTCATCTCTCACAGAAGCTAGAGCATAAAGTTTCGATTCCATAGATGACAGAGCAATACCAGTCTGTCTCTTGGATTTTCATGCTACAGTTGCTCCTCCTAGTATAAATACATAACCTCTAGTGGATATGCTATCTCCTAAATCTGAGCATCAAGATGCATCAGAATATCCTTCCAAAGTTGGAGGATGTTCAGTATAACATAAAGCATAACCTAGAGTACCCTTAAGGTATCTCATCAGCCTCGGCAGGGCGTCCCAATGCTTTTTTTCAGGATTACTACTAAAACGACTCAGCATGCCTACCGTAAAGGTTATGCTTGGCCTAGTGCAACTCATTGCATACATGAGACTACCAATCAGTTTAGAATATTCTAATTGATTCACGGTGTCACCTGTGTTAGGTTTCAACCATTTTTTATAGTCATAAGGTGTCTCAATCGGTTTACAATCACTGTATCCCCAACTAGAAAGTAGCCTCTCAATGTAATGAGACTGACTAAGGGTGATCCCTTGCTCATCGAAGCTTACTCTCATTTCAATAATGGTGTCTACCATACTAAGATCTTTCATGTCGAATTCTTTAGACAAGGTTTCTTTAATGTCACTCACTACAGAGAGATCAGAACCTAGAATCAACATGTTGTCTGCATACAAGCAAATAATCGCGACCTTGTTCGACTCAAACCAAAAGTAAAGGCACTTATCCGAGTTACTGGTCTGAAAACCAAGGCTCTTTACTGTCTTGTCAAACTTCTCATGCTACAATTTAGGTGCTTGTTTAAGACCATAGAGAGATTTATTTAATTTACAAACTCTTTTTTCAGAACCATCCATGACAAACCCTTCAGGTTGGTTCATGTAGATTTTTTTTGTTAGGTCTCCATTAAGGAAAGCCATTTTTACATCCATTTGATGCACAACATAATGCTCAATAGATGTTATGGCAAGAAGAATCCTTATCGTGGCCAAATGGCGGACCGAGGAGTAGATGTCAAAATAATCTATCCCTCTCACCTGGGTATAGCTCTTAGCTACTAACCGTGCTTTATACCTACCTATAGACCCATCTGGATTAAGTTTCTTCTTCAGTACCCACTTACACCCTATTGTCTCGGCCCCTCTAGGCAGATTAACAAGGTGTCAGGTCTCATTCTGCATTAAAGAGCTCATTTCCTCATCAATGGTTTCTTTCCATAGCAGTGAGTCCCTAGATCTCATCGCTTCCTTATAGGTGGATGGATCAGTCTTTAAATGGTAGATCACAAAATCCTCACCAAAATTCTTGGGTACTCTATCTCTAGTAGATACTCTTCTAGATTCTGATTCAGTAACTATTGTGGATTGAGTGTCAGAAACAATTGGTTCAGTATCCATGAGTGATGCTATAACCATTTCTGTCAGACTAGGCAAGGTCAGGCCTTTATCTCTGAGGAATTTATCTTCAAAGAATATAGCATCCCTAGATTCTATCACCACATTGGTGGATAGATCCAAAAACCGGTTTGCAGCACTATCTTCTGCACAACCTAGATACACGTAAGTGTTTGTTCTAGTCCCCACCTTAGGTCTCCTAGGGTCTTGTATCCTAACATAAGTTATACAGCCCCAAACCTTAAGAGTGTCATATCTACATGGATGGTTATGCCATACTTCATAAGGTGTAGAAGTCAGTTTTGAATGTGATAATCTATTTAGAATGTGATTTGCAGTCAACACTGCTTCTCCCCAATAGCAAGAGGGCATGCTAGCTGTCAATAACATGGAGTTTAACATCTCTGTTAACGTCATGTTCTTTCTTTCAGCTATGCTATTTAATTGAGGTGAGTAGGAGCAGTAGTTTCAAGGATTATGCCTGCAGAGGCACAGAATTCCTTGAACTCTGTCAATTTGTATTCTCCTCCCCTATCACTTCTAAATCTTTTAATTTTCAAGTTCAGCTGATTTTCTACCCTACTCTTGAAAATTTTAAATTTTTCAAAAGCTTCATCTTTAGATTTTAACAGGTATAAATGACAATATCTAGAAAAATCGTCTATAAATGTTATCAAATACTTTCAACCTCCTCTAGTTGTATAGCTTTTAAAGTCACAAATGTCAGAATGTATAAGTTCAAGAAATGCTCCTAGAAATCGATCTGAAAGATTTTCTAGTTATTTTGGTTTGAGCACACACTTCACATCTGTTAAATCTAATTGAAGTGTTTAATGGTAAATTATGAGTTTTAGCTAATTTGAGCATTTTCCTATAGTTCACATGTCCTAACCTATAGTGTAGTATTTTGGGATCAAGTGAAGTATGGTTAACCTGGTTTATTGTCTCATTAGCTAAACTCAACCTAAACATACCATTCAAATTATAAGCACATCCAAAATAAAAAGAGTTAACAGACAGTGTTACTCTACCACTACTAAAAGTAATAGACATGCCAGCATCAAGCAAAATTTCAATTGAAATTAAATTCTTTTCAAAATCAGGAAAAATTTTAACATTTTTCAAAGTAAGTACTTTACCTTATGAAAGAACTAGGTTCGCTGTCCCTTATTGAAGCACTTCCACAACGTCTCCATTTGCAACAGTGACAGTCTCTGCTATTTGAACGACATCAGTGAGCAGGTTCTTGCTATTGCAAACATGATAAGTCACTCCAGAGTCAAACCACCAATCTGAAAATGTACTAGCCAACCCCTTACCCTTGCCAACCATGGCAACAAAGTTAGTAGGCCTAGTCTTGTCCACCAACATGTGAACTTTCTTCTGTGGTGTGTCAGTATTCCCTTTCTTAGGACCCCTACACTCAGATGCATAGTGACCCCACTTTCCATAGTTGCGGTACTTGCCCTTCTTTGTAAAGTTAGTCTTTTTGGCCTCCAACTGTGGGGATTTTTTTTTAGGTGGCTTGGACTACCTAGGATTTTTCTTGGATTGTGAAACTAAATTGGCAGATGCCTGTTGTTGTTTCACCATCTCCAAGTTGTTCCTGGCTCTATTCTCATCTTCAATTCTAATGAACCATTTGAGATCATCCAGCCCCACTTGTGTTTTCTTCCTATGCATCTCAGTTTTAAAGGAATGCCAGGTAGAGGGTAACTTAAAAATAATTGCACCCACTAAGAATGCATCAACAACAGGGATATTTTCTTGGTTCAGTTTTGTTCTCAAGTTCTCAAAGTCTGTTACTTGAGGAAGTATTTCCTTGTCTTCTTGAAACTTGAAATCCATAAATTTGTCAACCAAGTGAGTCTTTAATAGGACCTCCTCCTTTTTTAATTGGGCTTCTAAGTTTTCTCAAATCTCTTTTGCAGTCTCATATTTACTATAGGTCTCAGCCAGCCTATCTGACAGGCAGTTGAATAGATAGTCTTTGTAAAAGTCCTCACAACTGATCCATTAGGCTTCAGTTAGGTCCGTGCAATCAGAAAATTTATTTACTACAGTGTAGAAAATATTGAGGTACTTCAGTCCAAACTGAGTCCTCCTTTTCCAAGAACTAAACTCAGAGCCACTAAAGCTTTCCAATTTGATCATCTCAATTGGAATAGCATATTTCTCCATTATTATGTGATTTGTTTATATACCCAAGCAAAATTTTAAATAAAAATAAATGCCTCAAAGAACAATCACACCTGAGATGAAGAACCCTGAATTTAGATGGTGGAGGAAAGAATAGCAAGTTGCAGTGGTATCGGTGCTGATGCGGTGTTGGCTGCTCGCGGGTAGTGGCCGAACCTAAGAAAAGAAAACTTTCTACCAAAAGCTGCTTTTTTTTTTTTTTCAAGCAACCAAAAGGTTGGTACAGACAAAAGCTGCCAAAAGTAATCTTCCAAAAAGCAACCAAAACTGCTTTGATTTTTTATTTATTTAAAAAACAATCAATAGCAATTAATGCTTTGTGAAAAGCATTCTGTCAAAGCATTCATCCTGAACTCCTTTTTGTCTCTTTCTCCATTTTTTTTTTTTTTTTTTTTTTTTTCAAAATTCAAAGCACTCAAAGCTTACGGTCAAAAGAGTAAATTTCTGCAAACTTGTGTCCTTTTGTTTCTTTATGCAATCAATGCTGTAATTGTTTTAAATCTAATAATCAACCTGATTAAAGCTTGCGGATAAAATAAATAGGAGCGGCAGAAACAATACCCATTGTCGAGCACACGAACAACTCTACCCTTTTGTCGTTCACACGATCACCTCTACCCTTCTATCGATCACACGAACAAATATTGACCCGATCTCTTAAAATACAGAATCATGAAGAGTGATGAACGCCAAAGCCGATCACCAAGAAAATCAGAGTCATGAATCCAAAAAAGTTACGTCCGATCAATAAGAGAAAATACCTAATGCTTTAAGATTGTTAGGGTTTAGGGTTTAAGTACAAGGTTGCTTAAAGCATTACACCCTGAGTATCTAGTTTGGAATACCTAGACTGCTGCCTCCAGCTAGTATTTATAGGAAAACTAGGGTTTAGGTCAGATGGGCTAATTACTAGATTGCCCCTCACAGCCTGAGTATTAATACAAGTAAGATTATATTAGAACATATGAAGGGATATTACATAAATACCCATATAAATGTCACATCTGGTTAATATTTACATTTGACGAATTTCATTCATGCACATGAATGCGATCTGGTTGCAACAGATTTTTTTTAATTAACTTGCTTTTCTTTCTTCTTCCTCTTTGTCTGCAAGGATTGTGGGAAGCAAGTTTATTTGGGTGACGAATGGGTGAGGAATTAATCTCCGTGTTGCTTATTTACTAATTTCTTCTTATTGTATTAAAACTTTTTGTTTCTGGTTGTTTTTTGGTGATTTTTCATTGTGTCGGTGTTGGTTTGTCTGGGTGAGAAGAACTCAGGATCTGCCAGCCAGAATGCTGGGGCCTCTGTTGATTTGGGTTCTCAACCAGCTGTAGCTGTGTCTTCATTGGAGCTACTCACGCTACTACTAGGTAAGTGTAGCTTCCAACTCTTAGAAAATCGAGTTATTATCAAACCCTGCCCCTGGCTGACTGGAATTTTGATTAAAGGACAGGAACCCCTAACCAGGCAACCAGGATCACTATGGAGTATCACTCCAGTGGTTTGGATTGATGAAGAAACCTTGTGTGGATCATCCTACATGCCTGTCAATAGGTGGACAACAAACCCCTGCAAATGTACAGCTCATTGCCTGATATATGGTTTGGATCCCAGGTAATCTCTCTCCTCCTTATAATGGTGGGACCCACCCCTATAAAAATGTGCAAAAAACCCCTAGAAGACCTGTGGGGACAATACCCTGACCAAGGGTCAAACCCCTGTGCAAGCCCATTGAATTTCAGCTTGCTGGAATTCTCTAGACGATGGCACTGGGCGATGTAGCAAGGCCCAGTGACATCGCCCAGTGAGTGAAACAGTACATTTTTAATAATTTTTATTTATGGGGACCACCCAATATGAACATGGGCACCCTCCACTGATAGAGGGAAGTCTGAGGGACCACCTCATGCCCTTGGTTCACTATGGACCCCACCAGTGTGCCCAGAATTAGTCAGAATTAGTTTAAAAACTGATTTTCAAAAGGGGCCTTCACAGCCAAACAAGCCTCAATGTGGGCTGGGCCTATAAATAGAAGGGTCTTGAGCTCATTTAGAGCTCTTATTTCTGCTGGAATTGTGGGGAGAGAAAGGAGAGAAAACGGAGAGAAAGCAAAGGAAGGAGAAGAAGAAAGAAGAAGGAAGAAGGCAGGGGAGCTGCTACAGCCCTGCACCAGGCCTGGGATCGAGTTTCCTCAGACCTCTCAGCCCTGCTCAGGTATACATCTGCATACTTACACCTGCTGCCCCCTTCTTCTCTTGTGTTTTGCTTGTGTAACTATTCTCTGCCAGCCCAGAATAGTTGGGAAAAGCTAGGTATGGCTCCAGATCTGCCATACAAGCCTTAAGCATGGAAGATCTGTGATGTTTGAACAAAAATATAATTCTGATTTGTCGTTCTTGTGAGCCTAATTCGGCCGGTGCACACCGCACGCCCGATTCACTTCCCTGATCGATTGAAGCCCTGGATGCAAGCCATGGCTGCAGAGACCAAACCCTATGTGGTTGTAGCCTTGAACCACTATTTTGCAACCATTTCTAGCCTTGCATGTGGCTAGAATCGAATTCCAAGTTAGAGAAAACCCTGTGATACTATTCACTGGGCTGTCTGGGCAGCCTCTGGCAGCCAAATGGGGGATCTGATGGAAGATCCATTTGGACCAAAAGATAGGTCATCCCTAGGGCTACATAGCACCCTAACATGCATGGGGTGATGTTGAGCACATTGCCCACGAAGCCCCAACTTGGAATCTCAGCCCATTGTCGATTTGCAGCCTCTGGGCGATGCAGTAGCCATCGCCCAGTGAATGGGAAATTGCTGGAATGCTGATCTGGCTATGGGAATCTCACCCATTGGCTGTGGGACACTGTGGGAGGTTGGGAAATGACCAAAAAGCCCTTCCCCACATCTATCCTTGATAGAGGAATACTTTGGAACCCTAGTGGGCCCCGCAGGTGAAGGAAACCTTGCTGTGCTTGGTCCTACAGCACAGGCAAGTTGTGGACAGCACTGTGGACCTGATCTGACCTAGGGTCAGGTATAACTATAGAAATGACCAATTTACCCTTGTGCCACTGACACTGGCCAATGCACCGGGACATGGACCTAAGACCCAATGCAAGGCCCAGTGATCCCAAATGAGTACCAATCAAGCACCGGGTCAACCCAGTAAGCTTAGGTTAACCCTAGTAGTACCAGTGATAGACTGAAAACTTAATATGACAACTTTTGATTTATATCTAGGAATTGATCCCGTGCTCGAGGTCAACAACCAGAATGCTATTGGAACTGAGTTTGCAACCGAGTCTCTAGAACCAAACTCAGGTGAGTGAATAATATTATCATTCGTGTATGTGTAATTATGATGTTATGCCAGCTAATATGAATTGAAATTATAAATGTTGTGTTACTTACGTCTATTCCAAGTTACTCAAATCACTGCATAATGACTGTCTATTGATCAACACTGTGAATTCTTATTTGATGACTGTGATTGTTAGACTAGATACCGTAGTCGGCTTGGAAATGAGGCCTGTGGTAGCCCATAGAATGGGATGCGGTTGACACCACCCGACTCATATGATGTCGTATAGACATGGGGCTAGAGTTTCATCACCAGTGCTACGCACCCTTGCCAACAGGGGTTTAGGTATTGGATGCCTGTGAGGGTGACCATATGTTTATGAGAAAAGAAATGAAAAGAAATGAAAGAACACCGGAATGGTGAATATGGGCTGTAAGCCAAAGAAAAGAAAAGAGAAAAGAAATGGATTGCCCTACAGGTTAATCACAGAGGGCTGGTCGGGCTGACCTTGGTGACTGATGCAAGAGCTAACTGGTCCTCTCCGACAACTCAATGGGTGTATCGCGGGAAGGGGTTAGAAGCCCGCACCAGGGATACATGTATTGGGGATTATAGCAGCACAGACCTGACTTAGTTGTATTTCTAGGTGGCTAATAAATAAATTGGACTTGCATATCATGTAGGATCATATGAACTGTGAATTGTGGTTGCATGTGCATGCATGATGATATGATTTGCTCACGAGCTTGGTGGGGCTCACACTCTATTATACAATGTTTTCCTTAGATGATTTTGCAGATCGCTGCCATTGTGGCATGGAGGCTCATCTCGTGGTGGAGAGTCCTGGTTGTTACGATGATGTTGGTGTGGACCCCGACGGAGGTCATACTAATCTTGGGTACGTTCTCGGTGGTCATTGAAGAAGACCATTGAGGATCGCGACTGATGCTTTTTATCTTGGGGACTCCTTTTTGTCTTAACTAGGAGTTTAACCCCGTTCTGACTGTAGTTCTGTTGTAGTTTTTACTTCTTTTCTTTTTGGGGTTGAGTATGCTCACCCTGTATATATTTATGTATATAGTTCTGTTCTTGTCAGCTTTGTTTCTATGTTTGTGGGTGGGTGGGAAGTGTATAAACTTTCTTATGTATGTATTATCATCATTTCCCCGTATCACTATGGTTCCTTTTATTATTGCAATTGTAGTTTATCTACAACACTCTGATCTTGCCTTTGGTAAAGTGAATGAATGTGGTTCCATGAATGTAAGCACTGCTTCTAGGTCCGTGGGATTTGGCGGATTGCCGATATGCAATTCGGGTCACCTACCCAATCCTCCTAGGGGGTGGTTTGGGGTGTGACAGAGCTTGGTATCAGAGCGTGAGGCTCTTCTTACATTCATGGAGTGCAGAACTAGGACTAATAAGTTATAAATAACAAAACAAGTAACAACTAAAAACGACAGGGGAGGTAGTTGCAATTAAATAGTAGATGTAGAATTTCCATTAAGTAAAAGATAATTATGGCCAAGCCACTACATAAGTTTGATTGAAAGCATTACCTCCATTGTTACATAAGTTGAAAAGAAAAGAACACTAAATTAGAAACATCCTAAACAAAGAAAAGTACATAAGCATAATAAAAGGGAAATAGTCTGAATCACGTAGCATGGACTGATAGGAGTTGATCAAGAACTACTCAGTGGGAGGTAGGTCATCTGGAGGAGATTGTGTCTGGCGAGAGTCAACTCTGTAAAATCTGTCCCAGAAATCTAGTCGCTGCTCAGCAGATCCCACTCTGCTCCCCAAGGAAGCGAAGCCCTGGTCCATCCGAGTCGCCATATCAAAGAGCTGGGTACCGAGGTTTTGAAAGTGTGTCATCATCTGTGTCCACTCTGATGGTCCTAGAACCTGAGAGCTAGTGGCACCTATCGCCTCATAGGTAGGTAAATCAGAATACTGCGTGCCAAAACCCTCGAAGTCACCCTGACCCATGCCCTGCTCCTCGGCACGCATGCTCTGGGTGTCTCCCTTAATGTCTCTCTGCTCCAACCCCTACACCTCCTCATCGTGCACATCAACACCATGCTCCACTCCCTGCTCTTCCACATCCTGCTGCATCCCAATCTTCCCCTCGTCCTCTGGTGGATCCTCCCCAGGCATCTTCATCTTTAGAATAGAAGTTTTATCAATAGGCCTGGACCTGTCCTTCTCAGCATACTCACCCTCCAATGGAACCCCAAAGTGACGGAAGACTAAAGTAAGGAACTTCCCATAAGGAAGGTTCCCGTCAGCTGGGTTCCGTGCATGGTAAAGCATCACCTGAAGTAAAAGATATGGGAGGTTTATGACTTGACCTCCCCTACTAGCTTCCAAAAGATAATATGTGATGTAGGCCCTCATCATAGATATACTACCCTTGTTACCGCCCTTAGGGTAGATGTTGTAGGTCACACACCTACTAATAACACGAGCACTAGGCTTGTAAGAAGTCTCAGACCTAGGCGTGCTCTGTGACCCTGTCAATGCTTTGAAGACCATCCTCCTGGTCTCCATAGAAAACATCTCGGATATATCCATCCGTGGCTGATAATAACACCACTCCCCTGAGTCAGGTAAACTCAGGATCTCTGCTAGTGAAGTAGTGGTTAGACGCATATCCACTCCCTTCACCCTACTCTCCACTCCGAACTCCTGGGTACTAGAAGGCACTAGGTTGCAGTAAAAGTACCAAACCAAGTAAGGATAACATAGCTCAATGGGTGCCAACATGGGGGTCCAACCCAAAGTGTTGAACCTAGTATAGAGATTGTATTGGTGAAAGTCTTCTACCCGGACTACCCGACCATTCACAATCTTTAGAGATTCAAAAATTTTCCACTCCTTAGCATGTTCGTACCTAGAGAAGAGGAAATGATCAAAGTTGGGTTCCTCCGAAGAAGAATCATCACTAGGAGATGAAGGAGGTACTGAGGATGCTGAAGAATCCTCTGACTCAACCCCTAGCCGCTTCTGGGCTACTGATTTCCGGGTCGTACAGTGACTTGTAGACATTTTCTACAAAAAAGAGAAGAAAAGAATTTAGTTAGGGCAAGAGATTTGGTAAAAACCCTTGCTAAAATACTAGGAAAGCAAAAAGGAAGAGTCAAAATAGGGAAAATAAGTAAAAAGTCTTACCTAGGCAGGTGTTGATTCGCGAAGAACACAAGGAAGTGCGAGGATTTGGTGTGGAATGAGTCCCACTACCCTCCAAAGACTTTTCCTAGGTGATTGGGAGAGTTTAGAAGAAGTTAGAATGTAAATGGGCCCCTCTCGGATTTAAAATCCTGCGCCCCGATTCTCTGGGCGATGGCACTGGGCGATGTGGCGACGCCCAAAGACATCGCCCAGTGAGGGAATCTTGCTGGTTTTTGGGTTTTAACTTATGGAAACTTGGAGAATACCTGAAGTGACCTTAGACAACATTAAAATACAGATTTTTATATTAATGTTTAAAGAAAAATATATATATATATATAAATAATAAATAATTTTGTAATAAACAAACACAACCTTCTTAAACCCGAAGGGGTGAAAATTCCTATTTGAGGGTTGAGTAAAGCATAGGAGCTTGGGAAATTTTGTTGATATATTTATAATAAGTATTTAATATATGTAAAAATAAATAGATGTGTATAATGACATATGGTGTGTACTATATTACATGCTCGAATATTGTGATGTACAAACTGACTAGGGTGTTGCTGCGTAAACCAGACATAGGTACATAGGTATGTTGTAATACATATGTATAACGTATGGGAAGCGTAGACCTTACCCAAATCGCAAACTAGGTTAGCTGATAATAGGATTCTAAGGGAAGTTTTAGCCAATCGAAACATCTAGACGTTAGGGTACCTTGAGCCAACCCAAGAATTAGTTTCACTGATCCTTATTTAAATTCCAATAGATATGCACTTAATTCTTTTAATTAAGTATAGCCTGATGCTTAGAACCATTCTTTATTACAGGACCTATTACCTTGGCCAAGGCTGAAGACCCCAGCATCATGATTTATATTAGACATCTACGAGAGAGACTGAGACGGATACGACTAGTGTTGCCCCGAGCCGAGAATCAATTGGATTCTTATTTAGCCATTGCTGCCATTAGTGGACCAGAAGAGCGAGAGTATTTTATGACTTTAGCTGAAGAGGTAAGAGCCGACATAGAATCTCTGCTTGCTATGGAGTTTGTGACCGGGAAGAAGCTGGAGATGCTTGCCTGTTAGATCAGGTAAATAATTAACAGTCTGTAACTTAAAAATTTGAAGTCTTTCATATAGTGCCATGCATTGCATATTGATACATAAAATGCATAAGAAAGTGAAACATAATGCACTCAATAAGACACATCACGTAATAAACCAAGATAATGAATCTAACAATCCACCTTACTGGTGTGACTCATGAAACTCATTGGAACTGTGGACTAGATTTGTACCTGCTCTAGTTAGGAAATAATTGTTGATCCATACAGATGATATTGGAATATTGAACACGCTCCTCTTTTCAGAGAAGCAACAATGTTTAACACCAGAAGAGGTTCTCGTGGTGGTCGTAAAGGAAAACAACCTCGAGTTGTATTGGAGGTTGAGCTGCCTAATAGGACTGAGGCTCAAAATTCTGAAGCATTGGCTGCTTCGTCTGAAGCACCAGTGGCTGCTCAAGCCACTACTGCTGCACCTCAGCTAAATATGGCAGCTGGTGACATGACTGCATTCATGACCACTATGATGCGGACCATGCAACAACAACAGGAATTGCTTGGTCAGATGTCCACACAGTTTGCAACCATGATGCACGAAGGCACTGCACCACCACCACCACCCAACCGGCCTGTACTATTTCCACCACCTGTGCCTCAACATTTAGTGGAGAACTCTACCGCCAAGGTTATGGAAAGATTTAAGAAACTCCAACTGCCTGCATTTTCCAAAATAACTTCTGAAGCAATGCAGTCGGAACGGTGGATTAGTGCACTAGAGAAGGCATTTGAAGTACTGGAGTACACGAACGCACAAAAGTTGATATATGCGGGTTATCAGTTGTAGAATGAAGCCGAAGCCTGGTGGAAAGCTACTAAACCTAATTTGGAAGCCACTCATCCGAACCCCACGTGGGAGCAATTTAAAGAAGTTTTCTTCAAGAACTACTTCCCAGAGAGTTTCAAGGACAGAAAAGAAGCAGAATTCATCGCACTGGTACAAGGAACCAAATTAGTGTTGGATTATCAACAGCGATTCGAGGACTTGTTCCATTTTTCTCCAGAGCACCTGAAAGGGGAAGTTAGTAAGGCGAAGAAATTTGAGAAAGGACTCAAGACTGAGATCAGATCAGTGTTGTCAATCATGGACATTAGGGATTATGCTCAGATGGTCAACAAGGCGAAAACCATGGAAGATAGATTTAAGGAAAAAGAGAAAGAGAAAGCTGTGACGTCGTCCGTGGGCAAAAGGTCAAACAATTTCCAGACCTATGCCTGGCCAAACAAAGTTTACCGCGGAACCAACTCAAGTTTCGTCTCGACTCCGTATCGTAGGCCGAACGTGGGACAGAACTCTTTCCACCCCACATTCAATCGACCTGCTCAACCGGCGACGAGTCAAGCGACAATAGCAGCTTCGCCAGCCCGACCAGCAATAAGTCAAGTGAGCCAAGCCTCAACACCTGCTGCTCCACCCTTTAAGTGTTACCAGTGCAACAAGGAAGGGCATATGGCTAGAGAATGTAGAGTGCGTGGGTACAACAACAACTCGTTGAATCAGCCCTACGCTAGATCTTTCCAGCCACGAGATAATCGGACGCGAGGAAAGGTGTTTGCGATGATGAATGAAGAAATTGAGGCGAATCCCGATGTATTAACAGGTAAGTTGCTGAACACTACTAACTTATAGGGACTAATTGGCTTACTACATGTGACCTAAATTACCTACAAACCCTAGGTACCCTGAATGTCTCGACCATACTTGCACGAGTATTATTCAACTCGGGCGCGACCCACTCTTTTGTCTCCTCGATCTTTGCAAGCAAGATGAAAGATCAACCGAGAGACATCAGGCATGAGCTAGTAGTCAGCATGCCGACAGGAAGTGTCGTGAACTTGAAGTAGGTCTACGACCCATGTCAGATTGAAATTTGTGGGAAGAAGTTAACTGCATGATTGATAAAGATGGATATAAAGGATTTTGACGTAATACTAGACATGGACTGGTTGTCGGCCTATGGTGAAAATGTCTTGTGTGTGGAAAAGAAGATAATGTTCAACTTGAAAGATGGGTCAACTTTCACCTATCAAAGTGAACCCAAGAAGAAACCCAGGAGAATAACTTTGTCAGCTCTCCAGGCGCGCAAGTTGCTTGACGATGGGTGCCAAGGCTTTTTGGCCACAGTAATAGACACGGAGGCAAAGATGAAACCTTTGGAAGAACTAGAAGTCGTCAGAGAATTTCCTGATGTCTTTCCAGAAGATCTGACGCAGCTACCACCTGATCGCGATATAGAATTCATGATTGATCAGATTCCTGGTGCAGCACCGGTATCCAAGGCCCATATCGGATGGCGCCAATCGAACTGAAAGAGTTGCAGGTTTAACTTCAAGACCTGCTGCAGAAAGGATTTATATGACCCAGTGTATCACCCTAGGGAGCACCAGTGTTGTTTGTTAAGAAGAAAGATGGAAGTATGTGGTTGTGTATCGACTACCACGAGTTGAATAAGCTGACCATCAAGAATCGATATCCGCTATCGCGTATCGATGACCTATTCGATCAGTTACAAGGAGCGCGAGTTTTCTCCAAAATTGATCTTAGGTCGGGATACCATCAATTGAAGATGAAGAGCGGTGATATCCATAAGACGGCATTTCGAACACGATACGGGCACTACGAGTTCCTGGTTTTGTCGTTCAGGTTAACCAATGCCCCAGCAGCATTCATGGACATGATGAATAGAGTATTCCATGACATGCTGGATAAGTTCGTCATAGTATTCATTAACGACATCCTGGTGTACTCTAAGGATGAGGAAGAACACGCGCGACACCTTACCTTCGTGTTGCAGCGACTACTAGAACACCAGGTTTTTTGCCAAATTCAGCAAATGTGAATTTTGGCTTCACCAAATTGGGTTCCTGGGACACATCGTCACCAAGGATGGCATCAAAGTAGACCCAGGCAAGGTGAAAGCAGTCCTTGAATGGAAACTCCGAAGAGTGCCACTGAGATATGAAGCTTCTTAGGATTGGCCGGATATTACCGACGATTTATTGAAAATTTCTCACGGATTTTGGCACCAATGACGAAACTTACAAAGAAGGGGGCCAAATTTTAGTGGGATGAAGCATGTGAGAAAAATTTTCAAGAATTGAAGAACCGTTTGGTAACAGCTCCAGTTCTGACCATTCTGGACGACATTGGAGGAATGGTGGTATACACCGACGCATCCAGAACAGGATTGGGTGGCGTCCTGATGCAGAAAGGTAAAGTGGTCACCTATACCTCCAGAAAATTAAAGGAACACGAGTAGAACTACCCCAGACATGACTTAGAATTGACAGCGGTAGTTTTCGCGCTAAAAATTTGGCAACACTACCTATACGGTGAAAAGAGTGAAATCTTCAACGACCATAAGAGTTTAAAATATTTCATCACCCATAAGGAGTTGAACATGAGGCAGAGACGGTGGTTGGAATTGGTGAAAGACTATGATTGTGAAATCTAGTACCACCCCGGCAAGGCCAACGTTGTTGCAGATGCATTAATCAGAAAATCCCAGACTGCAACCCTCGTATCCTTAACTGTAAGTGAGCAGTTAATAGAAGAAGCTCAGAAATTTGATCTGGAACTCGTGATTGAAGGGACGGCTATCCAATTAGCAGCTGTGAACCTACAACCGTCGATACGAGAGGAAATAATTACGAAGCAACCATTGGACCCCGAGCTGGCCAAGATAATTTTGGAAGTTCAACAAGGTGTCCATAAGGACCCAGATTTTTCCTTAGCCCATGACGGTGCATTGAAATTTTGAGACAGACTGTGCATGCCTGATGATTTTGACATCCAAGATCGAATCCTTAAGGAGGCGCACAACTCACCCTACACAATCCACCCCAGGAGTACAAAGATGTACAAAGATTTGAAGAAGTATTACTGGTAGATGGGAATGAAGGAGACCATAGCAATATACGTGTCCAAGTGCCTCACCTGTCAACAGATAAAAGCAGAGAGACACCGACCATATGGATTGCTGCAGCCACTTCCCATACTTGAGTGGAAGTGGGAAAGAATCACTATGGATTTCGTGACAAATCTGCCCAACACCAGGAAAAGCATGAATGCAATTTGGGTGATTGTTGACAGATTAACAAAGGCGGCACACTTCATATTGATCAAGATAAGTTACCCAATGGAGAAGCTTGCCCGCATATATATTGAAAACATAGTCCGGTTACATGACGTGCCTGTCAGTATTGTGTCTAACAGAGATCCTCGGTTCACCTCAAGGTTTTGGAGAAGTTTGCAGAAGGCATTGGGATCTCAACTAAATCTTAGCATAGCTTTCCATCCGCAGACAGACAGACAATCAAAAAGAACTATTCAGACTCTGGAGGACATGCTCCGAGCCTGTGTTTTGGAAATGAATGACAATTGGGATGCTCACATACCTTTGGTGGAATTTGCATACAATAATAGCTATCACTCCACCATTGGCATGGCACCATTTGAAGCATTGTATGGACGGAAATGTAGAACTCCGTTGTATTGGGATGAAGTTGGCGAGTGGAAGTATCTTGGATCTGAGATGATACAAGCGACCTACGACAAGGTGGATATTATAAGAGAAAAGATCAAGACAGCCCAGTCAAGATAGAAAAGTTATGCGGATAATAGAAGGAAGGACATCGAGTTTTAAGTCGGAGAAAAAGTATTCCTTCGAGTATCTCCAACTAAGGGACTGCTATGATTTAACAAGAAAGGCAAATTGAGCCCAAGATTCATTGGTCCTTATGCAATACTCAATAAAGTGTGACCCATAGCATACCGACTGGCATTACCACCATCTTTGTCAGTCGTCCACGATGTTTTTCATGTGTCAATGCTATGAAAGTACATTAACAACCCGACACATGTATTGTTAACTGAACCTGAACAGTTAGATGTGGATATGACCTACGAAGAGCAACCCACGGAGATATTAGATAGAAAGGAGCATAACCTCCGTAACCGCACCATCGCTTTTGTTAAGGTTCGATGGGGAAACAACCCGATAGAGGAAGCTTCATGGGAACGTGAGGATGAAATGAAAGAGAAATATCCTCAACTCTTCGAAATGCAAGGTAAGCCAAATTTCGAGGACAAAATTTTTGTAGGGGAGAAATGTCAAACCCTACCCCTGGCTGATTGAAATTTTGATTGAAGGACAGGAACCCCTGACCAGGCAACCAGGATCACTGTGGAGTATCACTCTAGTGGTTTGGATTGATGAAGAAACCTTGTGTGGATCATCCGACATGCCTGTCAGTAGGTGGACAGCAGACCTCTACAAATGTACAGCTCATTGCCTGATATAGGGTTTGGATCCCAGGTAATCTCTCTTCTCCTTATAATGGTGGGACCCACCCCTATAAAAATGTGCAAGAAACCCCTAGAAGACCTGTGGGGACAATACCCTGACCAAGGGTTGAACCCCTGTGCAAGCCCATTGAATTTCAGCTTGTTGGAATTCTCTGGACGATGGCACTGGGTGATGCAGTAAGGCCCAATGACATCGCCCAGTGAGTGAAACAGTACATTTTTAATAATTTTCAATTATGGGGACCACCCAATATGAACATGGGCACCCTCCACTGATAGAGGGAAGTCTGAGGGACCACCTCATGCCCTTGGTTCACTATGGACCCCACCAGTGTGCCCAGAATCAGTCAGAATCAGTTTAAAAACTGATTTTCAAAAGGGGCCTTCACAGCCAAACAAGCCTCAGTGTGAGCTGGGCCTATCAATAGAAGGATCTTGAGCTCATTTAGAGCTCTTATTTCTATTGGAACCGTGGGGAGAGAAAGGAGAGAAAAAGGAGAGAAAGAAGGGGAAGGAGAAGAAGAAAGAAGAAGGAAGAAGGAAGGGGAGCTGCTGTAGCCCTGCACCAGGCTTGGGATCGAGTTTCCTCAGACCTCTCAGCCCTGCTCAGGTATACATCTGCATACCTACACCTGCTGCCCCCTTCTTCTCTTGTGTTTTGCTTGTGTAACTATTCTCTGCCAGCCCAGAATAGCTGGGAAAAGCTAGGTATGGCTCTAGATCTGCCATGCAAGCCTTAAGCATGGAAGATCTGTGATGTTTGAACAAAAATATAATTCTGATTTGCTGTTCTTGTGAGCCAATTCTGGTTGTGCATAGCTGCACTGCCCAGATTCACTTCTGGCTGACTAATTGAAGCCCTTGATGCAAGCCATGGTTGCAGAGACCAAACCCTACGTGGTTGCAACCTTGAACCACTGTTTTGCAACCATTTACAGCCTTGCATGTGGCTGGAATCAAATTCTAAGTTTAGAGATAACCCTATGACAGTATTCACTGGGTTGTCTGGGCAGCCTTTGGGCGATGCAGACATCGCCCAGAGCCATCGCTCAGTGAATGGAAAATTGCTGGAGTGCTGATCTGGCTATGGGAACCTCACCCATTGGCTGTGGGACATTGTGGGAGGTTGGGAAATGACCAAAAAGCCCTTCCCCACATCTATCCTTGATAGAGGAATACTTTGGAACCCTAGTGGGCCCCGCAAGTGAAGGAAACCCTGTTGTGCTTGGTCCTATAGCACAGGTAAGCTGTGGACAGCACTGTGTACTTGATCTGACCTAGGGTCAGGTACAACTATAGAAATGACCAATTTACCCTTGTGCCACTGACACTGGCCAATGCACCGGGACATGGACCTAAGACCCAGTGCAAGGCCCAGTGATCCCAAATGAGTACCAATCAAGCACTGGGTCAACCCAGTAAGCTTAGGTTAACCCTAGGAGTACTAGTGATAGACTGAAAACTTAATATGACAACTTTTGATTTATATCTAGGAATGGATCCCGCGCTCGAGGTCAACAACTAGACTACTGTTGGAACTGAGTTTGCAACTGAGTATCTAGAACCAAACTCAGGTGAGTGAATAATATTATCATTCGTGTATGTGTAATTATGATGTTATGCCGGCTAATATGAATTGAAATTATAAATGCTGTGTTACTTACTTCTATCCAAGTTACTCAAATCACTGCATAATGACTATTTGTTGATCAACACTGTGAATTCTTATTTGATGATTGTGATTGTTAGACTAGATGTCATAGTCGGCTTGGAAATGAGGCTTATGGTAGCCCATAGAATGAGATGCGATTGACACCACCTGACTCATACGAAGCCATATAGACATGGGGCTAGAGTTTCATCACCCGTGCTATGCACCCTTGCCAATAAGGGTTTAGGTGTTGGATGTCTGTGAGGGTGACCATATGTTTATGAGAAAAGAAATGAAAGAACACCGGAATGGTGAATATGGGCTGTAAGCCAAAGAAAAGAAAAGAGAAAAGAAATGGACTGCCCTACAGGTTAATCACAGAGGGCTGGTCGGGCTGACCTTGGTGACTGATGTGGGAGCTGACTAGTCCTCTTCGATAACTCAATGGGTGTATCGTGGGAAGGGGTTAGAAGCCCGCACCAGGGATACTTGTATTGGGAATTGTAGTAGCACCGACCTGACTTAGTTGTATTGCTAGGTGGCCAATAAATAAATTGGACTTGCATATCATGTAGGATCATATGAACTGTGAATTGTTGTTGCATGTGCATGCATGATGATATGATTTGCTCACGAGCTTGGTGGGGCTCACACTCTGTTATACAATGTTTTTCTTAGATGATTTTGCAGATCGATGCAGCTATGGCATGGAGGCTCATCTCGAGGAGGAGAGTCCTGGTTGTTACGATGATGTTGGTGTGGACCCCGATGGAGGTCATACCGATCCTGCGTACTTTCTCGATGGTCATTGAAGAAGACCGTTGAGGAGCGTGACTGATGCTTTTTGTCTTGGGGACTCCTTTTTGTCTTAACTAGGAGTTTAACCCCGTTCTGACTGTAGTTCTGTTGTAGTTTTTACTTCTTTTCTTTTTGGGGTTGAGTATGCTCACCCTGTATATATTTATATATGTAGTTCTGTTCTTGTAAGCTTTGTTTCTATGTTTGTGGGTTGGTGGGAAATGTAGAAACTTTCTTATGTATATATTATCATCATTTCTCCGTATCGTTATGCTTCCTTTTATTATTGCAATTGTAGTTTATCTGCAGCACTCTGATCTTGCCTTTGGTAAAGTGAATGAATGTGGTTCCATGAATATAAGCATTGCTTCTAGGTCCGTGGGATTTGGCGGATTGCCGATATGCAATTCGGGTCACCTACCCAATCCTCCTAGGGGGTGGTTTGGGGTGTGACAGTTATGCAGTTTCAGTAAGTTATGGGTTTCTACTAATTGGATTGTTCTTTGAGATTGATATACCTTAATGCTTTGTTCTTTTTCTGGTTGATATAAATCTCTGTGTTTTCTGTTTCCAGGGCATATGATCGAGCTGCTATTAAGTTCCGAGGTGTTGATGCAGACATCAATTTTAATCTCAGTGATTATGATGAAGATCTGAAACAGGTGGAGTGGGGAATGGGGGTAGACAATTGCTTAGAGAGGGCTGTGCAGATATGAATTGTCATTGTGAACTTATATTCATTTGTTCTATTGCTTGCTTTTCAAATGAGGAACCTGACCAAGGAAGAATTTGTGCGTATACTTCACTGCCAGAGCACCGAATTCTCTAGGGGGGAGCTCAAAAGACAGAGGTGTGACACTACATAAATGTGGTCGATGGGAAGCTCGAATGGGGCAGTTCTTAGGTAAGAAGTGAGAATCCCTTAACTTGAAACTGATTTTTTGTTTCTGTTGCTTTATCTATCATCTGTTTCTATTTAAAGTTAAAATACCTGATCACATGATCTCGAAAATAAGTTTTTAAGGACATCTCATACTGTAAAACATTTCTATTGTCTGAGATACCTACTTTCAACCAAAAAAAAAAGTGGGACAAAAGGTGTAAAACCCGTGCCCAAAAATACGGGCTAAATTGAAATTTTGTTGAAGGTCCAAAATCCGAGGTCAATGGCACCAGTACCTTGTGGAGCGTTGAACGAATGGTCAAGAAAAATAACGTAATGTAATGCCCGCAGCTTTGTTTTTAAATTTTCCCCATTAACTTTGGTTGCCAACTAGTGCATCACCGGTCTAACCTGGCGATCGGTAAACAATAAAATAACTTATATTTGTAATATAGGGGCATTAAGGTAATTATACCAACTCATGAAAAAAATTAAGTTTTGACAACGTATAATTCTTAGGATCAATAAATTATTGAGAAGAACCTTAAAACGAAACCTATACAACTGCCGAAAGTCAATTCTGGGTTTCCTAGACAAAATTTTGATTAAAATAGTAGGAACAAAAGGATAAAGTAATTTATTCTTCAAAAGATAGCAAATTAAGGCCTTAGCCCAACTTGTTGTTACTTTGGTTATTTAAGTGGGAGGTTGCAGGTTCAAATCCCCACCCATGTATACTTTTACATGTACATAAAAGTTTAAATAAGTTAAATAAAAGACATGTGGTGAGGTGGAAATTTAATTTTAAAAACAAATATGCATGTGGGGCCCACCTAAAGTGATAGCAACGTGGCACACTCAAGCAGTGACATATGTTGCATGTTGAACATGCATACAATAGTTGGAGGCCACATGGCATTCCATGTGGAAGGATCCTATTGGTGAGAATTAAGAAATCAAATTAATAAATAGGTGGCAAGGAAGTCTCTTTCTTACGCAGGTTTCTGTGATTGGTTTATGGTCACTGAAACAGCCGTTCTGCAAATGGTTCCAGCCCCATTACTGCAAATGGTGCTGGGCAAGGTGTTGGTCCCAAGCGTTCATGGGTGAGTTTATTTCCTGGTGGTAAAGTAAAGGATAATGCTTGTGAAATCCCATTTGTCGAGCCAACAGTTGTCGCTGGGAAGAAGGTGGCAGTGTGTTGCAAAGAGGTGGGAAGAAGGTGGCAGTGTGTTGCAAAGAGGATTTGGCAGAAGAGTCTGATCGATGGGAAGCAGCATTAGTTGGATATGTGTTTGGTCCCATACCAACTTTCTCTTCCATGAAAAGGTTTGTTCAAGAGAAATGGAGCCATGTTGGAGCGGTGGAAGTGTTTGGTCTTGAGAGTGGGGTTTTTGTCTTTGATTTCTAGGGATCTGATTTGAGTCATCAGATCCTTGATGAGGGACCCTGGACTTTTGGCACCAGGCCTCTAATCTTAAGGCCATGGTCCCCTGAGGTTTCGCTCTCTAAGAGAGAGGAGACTGAGTTGCCGTTATGGTTTCATCTTTATGGTCTCAATCTTTAGTATTGGGGTAGCCGTTCACTGAGATGAATTGCCAGTGTTTTGGGTCATCCTATTTGCGCTGATGGGAGGACCATGCAATGGGAGAGACTCTCTTTTGCAAGGTTTTGTGTGTCTATTAATGTTGTTGATGGTTTGCCTACAACAATTCATGTTGCAATGGAGGATGGGTCTTTTGTTGAGCAATCTGTTCACTATAACTGGGTTCCGCCAATTTGCAGTGCTTGTAGAATCTTTGGTCATATGGAAAAGAATTGCCTAGTTGCTTCGGTGCATCGAACCCAACCTACTGAGGTGTTGTAGGTTGAAGGAATGGTTATTGAAGAGCCTTGACGGCCTGCTAGTAGACGGCGGACTCGTGGTAAGCGTCCTGCACCGTCGAAGACTCCTGTGACTCCGGCAGTAACTGCTCCGGCGAAGGTGTCTACCACGGTCAACACTAGTGGGAGTGTAACTACAAGTATGGATATTGAGGCGCCATCTGGCACTTCTAATGAGAAGATTCGGACTAAATATATAGGTCTGAGGGCAGGCCCTTTAGTGATTCATGATATGTCAAGAGGTGCTTCAATGGAAAAGGTGGTTGCTCCATCGTCCAAGGAGACTGTAGGTGATCGTGGCAAAGATAAGGTGGTTGTTAGCAACCACCTTGATGTAAAGGAGACTAATCGTGGCATGGGTCAACAAGTTTCTAAACTCTCTGGTTCGATGCAGGCTAAACCACATAACAACAGTGTGTTTGTGGTTTCAAATACTGGTTCGATGGACTGAACTGGCTCGGGTATGAGGACCATGCCTTCTGGAAATATTGTTGATCAATCAGTTGTTGGGAATAGGTTTGCGCCTTTGCAGGATGTTGAGCCTGCTGTGAATGGTGAAGATGGAGTTGAGGTTTCTACTGTACCTCGTGTTCGTGAATGCAGTCCGGGTCGGAGCAGCCCCTTGCATTGCTCCACTTGTCCTACCTTGCTTTGATGAATGTTAGAGCGTGGAATACTCGGGGTTTAAATGACCATGGTAAGCGTAGTGGGTGTTGGAATTGGTGCTATTGGACGTGGTCCTTGCAGATATAGCAGGTGTAGATACGCTCAGATTCTGTGGTGGCGGTGCAAATGATTGTGGGATCCTTTCAACCCCAATGGTGGCTGCTTGAGGAAATTCGTGGCTTGTGCGACAGCTTTCGCAGTTGTAGTTTTATACATCATGTCAGGGAGATTAATGGTTGTGCTGACTATTTGGCTAGTTTTGTGCATTTAACTCATGAAGTTGATTTTAGTCTTCATTGTCTTCCAGAAGCTCTTTCCGCTATAATAAGGAATAACGCCAATGGAATGACATATTACAGGTTGTAAGCTCTAATTATTTCCTACTAATATAAGCTCCTTTTAACCAAAATAAATAGGTGGCAAGTTGGGATACGCTAGATATAATTGAAATAAAACATAAGACTAATGGATAATCAAGTCTTTTCACTTTATAAGGGTACCTCAATCAAAGAAGAAGACTAATCACTATTGGTGGAAAATGGAGGCAAGGAAGGGTAGGACTGGAATTTTATAGGTTTAGGACTTAGAGACTTTTCATTTAAAGTATGGGGACATTCATGTCCTTACACATTTAGATGGGTACCCAAGATACTAAATAAAGAAAATAATATATTGGTTATACAAGGATAAAGAAGGGGTAAAATTATATTCTCATAACTCAAAAATAAAAAATAAAAAAAAAATAAAGTATAAAAGGGAACCCATATTCGTTGGGTTTAGTTCGGCAAAACTGAAAAGAAAAGAAGAAGAAGAGAAAGAGAAGGAGAAGAAAGAAAAGAAGAGAAAGAGAAAGAGAAGAAGAAGAAGAAGGAGCCTTGCTTACCTCTTGCTCTCAAGATCCAAGGTAAGCACCACTAGAATCCGACCTTCTCATGTCATAAACCTTTCTTATAAAATTCTGTTTTGGGAAAACAGTTGCAGAATTGAACCCAAACTCCTACCTTGCATGCTACCATGTATGAAATGCTTAAATTAGTAGCTAGGATGCATGATCCTCTTGCATAACCTCTCCCTCCTACCTCCTACTTTCTTCTCAAACTTGGAATGTACTTGAACTTAAGTTTCAGCCATGATTTGGCTAACCATCGTGCTAAACTATGAATGTAAGTCATGATTTGCAGGATAGAACCATGGATCCTTGCATGCATGCCATGGATTCTATGTTATTGCTTTTCATCCACATTCTTACAAACCAAGAATTTGCTTAGTCCTCAGTTCCACCTATGAATATAGCTTAGTTTTATACCAAACCATGTGCATAAAGCATGAATAGTAGGATAGAGCCACGGATCCATACATGCATGTTAGATCCCAACATAAATATCAAATTCTGCTACTCTGCAGATTGACATTCTCTTAGTTAAAATGATATAACTCCACTATCCGAACTCCATTTGTCTTGATTACAACTTTTTTAGAAACTAACCTCATAGGGATACATTTTTTTAGAAGACACCATTACCTAGTTATGTCTCTAAGTTAGTTAAAACTTCATTTCAAGTTTCTGTCAAAATCGGATCATGTTGTCTTGACAGATTGACCTTTGCATAATAAAAATAGCATATCTTCATAATCTAACCTTTATTTTCTTTGATTCTAGTTTTTATAGAAACTAGATTCATAGAGATTCATTTTCTTAGAAGGAACCATGATCCAATTATGTCTCTAAACGAACTGAAATTTCATTTCAATCCAAACAAATTCTGCATATGAATTCTCTGGGCGATAGCACTGGGCGATGCACACATCACCCAGAGACATCACCCAGAGAATTAAAATGGACTGTTTTGCAAATCTGAGTTTGGGGACCTCTACATATGGATTATAAACAGTGTAAGGAGGTGGTAAATGACCAAAATAACCCTCCTCACATCTGTCCACATTTATTTGTACCTTGGGTACTCAAGTGGCCCGCATGGCTTGGAAACCCTGTCTATGTTGGCCCTGCAGCACTGCTGACCTAGGGACTGTGTTGTAAGACTGTTGGGACCTAGGACCATGTACTATAGTGGTAAAATAACCTATTGGCCCTAAACCACATTCTCCGGATGATGCACCGGGACATAGGCCTAAAGCCCAGTGCAAGGCCCAGTGAATTTCAAGTGATCTCGGACTGAGCACCGAGTTAGACCAGTGAGCCTAGACCAACACTAGGTTATCCAAAACAGTTTGAATAATTAAAATAACATATTTCTAATTTATTACTTTAGGATTTGATTCCGTGCTCGAGGTGCACACCCAGATACCGGTCGGAACTGAACAAACAACTGAACCGGTAGGATCAAACCAAGGTGAATGGAATTACACCATGAGTGTAGGTGTAGCATGACTGATGGGTCATGACAACAACAACAGTAATATTTACTATCTTTAATTACTTTAAATTAGTTTATATTCTTATTTTAAATTTTGAATCTTATCTGATGGATATTGGAAATGAATGAAAATGCTTATATGTGGAATTCCTAGATTAGATGCCGTAGCCGGCTTGGAAATGAGGCCTGTGGTAGTCCATGGAATGGGAAACGGTTGACCCTTACCAACAGGGGTGTAGGTGTTGGATACCACAAAAGTGTGAGGCCAATGTCTCAAGGAGGCATTGCTTGGTCAGTTGACCCATCATGATCATTAGGACGTGGTGGTAGCACAGAAATGTGTGAGGCCAATGTCTTAAGAAGACATTGTTCGGTCAGTAGGCCCACCAGTCAATAGGGCTAGTGGTAGCACAGTGGTAACCTAGAGGGCCGGTCGGGCTTACCTTGGGAAGGGATACTGGAGCCTACTGGTTCTCTCCGACAACTCAATGGGTGTGTCACGGGAAGGGGTAATCAAGCCCGCACCAGGGATACATGTATTGGGGATTGTAGTAGCACTTTTACCTGCCTTAGTTTTGCATGCTGGATGGCTTAATAATAATAAAGAACCTCATTTCATATAGGATTCATTTGGTTGTGCTGGCATGTGCATGCATGGTTTATATTTCATTCACGGGCTTGTTGGAGCTCACACTCTTGTATATTCTCTTTTAGTTGATTTTACAGGTTGGGGTTTGCCAATGAGCGAGGAAGCTGTCAGTGGAATTGTAGATCTTCGTCATCTCGTTGCTTAGCGACGATTTTGTCATTATTTAAGTTTCTTTCTTTCAAGAAGTGTAATTACCAAGATAATGTACTTATTGAACATAAATGGATGTGTATATGGTATAACATAGGTATTTGGGATTTTATTATTGGTAATATAAATCGTCTGTGGGTAGTTCGATCTTCCATTGCACTCTGATATTCTTTTAGTATCTTATAACCTCAATTTGTGGTTTGTGACGTGTAAGTACTGCTTCTTGATCTTTGGGGATTCGTGGATGTCGTGGGATATCTGGGTCACTTGCCTAAATCCTCCCAGGGGGTGGTTTGGGGTGTGACAGAGTGGTATCAGAGCGAGAAGCTCTATTTACATTCACAAACAACGGAAGTAGGAAGATGGGTGGCCTAGAGATAAGGAAATAAAAGTTTTAAGAAAACACCAAAATAAAGACGTAGAAGAACACAGTAGGAGACTAGGAATTGGGAAACTAGAAGTTAAAGTATTTATAGGAAGAGCCGTGTAGGAAAGATGGTGTAGACTTATGCCACATAACCCAAAGCCGTAGAAGTATAGATTATTAGGTAAAATACACGTAAGTAGTTGGACAATTTGATTTCCTTTGAGGTATATGTTGGGAGTTGATTTTCCTTAGGCCATTAAAATCAAGCCGAACATTAGATCAATCAAACTCAGGAGCAATTTAGATAACTTATTGGGAGTTGGATATGTTTGAGGAGAAAATCTTTATCGCTCAATAGAAACAATGAGCGATGCCGATACAAGACGGAAGGACCTGAAGTACGTCATCAGCAATCAAGTATTTCCTTGGGAATCACTAACCAAAAGGGTGGTGTGGTTTGATAAGAAAGAGAAGTTGATCCGAGAATTATGACCAGTAGCGTACTGATTGGAAGAGGTCCATGATGTATTCCATGCATAGGTGTTGAGAAAGTACCTCCCAGACTCGACTCATGTCTTGACTTAGGAATCACTTAGGCTCGCTGCTACCATGACCTGTCAAGAGAAACCTGAAGAGAATGTGGGATGTGAGAAGCACAATCTCCACAACCAGATTATCTTGTTGTAAAGGTACTGAGGAATAGTCGACTCGATCAAGGAGTGTCCGGTTGATGAGAAGATGAAAAGCGGTCGAAGTATCCTCATCTACTTGAATCCCCAGACAAGTTCAATTTCGAGCACGAGATTTTTATAAAGCTGGGGGAATGTAAAACCCGTGCCCAAAAATACGAGCTAATTTGAAATTTTGTTGAAGGTCTAAAACCTGAGGTCAATGGCACCAGTACCTTATGGAGCGTTGAACGAATGGTCGAGAAAAATAACCTAATGTAATGTCCGCATCTTTGTTTTAAAATTTTCCCCATTAACTTTGGTTGCCAACTAGTGAATCACCGGTCTAACCTGGCGATTGATAAACAATAAAATAACTTATATTTGTAATATAGGGGCATTAGGTAATTATACCAACTCATGAAAAAATTAAGTTTTGACAACGTGAAATAATTCTTAGGATCAATAAATTATTGAGAAGAACCTTAAAACGAAACCTATACATCTGACAAAAGTCAATTCCGGGTTTCCTAGATAAAATTTTGATCAAAATAGTAGGAACAAAAGGATAAAGTAATTTATTCTTCAAAAGATAGCAAATTAAGGTCTTAGTCCAACTGGTTTTTACTTTGGTTATTTAAGTGGGAGGTTGCAGGTTTAAATCCCCACCCATGTATACTTTTACATATATATAAAAGTTTAAATAAGTTAAATAAAAGACATGTGGTGAGGTAGAAATTTAATTTTAAAAACAAATATGCATGTGGGGTCCACCTAAAGTGATAGCCACGAGGCACCCTCAAGCAGTGACATATGTTGCATGTTGAACATGCATACAATAGTTGGAGGCCACATGGCATTCCATGTGGAAGGATCCTATTGGTGAGAATTAAGAAATCAAATTAATAAATAGGTGGCAAGTTGGGATAGGCTAGATATATTGAAATAAAATGTAAGACTAATGGGTAATCAAGTCTTTTCACTTTATAGGGGTACCTCAATCAAAGAAGAAGACTAATCACTATTGGTGGAAAATGGAGGCAAGGAAGGGTAGGACAGAAATTTCATAGGTTAGGACTTAGAGACTTTTCATTTAAAGTATGGGGACATTTATGTCCTTACACATTTAGATGGGTACCCAAGATACTAAATAAAGAAAATAATATATTGGTTATACAAGGATAAAGAAGGGGTAAAATCGTATTCTCATAAATCAAAAAATAAAATAAAGTATAAAAGGGAACCCATATTCGTTGGGTTTAGTTCAGCAAAACTGAAAAGAAAAGAAGAAGAGAAAGAGAAGGAGAAGAAAGAAAAGACGAGAAGGAGAAAGAGAAGAAGAAGAAGAAGGAGCCTTGCTCACCTCTTGCTCTCAAGACCCAAGGTAAGCACCACTAGAATCCGACCTTCTCATCTCATCAACCTTTCTTATAATTCTGATTTGGGAAAACAATTACAGAATTGAACCCCAACTCCTACCTTGCATGCTACCATGTATGAAATGCTTAAATTAGTAGCTAGGATGCATGATCCTCTTGCATAACTTCTCCCTCCTACCTCCTAATTTCTTCTCAAACTTGGAATGTACTTGAACTTAAGTTCCAGCCATGATTTGGCTAACCATCATGCTAAACTATGAATGTAAGCCATGATTTGCAGGATAGAACCATGGATCCTTGCATGCATGCCATGGATTCTATGTTATTGCTCTTCATCCACATTCTTACAAACCTAGAATTTGCTTAGACCTCAGTTCCACCTATGAATATAGCTTAGTTTTATAGCAAACCATGTGCATAAAGCATGAATAGTAGGATAGAGCCACGGATCCATACATGCATGTTAGATCCCAACATAAATATCAAATTCTGATACTCTGCAGATTGACCTTCTCTTAGTTAAAATGATATAACTCCACCATCCGAACTCCATCTTGGTTCTAATTTTTTTAGAAACTAGACTCATAGGGATGCATTTTGTTAGAAGATACCATTACCTAGTTATGTCTTTAAGTTAGTTAAAACTTCATTTCAAGTTGCTGTCAAAATTGGATCCTGCTGTCTTGACAGATTAACCTTTGCATGATAAAAATAGCATATCTTCATAATCCAACCTTCATTTTCTTTGATTCTAGTTTTACTAGAAACTAGATTCATAGAGATTCATTTTCTTAGAAGGAACCATGATCCAATTATGTCTCTAAATGCACTGAAATTTCATTTCAATCCAAACAAATTGTGCATATGAATTCTCTGGGTGATAGCACCGGGCGATGCACACATCACCCAAAGAATTAAAGTGGACTGTTTTGCAAATCTGAGTTTGGGGACCTCCACATATGGACTATATACAGTGTAAGGAGGTGGTAAATGACCAAAATACCCCTCCTCACATCTGTCCACATTTATTTGTACCTTGGGTACCCAAGTGGGCCCGCATGGCTTGGAAACCCTGTCTATGTTGGTCTTGCAGCACTGCTGACCTAGGGAGTGTGTTGTAAGACTGTTGGGACCTAGGACCATGTACTACAGTGGTAAAATAACCTATTGACCTTAAACCACATTCTCCGGATGATGCACCGGGACATAGGCCTAAAGCCTAGTGCAAGGCCCAGAGAATTCCAAGTGATCTCGGACTGAGCACCGAGTTAGACCAGTGAGCCTAGACCAACACTAGGTTATCCAAAATAGTTTGAATAATTAAAATAAAATATTTTTAATTTATTATTTTAGGATTTGATTCCGTGCTTGAGGTGCACAGCCAGATACCGGTCGGAACTGAATAAACAACTGAACTGGTAGGATTAAACCAAGGTGAGTGGAATTACACCATGAGTGTAGGTGCAGCATGATTGATGGGTCATGACAACAACAACAATATTTACTGTCTTTAATTACTTTAAATTGGTTTATATTCTTATTTTAAATTTTGAATCTTATCTGATGGATATTGGATATGAATGAAAATACTTATATGTGGAATTGCTAGATTAGATGTCATAGCTGGCTTGGAAATGAGGCCTGTGGTAGCCTGTGGAATGGGATACGGTTGACACCACCCGACTCATACTATGTCATATAGAATACATCTGGTTAGGGTATCATCACCCGTGCTACGAACCCTTGTCAACAGGGGTTTAGATGTTGGATACCACAAAAGTATGAGGCCAATGTCTCAAGGAGGCATTGCTCGGTCAGTTGACCCATCATGATCATTAGGACGTGGTGGTAGCACAGAAATGTGTGAGGCCAATGTCTCAAGAAGACATTGTTCGGTCAGTAGGCCCATCAGTCAATAGGGCTAGTGGTAACATAGTGGTAACCTAGAGGGCCGGTCGGGCTGACCTTGGGAAGGGATGCTAGAGCAAGCTGGTTCTCTCCGACAACTCAATGGGTGTATCGCGGGAAGGGGTAATCTAGCCCGCACCAGGGATACATGTATTGGGGATTGTAGTAGTACTTTTACTTGCCTTAGTTTTGCATGCTGGGTGGCTTAATAATAATAAAGAACCTCATTTCATATAGGATTCATTTGGTTGTGCTTGCATGTGCATGCATGGTTTATATTTGATTCACGGGCTCAGTGAAGCTCACACTCTTGTATATTCTCTTTTAGTTGATTTTTCAGGTACGGGTTTGCCAATGGGCAAGGAAGCTGTCAGTGGAATTGTAGATCTTCCTCATCTCGTTACTTAGCGACGATTTTGTCATTATTTAAGTTTCTTTCTTTCAAAAAGTGTAATTACCAAGGTAATGTACTTATTGAACATAAATGGATATGTATATGGTATAACATAGGTATTTAGGATTTTATTATTGGTAATATAAATCGTCTGTGGGTAGTTCGATCTTCCGTTGCACTCTGATATTTTTTATTATCTTTTAACCTCAATGTGTGGTTTGTGACGTGTAAGTACTGCTTCTTGATCCTTGGGGATGATTGGCGGATGTCGTGGGATATCCGGGTTACTTGCCTAAATCCTCCCAGGGGGTGGTTTGGGGTGTGACAAAAGGAGCCTTTTAAACCCTGTTTTCATCAATGAGAAACGATGCTTGCTTGCAGATATATATATATCTCGGGTTATTCGATAGCAAAATTGAAGCAGCGAAGTCCTACTGATCATGAATTTCACTCAACATGATTCTGAAATTCTTATTCTCTGTGGTGGATAATGGAGGTAGCATCAACACTCTTGTGTTTAGTCTCAGGACACTGTGATCATTGTCTATCATGGAATTCCAATATGTCCTTTTTTGTGACTTGATGCATGATCAACTTCTAATGCTTATGATGCTGCAGGCAGCAGCCACAATCTTGATCTGAACTTGGGGATTTCTCCCCCTTCTTTTGCTGATGGCACAAACGAGAATGAGAGTATGAGCAGTTTTCGGTTCGATTGTGGCCTTGTTGTTTGACAAGGATCAAAATATGAATCTTCTACCCTATTGTTTACATTGTTTTATTCGATTTGATTTTGTGTGATTCTATTTATTCGATGTGTAGCAGGGCTGTTCTCCATTGAAGGATGTTGAATTTTGTGATGGTGGCGATCTCTGTGCGGGTTGCAACATGGATGATATCAGGTTAAATTTTGAGAACAACAATGAGATTTTGGAGTTTGTGATGGTTGCCTATGGATTGCTTATTTATGGACAAGAACTTCTCAGTTGCTGAATCTAATGGTCCCAATGAGAATACAATAGAGGATCTTTTTTGAATTTCAATGAATTGATAGTTTATAGTTTATTATTTTTGTTTATCCACTTAAATAATTCAAGTACTCTACTGATTGAATTTTGTTTTCATGTATTCTGGTTTGAAATAAATGGAATTACAAAAGCCATTGGATTAGGCTTATTCTGACTCCTTCCATGACTTTATGCAGTTACTGTAATTAAACATATAATGTTGTGTACATTGTCCAAAAGGAAGAGAGATAGTATCTTCTTTATCATCACACTATCTACTACAATGACTTCCAAATTATTCCTGCAGTATTCCCTATGAAGGTTGTCTCATTTCAACCTTTTCACAGCGACCATGATGCATAGAAAGAAATTTTTGCATAGTGTTTTCTTATGTTTAATATCTATTGCTGCGTATTTCCTTTAATCTACTCAACAGGACTATCCCACAGGTGTTGTGTTGCCCTGACTGTATTTTATGATATTCCAAGCTTCTTACCTATAATGGCATTTGAAAATCAGATGTGTAATGCTCTCCGGATTGCTTCACATTTTAGTCATTTGGGATTATTAGAATTAATCCTATTGCTCTTTTGTAAAGAGGTGATGTAGGGCTGTCCCATACTCTATTTAAGTTCGTAGTTAAACATGGGATGGACAAGAGAAGCAATAACATTTATTGATCAGGGGTAGCCTTGGAACAACATAAAATGAACACTAGCATCAATTTAGACCCTTCTCGTGGTTGATTTCTCACCCAACCGTCTCTCTTTTTCTTTGCATTGGAGTGAATTTTGTATATACTAATTTTTGTTGCTCATTTTTCCCCTATAGATATTTTGATAATAGGCATAGGGCATAAATTATTGCCTTGGTAATAGGGTAAAATTTTCACCAGCATCTATTAGGATATTTTATTCGAAGATAGCTCTCTCTGCAATCGCAAAAACAGATTCGTGAGTTATCCTCTCTCTCTCTCACTTTCTCTTTCTCTCCTTTTTGAATCCAGGCTGTTGTTTCTTGTTTTTTCCTATTCGAGGAAGGATATGAGGTTTTGTTTTTCTTCAATCTGAGGTTTTGTTTTCTCCTCTCTCTCTCTCTCTCACTTTCTCTTTCTCTCCTTTTTGAATCCAGGCTGTTGTTTCTTGTTTTTTTCCTATTCGAGGATGGATATGAGGTTTTGTTTTTCTTCAATCTGAGGTTTTGTTTTCTGTTTTCTCTGTCCCACCAATTTTCACCCCAACCCTCTCTCTCTCCTTTGTATTGAAGTGCATTTTTTATACTATATATTTTGTTGTCATTTTCCCCTACAGATATTTTGTTTGGAGATTGCCAAAAAGACCAAATTAATTAAATTATATTTTTGGAGTCAATAGCTAATTTTAAACTTTCTTATTGTCCAATATTTTTCAGGCTATGCAAGTGAGGATACTCTTAAGGTACTTCTTGGTTTTGAAAGGTTGATCTTACACTTTTGTACTCAGAAATAACCACTTTTTAATCTAAAATAAGTATTCCATTAATGTTTTCAAGGGTGGAAAGTACTCGGAGGAAAATGCCTCCAAGGCGTGGTTCACCGTGACCTCAAGCCAGAGGTAACTGCCCATAGCTTGAATTTTTAGTCTATCTGAATAATTGTTCATAATATGTCTATACTTGAGTTTCTTTTTCATGGTGGCTTTTAATTGTGGATACAATTCAACTAAATGTGACCTAGACTGGTTATGTCATAGAAGAAATCATTGCAGCTTTTTATGCTTCTTTCTTTAGCTCCTGCCTCCTGCTATTTTTCCTCCTACTTCATCATTGTTACACCACTTTAGATCTATTCTCTCAATGTATCTTGTACAACATAGTTTCGCTACCATTGTTCTTGAACAAATAAAAGCTTACGAAAATCAATTTTTTTTTTGATTTGTATGGAGACAATCTAATTAATGTAGGAGAGAGAAGCTTCAACTTAAATGATAGTGATACCTGTATGATGGAATAATAGTATCACTGAACATCAATCTTGTAAACTTCTTTAGCCTAATCATTTCAACCTAGGGATTGAGAATTTCCTTATAGATGATAGCTTCTAAAAGTGTTAAAAGTGCTTCTTGTTGTAGGATAGTCTCCCGGCCCTTTTTCTCTTCTAGATTTCCAAGCTGTTGTGTTACTTAAGTCACATTCAACTTCCATTTCAATTTTTATCCCTTGAAGAAGGTCCTTGAATCAGGATCCAAACTATAAAGAATTACTTTTGTTTACATTGAATCTTGTACATTAAGTGACATATGGGAATTTTTCAAATTTATCTCTATTACAATTCAAACCATTATAGGGATTGAAATCTACACCAACATAGGTGGGTGTTTCGACTCCCATTTCATGGACTGTACTACTAGACACTGAATTTTATCCTCTTATAATTGTAGTAGTTGAAAGTCATGATCCAAACTATCAATTACTTTCTGTTGGTGGAGTCACACCCCAAACCACCCCCTAGGAGGATTAGGTAGGTAACCCGAATTGCGTAACGGCAATCCGCTAAATCCCACGGATCTATAAGCAGTTATTACATTCACGGAACCACATTCATCACTTTACCATAAGCAAGATCAGAGTGCAGCAGTTAAACTACAATTAATATAATAAAAGAAAGCGTACCGATACGGGAAATGATGATAATATATACATACATATGATTGTTCTGATAGATTCCCCAAACTACCCACAAACTGAAAAGTAAAGCTGACAAGAACAAAAGCCAAAGAAAATACATACATATATATACATACAAGGTGAGCTGACTCAACCCCAAAAAGAAAGTAAGAAAGACTACAGCTAAACCACAGGCAAGATGTGGATAAACTCCTAACAAATGCAAAAAGGAGTCCCCAAGACAAAAAACATCAAGTGCACTCCTCAACGGTCTTCGTCAATGACCACTGAAAATGCATGCATCATCGGCACGACCTCCGTCGGGGTCCACTCCAATATCATCATAATAACCAGGGCTCTCCTCCTCGTAATGAGCCTCCATGCCACAGCGGCATCGATCTACAAAATCGACTAAAGAGAAACAATGTATAACAGAGTGTGAGTCCCACTAAGCTCATGAGCAAAACATATCATCATGCATGCCCGCACATGCAACCACAATCCACATGATTCTACATGATTTGCAAGTCCAAATTAATTATTAGCCACCTAGCAATACAACTAAGTCAGGTCAGTGCTACTACAATCCCCAATACATGTATCCCTGGTGCGGGCTTGGTTACCCCTTCCCGCGATACACCCATTGAGTTGTTAGAGAGGACCAGTCAGCTCTCGCATTCGTTCACCAAGATCAGCCCGACCAGCCCTCTGTGATTAACCTATAGGGCAATCCATCACTTTTCTCTTTTAACCTATAGGGCAATCCATCACTTTTCTCTTTTCTTTTCTTTCCTGGCTTATAGCCCATAATCACCATTTCAGTGCAAACATTTTTTATAATTTCATTTCTTTTCTCATATACACATATGGTCACCCTCATAGGCATCCAACACCTTAACCCCTGTTGGCAAGGGTGCGTAGCACGGGTGGTGAAACTCTAACCCCATGTCTATATGGCATCGTATGAGTCAGGTGGTGTCAACCGCATCCCATACTACGGGCTACCACAGGCCTCATTTCCAAGCCGACTACGGCATCTAGTCTAACATTCACAATCATCAGATAAGATTCACAGTGTTGATCAACAGACAATCAATATGTAGTAACTTGAGTAATTGAACAGAATTAAATAACACAGCATTTAAAATTTAAGAATTTATTTGCCGGCATACAGTTACACATGCATATATGATAATACTTCACTCACCTGGGTTTGATTCTAGGAACTCGGTTGCAATTTCAGTTCCAACAGCAGTCTGGTTGTAGGCCTCGAGCGCGGGATCAAATCCTAGATATAAATCAGATATTGTTACTTTAATATTTCAATCTATCTCTGGTGATCCTAGGGTTAACCTAAGCTCACTGGGTTGACCGGTGTTCAGTTGGTTTTTACTTGGAATTCTCTGGGCCTTGCACTGGGCCTTAGGCCTATGTCCCAATGCATCATCCAAAGATGGTGGTCTAGGGGTAAAATGGTCATTTATAGTATCAGTACCTGACCCTAGGTCAAAATAGGCTTACAGTGCTGTCCTTAACTTGGCAATGCTGCAGGACTAAGGACAGGCACCGCTGCAGGACTAAGCACAGGCAGTGTTTCCATCACCTACGGGGCCCACTTGGTTTCCCAAGCATTCCCTTCCTATGAACAGATGTGGAGAGGGGCTTTTAGGTCATTTTTCACCTTCCCACATAGTACCATGGCTAATGGGTGAGGTCCCCCAAGTCAGAATGCCAAAACAGCAGTGTTTCACTCATTGGGCATGGCTCTGGGCGTTGGGTGCATCACCCAGAGTCTTCAAACTGAGATTTGGCTAAGATCCCTAGGTTGCTGAATGACCAAAACATCTCCCCATGCATGTTAGGGTGTTAGGTACCCCCAGGGGTGATCTCCATTTTGGTCCATGTGGATTGTCCACTGGGCCCACCACTAGGCTGCCAGAGGCTGCCCAGACAGCCCAGTGAATAGTGTCACAGGGTTTTCTCCAGTTGCAAATCTAGATTTTGGTCACATGCAAGGATGTAATTACATAACAAATGATAATCTAGGGCTGCTACCACCTAGGGCTAGGTCCCATGCAGCCAGGGTTTGCATCCAAGGCTCCAATCAGTCAAATAACTGAGCATCTGGCAGTGTAGCTGTGCACAGCCAGATTTCGGCTCCAAGAATATCATATCAGACTTGTATTTTTACTCAAAAATCTCATATCTTCCATGCCTTACACTTGCATGGCAGATCTGGAGCAGTTCTAGGCAGTTCCTAGCTGTTCTAGGCTGCCAGAGAGCTGATACACTATCAAATATATGAATTTAAAGGTAGCAGCAGGTAGGAGCAGTATTGTTTATACCTGCCCAGGTCTGAGAAGGCTCAATCCAAGCTTGGATGCAAGGCTGCCACCCAAATCCTTCCTTCTTCTCTTCCTTCTTCCCTTCCTCTCTTTTCCTCTCTTTTCTTTCTTCTTTCTCTCCCACGATTTGAACAGTAGTAAGAACTCTAAACGAGCCCATGGTTCACCTATTTATAGGCCCAACCCATACTAGGGTCTGTTTGGCTGCTAAGGCCCTTTTTCAAAATGAGTTTTTGAACTGTTTCTCAGTGATTTTGGGCACACTGGTGGGGTCCACAGTGAACCAGAGGTATGAGGTGGTCCCTCAAACTCCCCTCTATCTATGGAGGGTGCCCATGTCCATTATGGGTGGTCCCCATAATTTAAAATCAATTTAATATGCTGTTTTGCACACTGGGCGATGTCTCTAGGCCTTGTCTGCATCGCCCAGTGCCATCGCCCAGAGATTTCAGCAAGGTTGAATCTCAGTGGGGCTTGCACAGGAGTTTGACCCATGGTTAGGGCATTGTCCCCACATGCCATTTAGAGTTCTTTAAACCTATTTCTAGGGGTGGGTCCCACAGTTATGGGGAGGAGAGAGATTACCTAGAGTCTAGGCCATACATAATGCTGTGAGCTGTACAGCTGTAAGGGTCAGTGATCCATCTACTGACAGGCATGCAGGATAATCCACACAGGGTTTCTTTATCAATCCAATTCATTGGAGTAATACTCCACAGTGTTTTTGGTTGCCTAGTCAAGGGTTCCTGTTCTTCAATCAAAATTCCAGTCAGTCAGGGGCAGGGTTTGACAGGTGGTCCTAAATTGACATATATGATCTATCTTCCAATAAAATAATTAAAAAAATATTTTTCTTGTAGTTGGCTCTCTATCATGATATTTCTACTTATCTTTAACTGGATACTTTATTTGTTGGCTTCAGACTTTTATTTTTAGTATGAAAGATGATGAGTCTCCACTGAAAGCCATTGATTTTGGATTGTCAAATTTTGTAAAGCCAGGTCAGTTTTACTATATGGGATTTCTTCTTTTCTAATTTTTGAATTTGAGTTACTGTCTGACTTCTTTGGCCTTGTGCAGATGAACAGTTGAATGATATTGTAGGAAGCGTGTATTATATAGCTCAAGAAGTTTTGGATAGATCATGTGGCACTAAAAGAGACATGTAGAACATTGGTTGATTGCTTATATTCTTTTATGTGACCACCGCTTTTGGGCCAGAATAGAATCTGGCATCTTCCAAGCTATCCTGAAAGAAGATCCCAGCCTTGGAGAAACCCTGGCCTTGTCATCTGAAGCAAAATATTTTTTTCAAGAGATCGCTGAATCCTGCAGAAAATTATCTCCAGTTTCCTACCCGGCCCAGTTCCCCAGTTCCTCTTACAGGGGGGGGGGGCTGGAATGACCACCCTACCCCTGCCCAAACACTCTGCCCAAGTGGAGAGATTCGAATAATGCACAAGGATTATTGTAAGAGATTTACTGCTGCTTAGGCTCTGAGTAAGTTAATGAACTACTCTAAGTACTCGTTGAAAATTATTCTTGAGATTTTAGAAATTCTGGAGCTTGAAGCCTAATTCTGCGCTTAGGTCATCCTTGGCTGTCCAATCATCAAGCTTATACATGCTCATCATCTCTTCGAAAAGCAGCTTTGAGGGTACGTCACTTAGTTTATGAGAACTAATTGTGTTATGTGGTTATAGAAAGCAAATAAATGAAAGTTACAAATACCTGGGAAAGTGAGAGTCATTTCTATGTTTAATATGTTCAGTGACTTCCAAACTTGTTTGCTTTGGTTCAACAGATACATTTCATGAGGTCAGAAGAAAACATGACAAGAGAAAGGAGGTGAGTTTTTCTTTGAGTTGATAAAACCCATTTCATTTTTCTTGTTGCAGTTTCATTCATTGAATAAAGCACAACCTATAATCAACTTCAAGAGTCATGCCATATAGAATGACGTTGGTTTTGGTTAGTCTTTCGGAATCTAGATTCTTTGCTTTCATGGTCTCACTGTTTACATTTATTTTAGGCTTCATTTGGAAGGCAAGAAAAGAAAAGAACAGAAAAACATAATAAGACAAAAGTACTGATGAAATTAATGATGAGTTTATTTGTCCTTCTCTGTCCTCTTTTTCAAAAGTTTTCAATTTTTTTCTTTTCTTGCCTTCTAAACATAGGCTTAGAGATTTTTCAGTAATAATTCTGCTGGATGTATCAAAAAGGTGAAGATCTGAGTATGTTTGTTTGTTGTTGTGTTTAATGAAGATGGCTATAAACACTGCTTGATGCAGGATATGCAGTTTCTATGGGATGCATGATTGTATTGATTCTTTAGTTGCTTTCTCGGTCCAGGGACATTTTTCGTGCTGTTGTATTTTGTCCAATTTTTACAATCAAGGAATTAATTTTTTATTTTCCTTGCCATCTGATCTTTTACCATGTCACACTGTGTTCCTGTTCTCAGCCAAATTTCTCTTGGCATGAGGGGATATGGTAAATATCAATTGTTTTACTTCAAAAACATTAGAAGCCGGACATAAGTTGAAAGAATCATGTGGGGAAGTGTTAATTATTCCGTCTGTTCCGTCATGTCTATGCTTTATTTGTTGCTGACAGAATAGGTAGGTGACTCAACTCCAACATACTAATGCTTCCAGAAGAATTGATGTCAACAAACAAATGTAGTGGTGATAAACTTTTTATAATTGAATTTGTAAAGATGAGATGGATGTAAAAAAATTTGGGAAAATAAGTGAGATTTTTGGATGGTTTTGACCTTGACAAATTGAAAGGAATTTGAGTTGATAATCTTAATTATATGATACAAATATTGCCTTTTACATTTCATAGCTTACTCTTATCTCCGGCATGTGGAATTTGTCATAAATTTTCCTTTCAAGCATTATTTGCTATGCTGTGCTGTCTAACTTTCCCCCCCGCCCCTGAGGAATTGTTGTTTTTTACTCTTCTTTTTCATTTGTTCACTTGATTGACCTTACTATATTTCTTTATTTTCTTGCAGAATCTGAACACTAGAGAACCTGCAGATTTTAGATGGAAATCAGGTGTGCAGGGGAGAGGGGGGCAAGGGTGGTCGTGGAAACTATTCTCCTTGTTATGTCTCTCATGGTATAAATCTAACTTCAACTTTATGAAGCAATTCCAGCACTTTGGTACTGCCGATATGTAATCTATTTTTTCATCTCTTTTTCTAGCAATAGGCTTCAGGTCCATTCTTCTATTTTTTTCTTTTGTTTTTGTTTTTAAAAATTTCCATCTTTATTGAAACTGCCAGTGTCTGTTATCCTTTATATATATGGTGCTTGTATAACACTATATTGAGGGTTGGAATTCAGACGTACATATCGCAGCTTGAGGTGGTAGGGAAATAATCACATGTTTGTTGCACCATCCTCTATCCGTTTAAGTGGCTATTCGATTGATGGTCTTAATATCAATCTGTTCCATCTTTATCTTTCCTTTTATTTGGAAGCTTTGAATGGAAGTGATTTGAGGAGAGTAATATGGGGGGCATTGAGCTCATTTCTAGGGAGCCCAGTGTCCAGGGAGTGCCCGGGGGCATCCAACGGTTGGGCTATGCCGTACACATCCCAACGGCTGACTGGTGCGCAATAGGATGTGTGCAGCACATGCAGCCCAGCTGTTGGATGCCCCATTGGGCACTCCGTGGGGGCTAGGCTCCTTAGAGAGGGGTTGGGTTGGTATAGATTTTATATTTGATTCAGTCCGGCTTTCAAGTTGAGTGCAATTTTCGATCGGTTTGGTGCAATCAGCCAATTTCATAATACCCCATAGCCTGATAGGGAATCAATTCGAATTGATTTGGGTTTGTTTGGTCAGTTTGATCGGTTCAGTCAAGGGTTTGACACCCCTAGTTAATGGTGTAGGCTCTGTCAAGTCTTAACTCATGTGCCTACAAATCTAGTGCAGATAGTGTATTGTACCTCTGCCGAGTTACATGTCTCATAACCCGGCTAGTAGAGTTTATTTATTCCATAAGGTGGGGGGGATAAAAAATGAGACTAGACTGGTTGAATTGTTTGAAACTGCTCAAAACAAATTGAATTTGAGTGATAAAAAATTTTCCACTAATTTTAATATTAGTTATCTTACCCTTTTAATTTATTCTTCTTTATTATGATTAGGACATGAACACAACAAATCAATTTCCTCTCTTTGGTTGTTTAACTTGGGGAAGATGATTTAAAGTGTTTTTGTTGAATCTTTCCTCATTACATGTTATGAATGTAAAATTTCATTGTGATTCAAGTCCGACAACAATCAGTATTAACCCAATACTGAAAAATAAATAATAAACCAATAACGCAACGGATTGAAATTGAAGTTTCTTAACAGTCTGATTTTGGTCTCACTCATTCCCAGACAGACAGAAACTGATTCCGCCCAATCAAAACCAGATTGAACTGACCATTTGACACCCCTAGATTGAAACCCAATTCGAATCGGCATATGCTGAACATAGACAGAATGTGAAACAGCTAGCCAGCTTAGCTTACTACTCTAGTGCCACTATCTCTACTTAGAAAAGCTTTCCACTAGTAGCAGATTCACTCCTTGTTTCGAGTGTTGGGTTTGATTCTCACAATTTATTACTGTGGCGTGTTAGTATTATTGCTTTTTTTTTATATTGACGATGATTGATTTTAAAAAATAAGCCTTTGGGAGTCAAATTGGGGGGGCCCACTGATATCATGGTACGAGGAGATACCAGATTCCTGTGGTCCGCCCCCCAACTTGCTTCATAAAATTTAAAAGTGGTTTTAAAGCTATATAATATAAGGAGAATGTTCTCTGTGTTGGGGTGCAGGCTGCGCCCAGACACATAGAGATGGGCACAACAATCACTCTACCCTTGAGTGGTAGGCCCATGTGTCTGGGCGCAGCCTGTGCTGCGACACAGAGAACATGAACCCTATAATATAATATACAGAATTTATTTCCTGTCCACAAACTAACTCTAAACCTAAACTGCCGACCTTGTTAAATTTAGAGCTTCAGAGAGACTTTTTGGGAATGCTAAGTAATGAAGTCTACTGGACATGAGACTTCTTTGGTTCAAGTGGAAGCCTATGTGATCAAGCAAAATAGCTTTGCGGCTATGATCGACCAAGAATTTTCTATAGTATCCTTTAGTGCTGGTGCACCATCTCTCCTCCCCATCTCCTCGCCATGGTTGTTTGTTTTTTTCTGTTTCATTTTCTAAGATTCCTTGTGCATGCCAAAGATCTCGGGAACTTCTCACCTTATGCATTCCCACTGATCATCGATCGTACTGGAAACAGTAATTAAATACCTCTATTCTATGTTGGAATGATTTGGAGGATATTCATCAGTTATTCCTTACTTGTCAATTCTCTTGTCGTATTTGAGGGATATTTTGTAAATGCTAGCCTGTTAGGAGAAAGATCCTTGATTTTTTCAAGGGATTGAGATGGTTAAGTAGGAACTTCAATGGGTGTCTTGATCATCAAGAGGTAACTTCCTCATACACAAGCCTCCACCCAATATATCACACTGCCGAGTTTTCGGCTATCTTTACAGGTGTCTAGATGGCAAGAGAAAAAAACATTGAACGGGTGTGGATTGAGTGTGATGCAGAAGCAGTCATGACGGCTATAAAGAACGATAACATTGTTGGTGGTGAAGATGACCAACACTATAACAAAGTGGCACGGGATAGAATGGGTGCAGGGCGTGCCAGAACCTTTGACGTACGCTCAAACGGGCTAGGGTTGTTGCCTATTTGACTTTCAACCAGGGAATGTAGGGTTCCCTCGTGCCTGAGTCAACTCTAAGGACCTTTGGGCTAGACGTTAAAGGTAACGGCCTCAATGGGATTCACCAAAAGCATACAAAAATGAATAACAAGGATCTATGTGGTGCGCAAAGACAAACACAGAATCAAATAACTAATTAAACAATGGAAAATACACAAACCAATTACAGATCATACCAAACTGTTTGAGATGAATGAATCTTTGATCCTTCCTCCCAATGGCTGATCTGCTAACAGTAAGTACACTTCCCAAGTAAAGATAAAAACGAAAATGAAAGCTAACAGATGCTAAAACAGGAATAAATGCCAGGAGTTGTAGTGTGTATTGTGTGTCCTTTTGCGCAATAGCCCTTGGCCCTTTATAGCAACTCCTAGTCTCTTGGTAGTGGCGGCTCCTCCTCCCATAGTGCCTTCATGCCCTACTTCTCTGCTCACCACGTGGCCCACTACTGTGGCATTCCTTGATCACCCCCCCTTGGCCCACGCTATTATGGAGGTAGTGGCCTTTATCCCTTTCTCCTTAGGAATAGGGGACGTTACCCTGTTGGAGATATTCCCTCAACCAACTTTGACATGGTCAATCCATGTCATCCTATTTGATGATGTGTCAGCCATTGTGAAACGAGCCCCAACAATTGCCCCTCACAACCTCTTGAGGCAGTGCCACGTGGCCCAACCAGCCTTAGGAGGTTATGTAATTCCAACGTCGGTCTTTGAGATTCCCCAAAACTCTACTGCTTGCAAAGCTGCCACGTCAGATCAATGTGTCTTGCTAATTAACTCCTTCTTCTCTTTAATTAACGCGTCAGTCCTGTGCCACCTTGGCCGTTACCTCAATCGTCGGCCTTCTTATCAACAGACGAAGTAATTATACCCTCTTTTGAAATTTGAAATTCAAACTGGCGCCATAACTTCATGCCCTGGGTTTTCCCTTTAAATGCGCAAAACCCTTTCAATTTCCCTCCGTTACTGCTCATCTTCTTCTCCAACCTCTCTCTTCTTGCTTCTGCTGTGCCATGGAAGACCTTCCTCCCTTTCCTGCAATCTCTCAGAAAGAACAAGAGCTGGAAAGGATCCTGAAAGAGAAGCAAACCCTGCTTCCAACCTCCTCTCGGTTTGAGGTACTTATTCCTAACACTGAGCCCCCTTTGTTTGCACTTGGGCCTGCTCAGCCTTTTACACCAGTCCCTATCTCCAACTTTCCTCAGCACAAAGAGGAAACCATTCTTCTCTGCTCTCCCACACCTTTTAATGCCAAGCCAAAGCCTTTTAGTCTCCTCTGGCCATCCTATCTTCTTGACTGGGAGGCATGGATAGACCACGTTGTAGACAACCAGTGTGACCGCCTTTCTACCTTGGGGATTCTCGATGCTGTGGAGATGTCCAGTGTCGCTATCCCTCCTGACCTTCCTTTATTGCAGGCTGCCCTCCGCTTTTGGTCCAGCTCTACCAACACTTTTCTTTTCCCTTGTGGTCCCATGAGCCCCACCCTTCTAGATGTAGGTGCCTTGACCGGTCTTAAAGCCATTGGTCCTGAGTTCCACGGAGCATCCGTTGGGACTTTAGACCCCAAAGGCTATGAAGAGCATCATGACTTGGACTTCACCAAAAAGGCCAGCTATGGCATGTATCTGTCCCCTGCCCGCCAAACCAAGGGCCCAGTCTCTGAGGCCGAATTCGTGGCCTTCCTTCTCATTTGGATTTGTCGTTATCTCACCTATATCAAGTCTAACAGGATCGCCAAGACATACCTTTGTCTGGAAAATGCTTTATCTCAAGGCCATTCCATTGATCTTGCCTCGTTTGCCCTCGCATCGCTCTATCGAGGTTGCAGTGCCATAGTCTGTTCCAACTTGGAGTCCAATGGTGGCCCCTTCTGGCTGTTATAGATCTGGCTACGTGCTTACTTCCCCTCTTTCTACATTCCTTCCCCCATCTTTTAGTACCAGACGATCGGCCTCTATTTTATGCAACAATTGAAGGAGGAAGAACAGCCTTCCCTGAAGGATTTCCATTCCTTCTTTCTTCAGCTAGAGAAATCACGTTCCCTTGCCTTGTTCATGCCTCTCCATATGCATAAAGACCTTCCTACCTAGCTATCAAATGCCCTGCACAGTCCTCAGTCTGCCCCTGAGTTGTGGCACAAGTTCTTAGTCTGCAGGGACCTCCATTTTGGTGTGACCCTGGAACCTTCAGGAAACAACATGTGTGGGGTGGAAGTATACAACCCTCAATGCTGCGCCCGCCAATTCGATCTTTGGCAGACCGTTCCTCTCCCCTGCTACTTTTCTGAAAATAAGGGTGGACCAGACCGGCCCATCCTGAGGAAGCCAGATTAGATCGACGGAGTGACTTTTATGAGTGATTTTATCATGTCCAACTTTTTCCCTCAGCCCTTTGACCCTGAACCCTCAGCCTCTCCTGAGTTTTCAGTGTGGTGGTCCACCTTTTTTGCTGTCCTGGTTGCTGAAGCCCTTCCACCAGCCACTGACGACGCTGATTCTGACTCCGATTTGAAGATGGAGGACATCAAAGGCAAAGGCCCTGCCAAGCATGTCCCAAGTAAGTCGCTCTTGAGCTCAATCCTAAGGTATGAGGAGGCCTTTAGTATCAAGTACCACCTAGACTGAAGTATCATACAGAGGCGCCATGACCTGGCCGTAGATCGAATCCGACATGAGAAGCGCTAAGAATTCCTAGCCCGGCCTAAAAATGCTCGCAAGGTTTCCCAAAGGGCCTATGTGGACATGAGTAGCTTTGACTGTTCTTTTAGGGCCTTCATTGATAGGCAACCACCTTTGCCTGACGCTGGCCTGGGCATGGCCGAGCTCGTTGATCCCCACCTTTGGGTGTGGTCAGGTGGTGTTGAATTTACTGGTATATACGCCGATGACCACAATATAACTCGTACGAGGAATGTCATTCAGGCCGTTAACCCTGCTAAGCATGGTATCTTTGTTATCCTGCATGTCTTTGCATGTCTTTGGCCTTCACTGACTGTCTGCTTTGTGTTTTCCAGAAGCTCCCCCTGCCCAGTCCATTCCTTCTCAAAAAACTAGTACTGATGTTTCTCTGAAGCACAAAGCTCCCTCATCGGCCCCCACCAGTCCATTTTCCACAGGTCAAACCCAAAGGAAGAAGAAACAGGTTGCAAGGAAACCCCCTCGAAAGATATCCCTTAGAGAAGCGACCCCAAGTGAGGAGGCCTCAAAGGCACCATCAGGTCTGAGGCACTCCAAGCGCAACCTAGAGAAAGCCCTCTCATCGTCCTCTACAACCCTCCTGGACCTTGCCTCAAAGTCAGAGGAAGATGTCCCTGTTGTGGGCTCTCATGAGGAAGCGGCCTCGAAGTCTCCTGCCCCTGCTGTCTCATCCCCTTTGTCTAAGGTTGTAAGCTCTGGTGAGCATGTTGGTACCTCCAGCCCTTTTCCAGCAAGAGTTCTTTCTTCAGACCAGAGCCTTTCTCCAAATCTCCTGGTACGTTTTTACTGCTGGTTTCTTGTTGGTTTACTGACCCCTGCTTTCTTTTGACTGTGTTTTTCCTTTCCCCTAGGATTTTGATTTTGACTCTGTCCTGGCGGACTGCCTAACCCCTCTTGGTGAGGCTCCTGCCATGGGGAACCTAGGCCCAGCTCCTTCAGAAATTGAGAAGGCCAAATGGGCGTTTGTTGAGTTTGTTGAGCTCCCCACTGGGGAGTTCAATTCAGACCGTTTCCTTGCCCTGACCAAACCGCTCCAAGTCCTAACGGTCTGCACTGCTCTCCTAGATCAGGTCAAGGCGTGGGTTGCTAAGGTCGCTTCTGCCATTCTTAATCTGATTGCTAACGTTCCTCCCATCCTCAAGTCTGTCCGAGATCTGAAGAAAGTCATCAGTGATGGGGACGCCCTCTGTGCCCAGTGGGAGGAAATCAAAGCCAAGCTCCAGCAATCAGGTAGTACCAGCAAGCAACTTTGAAATGAGATCACCTCCCTAAGTTCTGAGATTGCCCGTCTGGAGACCGAACTAGCCATGGCCCATCGTACGAAGGAAGAAAAAGAACAACTAGCGAATACCTCCTTCACAGAATTCAAAGCCCTGCATAAGACAGTAGATCCCCTCAAGGCCGCCGCCATGGAAGCGTCCAATCTGAAGGCCGAACGGTCTGAGCAGTTGGCCTCTGCCTAGCAAGACGTGGCCGATCTGAGAGCCCGATGGGAGGAACTTTGGGGATCATTCCCAAAAGATAACTTTACTTAGGGCTGCGTGCCTGACTAAAAATCTAGGGTGTATAGCCCCTAGTATGAATATTCTCTTTTGTCCTATGGTACTTCAAAATTTTTCTTTTGCGGCCTGACCGTTGGGTCGGTGTTCTTTGAGTCTGATGGAATTTTTTCTTACCCCAGGTCCCACATCGTGGGTTGGTAATTTTTGAGAAACTTCCCATTGATGGACTTTAAATGGACAGCCCCTTCAATCTCTTTTATCCTGTAAGCCCCTCCCCTGAGCACCTGGTGAACTATGAATGGCCTTTCCCAAGTGGGGGACCACTTACCATAGACTGGATCCTTAGCCCCAACTGGTAGAATGGCCTTCAACACCTACTCCCCTTCCTGGAAGCTCTTGGCAACCACCTTTCTATTGTAGGTAGTTGCCACCCTCTCCTTTTGCACCAGAATTCGGTCAAAGGTTGCGAGGCGCTCCTCATCCAAGTCCTTAAGTTCAACCAACATGGCCTCACTGTATGTGGCCGACGTGAACCCCTGCTGGAATGCCACTCTGGCAGACCTAACACTTATCTCCATGGACAAGACTGCATTGTGTCCATATGTTAGGGCGAACGGCATCGTCCCTCTACTTGTCCGTTGCGACGTCCTAAATGCCCACAAAACCTCAGACAGAAATTCTGCCCACCTCCTTGGATTTTTCTCCACCACTTTGGCCTGGCAATTCTTTAGTATCTTATTGCTTGCCTCAGCCTGGCCATTTCCTTGGGCATAGTAAGGAGCCAAATGTGTTATGGCTATCCCATAGCTTGCAGCAAATGCAAGGACTTGGTCTCCAGTGAATACTAAACCATTATCACAGGTGATAGTTTCGGGCAGCCCAAACATATGAATAATTTGGGTTTTTAAGAACTGGATGACATCGGTTTGGCTGACCGATCGCATGGGTACGGCCTCCGCCCACTTGGTGAAATAATCCGTTGCCACGATTATGAAACAATGCCCCTTTGTAGCTAGGGGTGTCACCTTCCCAATCAAATCCATGGCCCATCCTCTAAACGGCCATGGTTTCACCACCGGGTTGAGCTCCACGGTAGGAGCCCATTGTATTAGACCGTGCCATTGACAAGCCTGACACCCCTTGGCATATCTTATGCAATCTGATAAGATAGTGGGCCAGTAATATTCATGCTTCCTGATTAGCCATCTCATCTTGGGACTGGCTTGGTGTGAGCCACAAATTCCTTCGTTAACCTCAGCTATAATCACCATTGACTCGTTGAGGCTGACACACTTGAGCAATAGGCCATCCTTTCCTTTCTTGAAAAGGTTGCCCCCAACAAGGACATAGCTCAAAGCCCTATACTTAGTTTTTATGTCCATGTTAACGCTAGGATCCCTTAGGTACTGGATTACTGGTGTCCTCCAGTTAGGCAGGGTATCCTCCACCTAGTTCACCTCAACTAGGTCTAAGTCAAGAAGGACTGATGAGAACAATTGTTTTTGTATCACAATGGTCCTCTTAAGGCAATCCTCCGCAGGATGCAGGCCTGATGCCACTTGAGCCAAACTGTTGGCCGTCTGATTCTTCAGGCGAGGGACGTATTTTATGGACACCTCATCGAACTGAATGATTAGGTTACATACCAGCAAGTGGTGGCATACCAAGTGCTCACTCTCACAACGGTATTCTCCTGTCACTTATTTGATTACCAGCTGAGAATCTCCACTTATTTCGACTGATCTGGCTCCCATTACGAGAAGGACCTTCATTCCTATAATAAGGGCTTCATACTTGGCTTGGTTGTTTGAGCACACGAAACCCAGGTGTACCGCTAGCTAGGTCTCCACTCCCTATGGTGACCAAATTGCTATCCCTGCTCCAGCTGCCTAGCTGGTTTTGGATCCATCAAATGATAAGAACCACGGCATAACACCGATATATGCGACTTCCCCCACTTCCTCCTGTACTCTATCCTTGGCGACTTGGATGGCAGGGTGATCAGCCATGAGGTCGGCCAATGCCTGGCCCATGACGGCCTTCTGGGGAACGTACTATAGGGCAGATTCCACCAATGCCAAGCCCCACTTTCCAACCCGACCTCTAGTGATTGGACGCGTGAGCATATATTTGATGATGTCGGTCTGACATATAACTTCGACCGTTATAGGCAGCAGATAATACCGCAACTTGGAACAAGACCAGAATAGTACCAAGCAAAGCTTTTCCATAGCCATATATCGTTGCTCGACCTCCGTCAAGGCCCGACTGAGGTAGAAGACTGCCTGCTCTAATCCTGCCTCATTATCCTGGGCCAACAAGCTCCCAATGGAATAGTCTGTGGCCAAGACTTGCAATTTCAAGGGTACTCCTCTTCGTCGTGGTGCTAGTACAGGTGGCTTGGCAAGGTATTCCTTGATTGCCTCAAATGCCTTCTGGTGCTCAGCAGTCCAATGGAAATCCTCCCCCTTTTTAATTTTAGCAATAAGGAGAATGCCTTAGTCCGACTAGCCGAGTTGGAGATGAACCGTCAGAGGAAATTAACCTGTCTGAGGAACTTTTGCAGCTTCTTTTTAATCGTCGGTGGTTTTGCCTTCCTGATGGCCTTGGTTTTATTTCTGTCCACCTCTATCCCTTTTCGGTGGACCAAAAAACCTAGGAAATTCCCGGTTGCCACCCCAAAATCGCACTTGAGAGGATTCATTTTGAGGCCATGAAGTCTCATCCTCTCAAATACCCTTCTCAAGTGGTCTAGGTGCTCCTCCTCAACTTTGGACTTAATCACCACGTCGTCAATGTAAACCTCTGCAAATTTGTCGATCATATCATGAAAGATGGCATTCATAGCCCTTTGGTAGGTTGTGCCAACATTCTTTAAACCGAACCACATGACAACCCATTCATAGGTTCCTAACGCTCTAGGACAGCAAAATGCCATTTTTGGCACGTCCTCTTCTGCTATGAATAACTGGTTGTACCTAGCATGTCAGTCTATGAAGGACATTATCTCAGTTTTGGATGCGGAGTCCACCAGCATGTCGGCTATGGGCATCAGATACTCATCTTTTGGGGTGGCTTTGTCGAGGTCCCAAAAGTCGATGCACACTATTAACTTGCCATTTTTCTTAACAACAGGGACGATATTAGATAACTATTCCACGTAATGGGCAGGCCTTATGAATCCTGCCTTGAGCAACCGTTCTATTTCATCCTTAACCTCTAGGATGACATCCGACGCCATGCGCTTGGGCAGTTACATTACTGGTCTAAAGTTATCCTTGATGGGTAATCGGTATTCAACCAGTTTTTGATCTAGCCCTGGCATCTCAAAATAATCCCAAGCAAAACAATCTTTGTATTCCTTCAACAAATTTACAAGCTCATCTCGAAATGACTGACTAAGTAAACTACTAACAAAAATAGGACGCTTGTCATCCTCTTCCCTTAGGTTAATCTCCACTAACGAGTCTTGTACTTCGGCCGGGGTCTCCTCCATTTTGGACGGCGCAGGCCATAAGTCCTCCATTTTAATTTCTATTCTGAGCTCTCTTACCCTTCTGGCCTTTGCTTCGGCCACCAAGCCTTCCTCCTTGGACATCCTTCTTTCCAAGACGGATACTGCCAACCTTTGTAAGATGTTTGTCACTACCCTGTTGTTGACTCTAATCATGACTCCCATTGGCGTCTAGTCAGCTGTCCCGAGTGGACGGCAACTGTGGCAATCCCGATGTCTCCCTGATATGGAAGCCATGCTCCATTACGGTGGCTGATGTAATCAAAGATGTTGGCCGCCCGTGTTCATCAGATCCTGTAAATCTGATAGGGCCAACACGCCCCCCGTGCAAAATGGCATCGGTGTTACTTGCTTCTACAACAAAGGGCCTGCTATCAGCCGTAACCACCTTGATATCCCCTCCATCCTGCCAGAAGATGAGAATCTGATGGAGGGACGAAGGAACACACGCATTAGCATGGATCCAATCTCGGCCGAGCAAGGTGTTGTAATGAGCTAAAATGTCCATGATAAAGAAGGTTGTCATAGAAACACACTCACCAACCCTTAATTCTATCGAAAGTACTCCCCTGGGCTTGGTGGCACCACCTAGGAAGTTTGTTACAGATACTTTTGCTGGAATGAGGTCCGCTTCGTCCTTTTCTAGTAGCCTCAGCATTCTGGGCAGGAGGATGTTGACCACGGCTCTGTTGTCTACCAGAACTTGCAACACAGGCTTCCCTTCCATTTGTGACTAAACATACAAAGGCTTCAGGTGTTGACACATCTCTTTGGAGGGTCTGCCCAAGATGTCGGGTACTCTTCCTCAGACTATTGGGGTGTGGACCATACATTCGGTCTCCCTGGTAATAACTGTCTGCACGTCTTCTGCCTGTTCTTCCTTTTCCTCGAGGGGGACGATCTCAATATCCATCACCCCGGACGTCACCTCTTCCAAAACATCACCGTCAAGCTGGTTTGCTTGACCTAGTTGATACTCAAATATTTGGGGTAGGACATAAACCATAGAGATCTGGACCTGTGCCTCAACGGACCCAAACATCATACTCACGAAGTCCACAAAGTCGGTCTCCTCTAACTCGGCTTCCTCTTTCGGCTGTTCAGCCTGTGTAGCCATATGATCAGCCTCTCCTCGCTCGGCCTGCCCAACTTGTGTGGTTGTGTGGTTGGTCTCCTGGCTTGGGGACTGCTTCCCGAGAACCTCAAAGTCGCTCTCCTCAGTCTTATAGTCAGACACTTCGGATTCAGGGGTCTATTTCCCTTTCTCAGGGCTCTTAACCTCTTATCATGGTTGGGGAATTTCTAGGGCTGGTTGATCCCTGGATACTGTTACACCCATCGCCCTTGATGCTTTCTGTGAGCGTCTAATGCCCGACTGTCTCCGCTGCCACCTCCTTTTTTGGGTCCTGGTCATTTTGGCCCACCTAGACTCAGCGGGAAACTTAGGATGGTGGGCAACGGTCTAATCATCCAACCTCACTGATCTGGGTATAACTGCTCTTGGTTTCATGATGGTCCTTGTGCAGTATCGACCATCGATGTCTGTTGGGCTCGTTTGGTTGTATGTTAGTCATCGCTTGACCGATGTCCTCCCTAGACGATCCTTGGCCGGTGGCCGTGACGCAGGCCTTTCTTCTCTTGGGTCATAGCGGGCTCCACTCGATTTTGACTCCAGCGGCCAACTGTTGGCCTTGCCCCTCGACTTTCATTCGTACACCGGTGACACTTCCATGTCGGAGAACGGTCTATCCTCCCTTTATGGTTGCTCTTCTATCAATCGCTTGCAATGAGTACAAACACCCTACTGGAAGGCGTGTAGTGTCACGCCCCTATCCCGAGCTTATGCCACAAGCACAGTCAAGAGGGTGATTGGGATGCACATGTCACCCCAAACCTACCAGGATCAACGACACAGTGTCCTGGCGCATGCTAATCACCCAAGGCCCACCCAACAATTACATTGAGCAAAAGGAAATACCATTCCAATATTTATCAGAGTAATGATACCGGAAGCATTAATTACATAAGCAGTTATACTATATTCAGCCATCTAAGTGATAATATAGAAATAGTACTGACATCGGCTGACCATGACATAACTACTCAAAATATAGTAAATTATTACAGAAAGAGTTTATAACGGGCTCGATACCCCAAAAGAATCAAAAGATAGGGAGATATCCCTAAAAGTATCAGTGCCCATAGGCACAATCATGGCAAGGGCAACCATCGTCATGTTCCTCTGACACGTAACCAGGTTCCTCTGTCCCAATACCATCATATTCTGTCGACTGTACATCCAGACTGACCAAGTAACCACTACCTACATCAGAGTCTAAAAAGTTGTGTACATAGGGGGTTAGCTCCACTGAGCCAATGAGGGGAAAGGGGAGTGCACATACAAACAATCACATATAGTCCATGATGCATGAAATGTTAAATTCATATTTTTCACCTAGCAAGCAATCTAAGTTGTGGCATATGTTACTGTGATAACTCGGGAAACACTGAGGGTCACTTATCCTATCGCCCCAGTGAAACCTCAATTATCACATGGGACCTGCGCCGGTAGAAGCCATCATGACCACCCAGTGGCAGACCCTGATAGCCATCACTACCCTTGTCCTGGCCTCTCCCACCTTCATAGACCACAAGTGCTTAGGCTATCCAACACCTAAACCCCTGTTTGCAAGGGTCGTAGCATAGGATACAGTAGATCCTAACCATAGATATACTACATGCATTTCTATCATCCCGAGAGGTATTTCGGGTGCATCAATGTCCCGTTCCATCTAGTACCCGAGTACCAGCACGGCATGACGCATACAGACCAGGATGGTAAACAAGTAATGATCATATTTATAAGAATCACGGGGTTCCAGTACCAGTGTAACCGGCACCATAACCCAATATCGTAATATAAAGCATCATGCTCACATCTCATCAAATCGTATCCACAGGTTTCATATGCAAAATGTAACATGGCAAGAATGAATATAAACACAGAAATCAATATATATTTCTAACTAATGAATCCCTATAAATATATTTATCAATCCCAATCATCACCCAAAGCCCACTCAATGTTTGCGTGATTGTCCATCGGGGTGTTTGGAAAGGTTTGCTCTAAGGCACGTACTTCTATGCAGATTTCAGGGTCTGAGAAAACATGGGAACGGCGTTAGAAGTATATAGATGGGTTCCACAAAAGATCCCAACAAAAGAATGTATTATGGGCCAAGACAGCAGGAATGGATGAAGGAACGGAACCAAACGGGTGAATCCGGTTGTGGATCCGCCCAGGTCATGCCCAGAAAATGAATGGAATGGACTCACAAGTGGATGCGGAACGTGAGTCCGCTCATAAATCCGTTCCAACCCTGAGACACGCCCGAGAGCAACTTAAGGATTCTGGGTTTCAGGCGGATTCACATAGGTGGGTCTGCTCATAACTCCGCTCCGGAGGAGAGCCTTATTAGGCTGAACAGATTAACGAACGGATACACGACAGTAAATCCGGTCGTTCGTCTGCTGCCCCTCATTTGAACAGCTGCGAAGAGCATCACTTCCAACCCTTCGTTTATGAATCCATTAGAGTCCTGAGGTTGGGAAGATGAGCTCAGACCTTCGTTAGAGGTCCAATACATGAAGTCCAACAAGAACCTCATAGGGTTTAATGGACTTGGATCCATTCCCAAGGTTTCTTTCAAACCTAAGCTAGATTTTGAATGTTTGAACAACATAAGGTCATTCAAAAACCATAAATGTACTAAAGAGGGGAATAGAAGCTTCAAAGGGAGAAATTTATGAGGTTCCATGGATTCTCAAGAGAACCCCCAAGCTTGGAACCGATCTCCATAGGATCTCCAAACCCATAAATGGAAGAGAGGAAGAGGTAGGTGAGGCCATTACCTCAAGGTTGAACCAATCGATGTCCTCCTCCACCATAGCCTCTCAAGCCCTTCTTCTCCAAGCCTTCAATGCTCCCTCAGCTCCACGGTTTGGGTAGGTAGAGTAGTAATGAGGCTTGAGGGTTAAGTTTTGGTCTTAAAACTAATCTCCCTCCTAAGGTCTGTTTGGCTTGGAGCTTAATGAGCCAAAACTCATTAAAAGACTTACTTAGCTTATGGGTCCACCCAATAGCAACCTATAACCCAAGGAAAGACAAGGATTAGGCCAACCTCGTCCCACAGACTAAACTAGGGTGCCCGAGGCACGGGGTGTAGGTCCCACACAAGGAAAATACACAAAACCCAAAGACAGCATGGGCGGACTAACGGACGGATGTAGTGCTAATGAGTCTGCTCGTGCGTTCGCTACTGCTGTAAGGGTAAAAACATAAGGGAAAAGGGTCGAGCTTTGGCTCACACTTCAAGGTTGACTAGAGTAAGAGACAATATCATTTACAAGATTAAATCTTACCCTTGACCATCATGATGTGTCCTTCGTGATCCCGAATAGCTTCCCAATCGCGATACTAAGCTCATCGCCAAAGGAGGTATCTAACTGTGGGGACACAGGGTAAGCCCTTCGGTACTCCTCACTTTACGGACTCGTGCTAGGAGGATGATCGACGAAGTCACCATCGACAAATCTTCCCTACTGCCGGTTTAGGAACCTCTCTTCTACAGGCAAGCCCGTGATGTGGTCAACGATCTTGTGGCTAGGTTTGACCATAAGTGAAAATAACTCGCCAGCATACACGGCAACAGAATCTACACGTCACACGAGAGAGAACGTTATTAAATAATAAATCCAAGCATGGGTGTAACATCCTCCCCACCTTACAAGAATTTCATCCTCAAAATTGCCATACCTTGTAGAAATCCCAGGGAAGGGTATTTCGCTCGCATTTCCACCTCGGCTTCCCAGGAAACTTCTTCTTCCAAGTGGTTACACCACTTCACTTTCACATAATGAATAGGTTGGTTGTGGAGATTCACTACCTTACTATCTAGAATCTTCTCAGGCTGTTCCTTATATGACATGTCTGCTGCCAGCTCTGGTGGCTCCTGAGACAGTATGTGACTGGGGTCATGAACATACTTCCACAACATAGATATGTGAAAGACATCGTGTACGCCATTGAGAGACGGTGGAAGTGCTAACCGATAGGCCACCGGCCCAACCTTTGCAAGAATCTCATAAGGCCCAATATACCTCGGGCTTAGTTTACCCTTCTTACTGAACCACATCACCCTTTCGTAGGTGACACCTTGAGGAATACTTTATCACCAATGAGGAACTCCAGATCCTTTCGCCGTTGATCGGCATAGCCCTTTTGCCTAGACTGGGCAGCTTTAATTCTCCCCCGGAACAAATCCACTTTTTCATAGGTTGCTTGTATCAGTTTCGGCCCAAGAATACGCTGCTCACCTACTTCGTCCCAACACAAGGGTGTCCGGCACTTCTTCCCATACTGTGCCTCAAAAGGGGCCATCCCAATAGTAGCTTGGTAACTGTTGTTATGGGCGAACTCGATAAGCGAGATGTGCTCATCCCATCTGCCCTGCATATCAATGGCGCAAGCTCGAAGTATGCCTTCCAATGTCTGTATTGTCCTTTTCGACTGACCATCAGTCTGGGGATGGAAGGCAGTGCTAAAGCTCAACAGGGTACCCATAGATCTGTGGAATCCACCCTAGAATTTGGAAGTGAACCTGGGATCCCGATCTGAGATCATGTTGACTGGGACTCCATGTAGGCGAACCATGTTATCAATGTACAAATGGGCCAATCTATCCATAGAGTACGTGACTTTGATGGGGATAAAATGTGCCATCTTTGTCAACCTATCCACAACGATCCATATAGCATCAATGCCCTGAGGCGTACGGGGTAATCCTGTAACAAAGTCCATAGTAACAAGCTCCCATTTCCATTTTGGCACAGGTAATGACTGTAACAATCCATGGGGACGCTATCTATCTACCTTCACTTGTGACAAGTGAGGCACCGGGCTACATACTCAGCTACATCCCTCTTCATCCCGCTCCACCAATAATGTTCTTTCAGGTCCCTGTACATCTTAGTACTACCTGGGTGAATCGAGTAAGGGGATTCATGTGCTTCTGCCAATACTTCCTTCCTTAGCTGATCGTCCTTAGGACGATCTCTAAACATGAGAACACCGCTGTCGGTTAGTGTGAAGTCCAGATCACACTGCATGTCACCCTAGATAGCTTTAATAATTTCCTTACAATGTTCATCTGAAGCTTAAACGGCCTTAATCTTTTCAACCAGAGTTGATTGCACGATTAAAGATGCTAAGGATAGGGTAACACCCTCCACTAATAATTCCAGATCCAATTTTCTAGCTTCTTCAATAAGCTCCCTGCTGGCAGCCAGAGATGCAATAGATAAGGTCTGTGATTTTTAACTAAGAGCGTCTGCTACAACATTCGCTTTACCCGGGTGGTAGTGATTGGTGCAGTCATAATCCTTTATGAGCTCCAGCCAACGCCTCTGTTTCATATTAAGTTCCTTTTGAGTAAAGAAATATTTGAGGCTTTTATGGTCACTGTAGATCTCACTTTTCTTTCCATATAAGTAGTGTCTCCAAATCTTCAGAGCAAAGACCACAGCTGCCAACTCTAAATCATGAGTCGGTTAATTCCTCTCATATTCCTTCAACTAACGAGAAGCGTAGGCCACCACTTTATCACCTTGCATTAACACGCAGCCAAGTCCCATTTTTGACGCACCATAGTAGACTACCATCCCCCCAGTGCCATTTGGTATGGTAAACACTAGAGCTAAAATCAGTCATTGCTTCAGGTCCTGGAAGTTCTTTTCACATTCGTCCGACCACTCGAATTTCACTCCCTTTTGGGTCAATCGGGTCATAGGAGCAGAGATCTTTGAAAAGTTCTCGATGAATCTCCTATAATAACCGGCCAGACCAAGAAAACTATGAATGTCTGCCACATTCTTAGGTGTCTCCCAATCAACTACTGACTGTACTTTGCCGGGGTCAACCTCAATACCCTTTGCTGACACCAAATGACCTAGAAAAGCCACTTGTTGTAGCCAGAATTCGTACTTGCTAAACTTAGCATATAATTATTTTTCTCTCAAGCGCTGAAGCACAAATCGAAGATGGTATTCATGCTCTTCTTCACTCTTAGAGTAGACCAGGATGTCATCTATAAACATAAAAATGTATTTATCCAACACATCATGAAACACCCTGTTCATCAACTCCACAAAAGCTGCAGGGGCATTAGTGAGTCCAAAAGACATAACCGAGAATTCGTAGTGTCCATATCGCGATCTGAATGCAGTCTTACTAATGTCAGTGCCTCTGATCTTCAACTGGTGATACCCCGAGCATAGGTCAATTTTAGAGAAGACCCTAGCACCTTGTAATTGATCAAACAAATCATCGATCTGAGATAATGGGTATCGATTCTTGATTGTCAGCTTGTTAAGTTCACGGTAGTCGATGTATAGGCGCATACTACCATCCTTCTTCTTCACAAATAGAACAGGCGCACCCCACGGGGAAACACTTGGCCTAATAAAACCCTTCTTCAGTAGATCATTAAGCTGTCCTTGAAGTTCTTTCAGTTCTGATGGGGCCATTCTGTATGGTGCCTTTGACACTGGAGCAGCACTGGGTATTAGTTCGATCATAAATTCTGTCTCTCGATCCAGTGGTAAGCGTATAAGGTCTTTTGGAAAGACATCAGGGAAATCCCTCACCACATTTATTTCTTCCATCGGTGAAATCTTGGCTTCAACGCCCACTACTGAGGCTAAGCAACACTGACAGCCTTGTGCCAAAAGTTTCTGGGCTTGGAGAGCTGATATAATTGGGTCCTTGGGCTTCTTACTTTTGTTACCCTTAAAGACAAACTCATTATCCTCTCCCGTCCGGAAAAGTATCTTCCTTTCTGCACAAATCAGACTAGCTCCATGCATGGATAACCAGTCCATTCCCAGAATCACATCAAAATCTTTCATGTCTAGGATGATTAAACTGGCTTCGAGCCCATGGTCGCTCACTCGAATAGGGCAAGAGTGAAAGGATCGATCCAGCTCAACTTTGCTTCCAGTCGGCGTACTAATTACATAAGCAGTTATAGTATGTTCAGCCATCTAAGTGATAATATAGAAATAGTACTGACATCGGCTGACCATGACATAACTACTCAAAATATAGTAAGTTATTACAGAAAGAGTTTATAACGGGCTCGATACCCCAAAAGAATCAAAAGTGTCACACCCCAAACCACCCCTGGGAGGAATGGGTAGGTGACCCGAATTGCATAACGGCAATCCGCCAAATCCCACGAATCTAGAAACAGTGTTTACATTCATGGAACCACATTCATCACTTTACCATAAGCAAGATCAGAGTGCTACAGATAAACTACAATTTCAATAATAAAAGGACGCATAGCGATACGGGGAAATGGTGATAATATATACATAAGTGAGTTTGATACATTTCCCCACAACCCACAACATAGAAACAAAGCTGATAAGATTAGTACTAAAGTTACTCTATACATATACATATACAGGGTGAGCATACTCAACCCCAAAAAGAAAAAGAAATAAAAACTACAACAAAACCACGGTCAGAACATGGATAAAGTCCTAGCAAAAATAAAAAGGAGTCCCCAAGATAAAAAGCATCACGTGCACTCCTCAATAGTATTCTTCAATGACCACCAAGAAAGTATGCAGGATCGGTATGACCTCTGTCGGGGTCCACACCAACATCATCGTAACAACCAGGACTCTCCTCCTCGAGATGAGCCTCCATGCCACAGCGGCATTGATCTACAAAATCATCTAAGAAAAATAATGTATAACAGAGTGTGAGCCCCATTGAGCTCGTGAGCAAATCATATCATCATACATGCACATGCAATCACAATTCACAGTTCATATGATCCTATATGATATGCAAGTCCAGATTATTTATTTGCCACCTAGCAATACAACTAAGTTAGGTATGTGCTACTACAATCCCCACTACATGTATCCCTGGTGTAGGCTTCTAACCCCTTCCTGCGATACACCCATTGAGTTGTCAGAGAGGACCAGTTAGCTCCCGCATTTGTTTACCAAGGTCAGCCCGACCAGCCCTCTGTGATTAACCTATAGGGCAATCCATTTCTTTTCTCTTTTCTTTTCTTTTCTTAGGGTTACCGCCCATATTCACCATTCTGGTGTTCTTTCTCATTCACTCACCATTCCGGTGTTCTTTCATTTTGTTTCATTCTTTTATCTTTTCACATATACATATGGTCACCCTCATAGGCATCCAACACCTAAACCCCTATTGGCAAGGGTACGTAGCACGGGTGATGAAGCTCTAGCCCCCTGTCTATATGGCATCGTATGAGTCGGGCGGTGTCAACCGCATCCCATTCTATGGGCTACCATAAGCCTCATTTCCAAGCCAACTACGACATCTAGTCTATCATTCACAATCATCATATAAGAATTCACAGTGTTGATCAACAGTCAGTCATTATGCAGTGATTTGAGTAACTTTAATCAAAAGTGAGTAACACAACATTCATGATTAAAATTCTTAATTGCCGGCATAATATCATAATTACACATGCACATATGATAATATTATTCACTCACCTGAGTTGGGTTCTAAGACCTCGGTTGCAAACTCAATTTCAAAAGCAGTCTGGTTGTTGACCTCGAGCACGGAACCAAATCCTAAACACCAATCAGACAATGACTTATTAAGTTTTCAGTCTACCACTGGTACCCCTAGAGTTAACCTAAACTTACTGGGTTGACCCGGTGTTCAGTTGGTTCTCACTGGGCCTTAGCCTCATGTCCCTGTGCATTGGCCAGAGTCAATGGTACAAGGGTAAAATGGTCATTAACAGTGACTGTACCCGACCCTAAGTCAGATCAAGTCGGCAGTGCTGTCCACTGCTTGCTTGTACTGTAGGACCAAGCACAACAGGGTTTCCCATACCTGCGGGGCCCACTAGGGTTTCAAAATATTCCTTTAATATGGACAGATGTGGGGAAGGGCATTTAAGTCATTTCCCACCTTCCCACACTGTCCCACAGCCATTGGGTGAGATCCCCCAGATCTGATTGCAAAAATAGTAGCATTTCCTTCACTGGGCGATGGCTCTGGGCGTTGGGTGCATCGCCCAGTGCCCTCAAATCGACATTGGGCTGAGTTCCCAAGGCTGGGCTTTTTAGGCTATACTCAATTCTGATCCTTTGCATGTTAGGGGGGTCAGGTAGCCCCTAGGATGATCTACCTATTGGTCCAAATGGATCATCCATCAGGTCCACCATTTGACTGCCAATGGTTACCCAGACAACCCAGTGAATAGTATCACAGGGTTTTCTTCAAGCTTGGAATTCGATTTCAGCCATATGCAGGGCTGGAATCATATGTAATTTGATGTTCCATGGCTGCAATCATCTAGGGTTAGGTCTGTGTAGCCATGGTTTGCATCCAGGGTTCCACATTGTCAGCCAGAAGTGAATCTGAGCAGTGCAGCCATGCACAGTCAAGTTTCGGCCTCAAGAACAGCATAACAGCCTACTAAAATTCAATAAAAATTACAGATCTTCCATGCTCCATGTTTGCATGGCAGATCAGGAGCTGTTCTGGGCTGCCCAGGGAGCAAAAACATTACAAACATAAATACAAAAGAGGAGCAGTAGATCTGAGCAGGGTTTTTATACCTGCACAGGGCTGGGAGAGCTCGGTTCCAGACTGGGTGCAGGGCTGCAGCAACTCCTCCTTCCTCCTTCTTCTTTCTTCTTCTCCTTCCTCTTCTTTCTCTCCTTTCTCTCCTCTTTCTCTCCTACAGTTTCTATTAGAGCTAAGGGCTCTAAATGAGCCCAAGGCCTTCCTATTTATAGGCCCAGCCCCTACTGAGGCTTGTTTGGCTATGAAGGCCACTTTTGAAAATCAGTTTTTCAATTGATTCTGAGTGATTCTGGGCACACTGGTGGGGTCCACAATGAACCAAGGGTATGAGGTGGTCCCTCAGACTCCCCTCTATCTATGGAGGGTGCCCATGTTCATATTGGGTGGTCCCCATAATAAAAAAACCATTAATATATGCTGTTTCACTCACTAGGCGATGTTATTGGGCCTTGTCTGCATTACCCAGAGAATTCCAGCAAGCTGAAATTCAATGGGGCTTGCATAGGGGTTTGACCGTTGGTCAGGGTATTGTCCCCACATGCCTTATAGGAGATTTTACACACTTTTTTCAGAGATGGGTCCCACTGTTTGGGGAGGAGAGAGATATCCTGGGGTCCAGGCCATACATCATGCAATGAGCTGTACATTTGCAGGGGTCTGCTATCCATCTTCTGATAGGTATATAGGATGATCAACACAGGGTTTCCTCATCAATCCAAACCACTGGAGTGATACTCCATAGTGTTCCTGGTTGCCTGGTCAAGGGTTCCTGTCCTTTAATTAAAAATTCTAGCCAGTCAGGAGCAGGGTTTGACATTTCTCCCCACCTTACAAAAATTTCGTCCTCGAAATTTGCTTACCTTGTAATTTGAAGAGTTGAGGATTCTTTTCTTTCATTTCTTCTTCACGTTCCCATGAAGCTTCTTCCACTAGATTGTTTCCCCAACAAACCTTTACAAAAGCGACAGTGCGGTTACGGAGGTTATGTTCCTTTCTATCCAATATCTCCATAGGTTGTTCTTCGTAGGTCATATCCACATCCAACTATTCAGGTTCAGTTGACAGCACATGTGGTGGGTTATTAACGTATTTCCTTAGCATTGACACATGAAAAACATCGTGGAGACCTGACAAAGATGGTGGTAGTGCCATTCGGTAGGCTACGGGTCCCACTCTGTTGAGTATTTCATAAGGACCAATGAATCTTGGGCTCAACTTGCCTTTCTTGTTAAAACGTAGCAATCCTTACGGTTGGAGACACCCGAAGGAATACTTTTTCTCCGATTTCAAATTCAATATCCTTCCTTCGATTGTCTGCGTAACTTTTCTGTCTTGACTGGGCTGCTTTGATCTTCTCTCTTATGACATCGACCTTGTCGCAGGTCACTTGTATCATCTCAGGTCCAAGATATTTTCGCTCGCCAACTTCATCCCAATATAACGGAGTTCTACATTTCCGTCCATATAGGGCTTCAAATGGTGCCATGCCAATGGTGGAGTGATAACTGTTATTATAGGTAAATTCCACCAGCGGCATGTGAGCATCCCAACTATCACTCATTTCCAAAACACAGGCTCAGAGCATATCTTCTAGCGTTTGGATGGTTCTTTTCGACTGTCAGTCCGTTTGCGGATGGAAAGCTGTGCTAAGATTTAGTTGAGATCCCAATGCCTTTTGTAAACTTCTCCAAAACCTTTAGGTGAATCGAGGATCTCTGTCAGACACAATATTGATAAGCACGCCGTGTAAGTGGACTATATTTTCTATGTACAATTGGGCGAGCTTATCCATGGAGTAGTTTATCTTGATCGGTATGAAATGAGCTGCCTTCGTTAGTCCGTCCACAATCACCCATATCGCATTCATGCCCTTCCTGTTGTTGGGCAGACTTGTCATGAAATCCGTAGTAATTCTTTCCCACTTCCATTCAGGTATAGGAAGTGGCTGCAACAAACCATAAGGTCGGTGTCTCTCTGCTTTTATCTATTGACAAGTGAGGCACTTGGACACGTATATTGCTATGGTCTCCTTCATTCTCATCCACCAGTAATACTTCTTCAAATCTTTATACATCTTTGTACTTCTGGGGTGGATTGTGTAGGGTGAGTTGTGCGCCTCTTTAAGGATTCGATCTTGGACATCAAAATTGTCTAGCACGCACAATCTGTCTCGAAACTTCAGTGCACCATCTTGGGCCAAGGAAAAGTCTGGGTCCTTATGGATACCTTGTTGTACTTCCCAAATTATCTTGGCTAGCTCAGGATCTAATGGTTGCTTCGCAATTATCTCTTCTCGTAGCAACGGCCGTAGATCCATGGCTGCTAGTTGCATAACTGTTCCTTCGATCACGAGTTCCAGATCAAATTTGCGAGCTTCTTCTACTAACTGCTTGCTTATAATTAAGGTTGCGAGAGTTGCAGTCTGAGATTTTCTACTTAATGCATCCGCAACAACGTTGGCCTTACCAGGGTGGTACTGGATTTCACAATCGTAGTCTTTCACCAATTCCAACCATCACCTCTGTCTCATGTTCAACTCTTTCTGAGTGAAGAAATACTTCCAACTTTTATGATCGTTGAAGATTTCACTCTTTTCACCATATAAGTAATGCCACCATATTTTCAACGCAAAAACAACCGCTGCCAATTCTAGGTCATATGTGGGGTAGTTCTTTTCGTGTTCCTTTAATTGTCTTGAGGCGTAGGCAACTACTTTACCTTTTTGCATCAGGATGCCACCTAATCCCATTCTGGATGCGTTGGTGTATACCACCATTCCTCCAGTGCCGTCCTAAATGGTCAGAACTGGAGCTGTTACCAAACGGTTCTTCAATTCTTGAAATTTTTTGTCACATGCTTCATTCCATTCAAATTTGGCTCCCTTCTTTGTAAGTTTTATCATTGGTGCCGAAATCCGTGAGAAATTTTCAATAAATTGTCAGTAATATCCGGCCAATCCTAAGAAACTTCGAATCTCAGTGGCACTCTTCAGAGTTTCCCATTTTAGAACTGGTTTCACCTTGCCTGGGTCTACTTTAATGCCATCCTTGGTGACGATGTGTCCCAAGAATCCGATCTGGTGAAGCCAAAATTCACAATTGCTGAATTTGGCAAAAAGCTGGTGTTCTTCCTCATCCTTAGAGTACACCAGAATGTCATCAATAAATGCTATGACGAACTTATCCAACACGTCATGGAATACTCTATTCATCATGTCCATGAATGTTGCCGAGGCCTTGGTTAACCCGAACGACAAAACTAGGAACTCGTAATGGCCGTACCGAGTTTGGAACGCCGTTTTATGGATATCACTGCTCTTGATCTTCAATTGATGGTATCCCAACCTAAGATCGATTTTGGAGAAAACTTGTGCTCATTGTAACTGATCGAATAGGTCATCGATACGCGGCAATGGATATCGATTCATAATGGTCAGCTTGTTTAGCTCGCGGTAGTCGATACACAGCCACATACTTCCATCTTTCTTCTTAACAAACAGCACGGGTGCTCCCCAGGGTGATATACCGGGTCGTATAAATCCTTTCCTCAGTAGGTCTTGAAGTTGAACCTATAACTCCTTCAGTTCGATTGGCGCCATTCTATATGGTGCCTTGGATACCGGTACTGCACTAGGAGTTAGATCGATCATGAATTCTATGTCGCGATCAGGAGGTAGTTGCTTCAGATCTTCCGGAAAGACATCAGGATAATCTCTGACGACTTCAAGTTCCTCCAACGGTTTTATCTTTGCCTCCATTTCTATTACTGTGGTAAAAAAGCCTTGGTATCCATCGTCGAGCAACTTACATGCCTGGAGAGCTGACAAAGTTATTCTCCTGGATTTCTTCTTGGGTTCACTTTGATAGGTGAAAGTTGACCCATCTTTCAAATTGAACATTATCTTCTTTTCCGCACACAAGACGTTTGCACCATAGGCCGACAGCCAGTCCATGCCTAGTATTACGTAAAAATCATTTATATCCATCTTTATCAATCGTGCGGTTAGTTTCTTCCCACAAATCTCAATCTGACAAGGGTCATAGACCTTCTTCAAGCTCACGACACTTCCTGTTGGCGTGCTGACTACTAGCTCATGCCCGATGTCTCTCGGTTGATCCTTCATCTTACTGGCAAAGGTCGAGGAGACGAAGGAGTGGGTCATGCCCGAGTCGAATAATACTCGTGCAGGTATGGTCGAGACATTCAGGGTACCTAGGGTTTGTAGGTAATTTAGGTTACATAAAGCAAGCCAATTAGTCCCTATAAGTTAGTAGTGTTCAGCAAACTTACCTGTCAATACATCGGAGTTCGCCTCAGCTTCTTCATTCGTCATCGCAAACACCTTTCCTTGTGTCCGATTGTCCCGTGGCTGGAAAGACCTAGCGTAGGGCTGATTCAGCAATTGTTGCTGTACCCACACGTTCTACAATCTCTGGCCATATGCCCTTCCTTGTTGCACTGGTAACACTTAAAGGGTGGAGCAGCAGGTGTTGAGGCTTGGCTCACTTAACTTGTTGCTGGTCGGGCTGGCGAAGCTGCTGTTGTTGCTAGACTCGTCGTCGGTTGAGCAAGTCGATTGAATGTGGGGTGGAAAGGGTTCTGACCCACGTTTGGCCTACGATATGGAGTTGAGATAGAATTTGAGTTGATTCTGCGGTAAACTTTATTTGGCCAGTTATAGGTCTGGAAATTGTTTGGCCTTTTGCCCACGGACGACGTCACAGCTTTTTCTTTCTCTTTCTCCTTAAATCTATCTTCCATGGTTTTCGCCTTGTCGACCATCTAAGCATAATCCCTAATGTCCATGATTGACAACATTGATCCAATCTTAGTCTTAAGTCCTTTCTCAAATTTCTTCGCCTTACTAACTTCCCCTTTCAAGTACTCTGGAGCAAAATGGAACAAGTCCTCAAATCGTTGTTGATAATCCAACACTGACTTGGTTCCTTGCACTAGTGCAATGAATTCTGCTTCCTTTCTTTCCCCGAAACTCTCTGGGAAGTAGTTCTTAAAGAAAACTTCCTTGAATTGCTCCCACGTGGGGTTCGGATGAGTGGCTTCCAAATTAGGTTTAGTAGCTTTCCACCAGGCTTCGGCTTCATTCTACAACTGATAACCCCCACATATCAACTTTTGTGCGTCCGTGCACTCCAGTACTTCAAATGCCTTCTCTAGTGCACTAATCCACCGTTCCGGCTGCATTGCTTCAGAAGTTATTTTGGAAAATGCAGGCGGTTGGAGTTTCTTGAATCTTTCCATAACCTTGGCGGTAGAGTTCTCCGCTAAGTGTTGAGGTACAAGTGGTGGAAATAGTACGGGTCGGTTGGGTGGTGGTGGTGGTGCAACGCGTTCGTGCAACATGGTTGCAAACTGGGTAGACATCTAACCAAGCAATTCTTGTTGTTGTTGCATGGTCAACACCAGAAGAGGTTCTCGTGGTGGTCGCAAAGGAAAACAACCTCGAGTTGTACCGGAGGTTGAACTGCCTAACGGGACTAAGGCTCAAAATTCTGAAGCATCGGCTGCTTCGTCCGAGGCACTAGCGGCTGCTCAAGCCACTACTGCTGCACCTTAGCCAAATATAGCAGCTGTATTTTTACTCAAATATCTCAGATCTTCCATGCTCCATGCTTGCATGGCAGATCTGGAGCAGTTCTAGGCAATTCCCAGCTGTTCTGGGCTGCCAGATGGCTAGAAACTCAACAAAATCATAGAGATTCAAAGAGGAAAGTAGTAAATCATCAAGGTAGCAGGCATAGCATAGGTGTTTATACCTGCACAGGTCTGAGAAGGCACAAAATTTGGGCCCAGAGGTGTAGGCTGCAGTCTCCTTCCTTCCTTCTCCTCTTTTCTTCTTCTTCTTCCTCTCTTTTCTCCCTCTTTTCTCTCTTCTATTCTCTCCCATGATTTTAGTAGTGAAATAGGGTTTCAAACAAGGCTGAGGTCCTCTATTTATTGGCCAGCCCATGACTAAGGCCTGTTTGGCTGCCAAGGCCACTTTTGAAAATGCATTTTTTCTGAGCACTCTGGTGGGGTCCACAGTGATTCGAGGGCATGAGGTGGTCGCCCAGACTCCCCTCATCCTATGGAGGGTGCCCATGTCCAATATGGGTGGTCCCCATGGATTAAATCATTAAATTAATGTAGTTTTGCACTTTGGGTGATGTCTCTGGGTGATGTGTGCATCGCCCAGTGCCATTGCCCAGAGATTTCATATGCAGAATTATTTGGATTGAAATAAAATTTCAGTCCATTTAGAGACATAATTGGATCATGGTTCCTTTTAAGAAAATGAATCCCTATGAATCTATTTTCTAGAAAAACTGGAATCAAAGAAAATTAATATTGGATTATGGAGTTATGTTAATTTTATTACACAAAGGTCAACCTGTCAAGACAGCAGGATCTGATTTTGATAGAAACTTGAACTGAACTTTTAACTAACTTAGATTCATAACTAGGTAATGGTATCTTCTAAAAAAATTCATCTCTGTAAGTCTAGTTTCCAACAAAATTGGAATCAACACAAATGGATTTTGGGTGGTGGAGTTATATCATTTTAACTAAGAGAAGGTCAATCTACAAAGTAGCAGAATTTGTCATTTATTGTATGGATTTAAGATGTATGTATGGAATTAGGTTCTCATCATCAAATCAATCATGCAAATGGATGGTGATTAGGGTCATCATTAGTTTAGCCTAGAACAAGGATTCAGTCCAAGGGCCCTAGAATCAAGGGATGGTATCTACCTCAGAAGGTACATTATGCAGTGGGCTATACAACTACAAAGGTCTGCATTCATCTTTTGACAGGTATGTAGGAAGATATCCTTGGGGTTTCTCTATTAAATTCAATCACTGGGGTGACACTCCACAGTGTGCTTGGATGCCATGTTAGGGGTTCCTATCCTTCATTCAAATCCCCAGTCAGTTAGGGGCGGGTTTTACATTTCTCCCCACCTTACAAAAATTTCATCCTCGAAATTTGCTTACCATGTACCTCGAAAAGTTGGGGATACTTTTCCTTCAGTTCCTCTTTGCGTTTCCATGATGCCTCCTCTATGGGACTATTTTCCCATCGTATCTTGATGAATGTGACCGTGCGGTTACTGAGGTTATGTTCTTTTCTGTCCAAACTCTCCGTAGGTTGTTCTTCATAGGTCATATCCACATCCAACTGTTCAGATTCAGCTGAGAGTACATGTGTCGAGTTGTTAACGTATTTTTTTAGTATCGACACATGGAGACATCATGGACACCTTGCAAGGATGGTGGTAATGCCAACCAGTATGCTATGGGTCCCATTCTATTGAGAATTCGTAGGGGCCAATGAATCTTGGGCTTAGTTTGCCTTCTTAATAGTATGTAGGTCCGCACCAACGAGGCTACCTTATTTAAGCTTAACCATGGGTTCAATGCACCTCAGTGTACTAGTAGCTTTGACCTCAAATTTTGGACTTTCAACAAAATTTTAAATTAGCCCGCATTTTTTTGGGGACGGGTTTTACATTCCCTCAACCTTATAAAGATTTCGTCCTCGAAATTGGATGTGTCTGGGGATTCAAGTAGATGAGGATACTCTAACCGCTTCTCATTTCCTCATCAATCAGACATTCCTTGATCGAGCCAACCATTCCACAATACCTTTACAACAAGATGATCCGATTATGGAGATTATGCTTCTCACATCCCACATTTTCTTCAGGTTTCTCTTGACAGGTCATGGTGGAAGCGAGTCTAAGTGGTTCTTAAGTCGAGACATGAGTCGAGTCCAGGAGATACTTCTTCAACATCGATGCATGGAATACGTAATGGGCTTCTGCCAATCAGTACGCCACTGGTCATGATTCTCGGATTCAACTTCCCTTTTTATCAAACTGCACCACCCCTTTGGTTAGCGATTTTCAAGAAAATACTTGATTGCCCATGACGTACTTCAGGCCCTTTCGCCTTGTATCGGGATCGCTCATTGTTTCTATTGAGCTATAAAGATTTGGTCCTCAAACATATCCAACTCCCAATAAGTTATCTAGATTACTCCCAAATTTGATTGATCTAATGTCCAGCTTGATCTTGAGGGCCTGAGGAAAATTGAACTCCCAACATTTACCTCAAAAGAAGTCAATTGATCCAACTATCCCCGCATATTTTGCCTAATAATCTATACTTTTACAGCTTTGGGTTGTGTGGTATAAGCCTACACCATCTTTCCTACACGACTCTTCCTATGAACACTTTAACTTCTAGTTTCCCAATACCTAGTCTCAACTTTAGGATGAATTGGGATATTGATGGAATCCCTATTGTTCACTCCCAACAACAGAGGGGACATTCGGGGACCCATTATCCCCTTCATACCTATTGTTCAGTAAGGTTTTGTTGGATCCTTTCAGTTCCAGTTCCTTCCTGCTCTTGGTTGTTCTTGGTTTATACTATCACCCATTTCCGTCCTTGTCACCAACTTAAAATTCTTTACCTCTGTTATTTACTTCCAACTACCTAGTATACTTGATACTTTTCTGAATCCTGCCTGGGATGTTCTGTTCGTTTGGTTTGTTGTATAACGCTTTACCAAGACCAAACTACGCGCCTAAGTCTTTTATTGTCCTCTCAGAATCTACATATGATTATAGAATTTCCAAATGGATAGGGCCCATAATCTTCATTTAATTTCACAACGTTTCAATTGACAATGCTAACCACCAAGTTGTGTTCTAAGTTCTTCGAGGGCATCCTCCTCTTACCAGCAAACTCAGTAGAACGAAAGAGTCTGATGCACTGCAATCAAATAATACTCAATAGGTGAGGATGATACAGGTAGAGTACCTGCTATTATTCTGAAATCGTCTTAGCTTCCCTTGTGTCCAAGACATATACTTATTTTTAGACTCCATTGCTTTGGGATGAGAAAGGCCGAGTAGTAGGTGGATCTTGTCGTGGCGCACAAAATCTGTGATGAGGACAATCTCTAGCCATGTGTCCGGGCCGCTTGCAGACATAGCATTGGTTGTTCAACTTAGACGGTCGGGGTGCAATGGTAAATTATACCGATTGGCTTGAAGCATGGTGATAATACTGTGTAGGCTGATCGAATGTTGGGTGATTGGGTTGATATGCTTGACCCATTTTAAGCCCACGATTTTGTGCCAGGCTAGGGCTTAAGCTAGATCCTTGGAAGGTCTCGTTGGGCCACTCTAAATTTTGGAAGGCATTAGGCCCCTTGCCTAGCCCCGTTGATACTGTGGTCCCCTCGTTTAGTCTATCCTCTTTCGTCTTGGCTTTATCGACCATCTGTGCACAGGTTTGAATATCCATGACTAACAGGATGGACCCGATATTAGGCTTGAGCCCCTTTTCAAATTTCTTCATTTTGCTAGCCTCTCCCTTCATATGTTCCGGTGCGAAATGGAACAAATCCTCAAACTACTGCTGGTAATCTAACACTGTCTTCGATCCTTGTACAAGGGCAGAGAATTCAGCTTCCTTCTTGTCTCTGAAACTCTCAAGAAAATAATTCTTAAAGAAGACTTCCTTGAACTGATCCCAAGTGGGGTTTGGATGAGTCGCCTCCAAATTTGGTCGCGTCGACTTCCATCATGCTTCAGCCTCATTTTGCAACTGGTACCCGGCGCATATCAACTTTTGGGCATCGGTACATTCTAATACAACGAAGGCTTTTTCCAAAGCACTAATCCATCTCTCCGATTCCATCGCCTCCGGGCCGATCTTGGAAAAAGCAGGCGGATGAAGTTTCTTGAACATCTCCATCACCCTAGCAGTGGAGTTATCTATGACATGCTGAGGCACCGAAGGTGGAAATTGTGGAGGCTGATTGGGTGGTGGCATCGCTTGCTGTTGCATCATGGTCGTAAATTGAGTGGTCATATGGGCCAGCATTTCTTGTTGTTGCTGCGTGATCTGCATCATGTTTGCTACGATGGTATTCAGCTCACCGACAGTCATAGCCGGAGGTGGTGCGGTGGCAGGAGCTAGAGGGGTCGCATGCACTGGGTTTGGAAAGCCCCCGGGCATCCCTGCCAAAGTGACTTACACTTCAAAGTTTTGAGCTTCGACTCCATTCGGTAGTCCAATCTTTGGAACAAATCAAGGGCCTCTTCCACGACGACCACCCCGATTGGATCTTGTGTTAACCATGGTTGTTTCTGAAGAAAGGGATCTTGGGCATAAATAAATCTACATTTTCTAACTAAGGAAGGTTCTAAATTGGTTCATACACATACAAGCTAGCATTTGCTATGGTACAGCATAATAGTGATACATCACACGTATAGAGATGTGTAACTGAAAACATAGGAATTTATAAATACTACAATAGGAGTAAGCACAAAGATAGGCTGGGGTGTGTGTGTATGTGTGTGTTTTTTATTTTATTTATTTTTATATTATTATTATTATTATTATTTTTTTTTTGTGTATCAGTTGTACTTTCCTGTCCAAGTTGTAGTTCAGAAGTAGTACCTCCAGTTTCCTTTCTGGATGCAAAAGTTTATGCCTCTTCAATTATAAAGTTATCGGCTTTTGCACCTAGCTAGTCTCCTACTGTGTTCTACTTTTTTATTTTGGTGTTTTCTTAAACTTTTATTTCTTTGTCTCTAGACAACCCACCATCCTACTTCTGTTGTTTGTGAATGTAAATAGAGCTTCTCGCTCTGATACCACTCTGTCACACCCCAAACCACCCCCTAGGAGGATTTAGGCAAGTGACCGGATATCCTACGACATCCGCCAATCCCCAAGGATGAAGAAGCAGTACTTACACATCACAAACCACACAATGAGGAAAAAGATAATAAATGAATATCAGAGTGCAACGAAAGATCAAACTACCCACAAATGATTTATATCATCAATAATAAAATCCCAAATACCTATGTTATACCATATACATATCCATTTATGTTCAATAAGTACATTGTCTTGGTAATTACACTTCTTGAAAGAAAGAAACTTAAATAATAACAAAATCGTCGCTAAGCAACGAGATGAGGAAGATCTACAATTCCATCGATAGCTTCCTTACCCATTGGCAAACTCGTACCTGTAAAATCAACTATAAGAGAATATACAAGAGTGTGAGCTCCACCGAGCCCATGAATGAAATATAAACCATGCATGGACATGCAAGCACAACCAAATGAGTCCTACATGAGGTGCAATTCATTTTATTTATTAGCCACCTACATCACAACTAAGGCGGGTCAGTGCTACTACAATCCCCAATACATGTATCCCTGGTACGGGCCTCTAGCCCCTTCCCGTGATACACCCATTGAGTTGTCGGAGAAGACCAATCGGCTCCCACATTCATTCCTAGGTCAGCCCGACCAGCCCTCTGTGATTAACCTGTGAGGTAACTGTTGGCATTTATCTCCATTCTTTTCTTTTTTTCTTTTTTTTTTGGATTATATTATGGCATAAAGCCCGACATATAGCTCGTAATTGAATTGTGGCTTGAAGCCCGACATATAGCTCGTAATTGAATTGTGCCTTGAAGCCCGGCATATAGCTCAAGGTCACATTTCTTTTCGTTATTATGGTTTTAAGCCCGGCATATAGCTCATAATTGAATTGTGGCTTAAAACCAGGCATATAGCTCAAGGATTATACGGTCGCTCCCACAGGCATCCAATACCTTAACCCCTGTTGGCAAGGGTGCATAGCACAGGTGATGAAACTCTAGCCCCATGTCTATATGGCATCGCATGAGTTAGGTGGTGTCAACCGTATCCCATAATACGGGCTACCATAGGCCTCATTTCCAAGCCGGCTACGGCATCTAATCTAGCAATTCCACATACAAGCATTATCATCCATTTCCATTGTTCATCAAATAAGATTCAAAATTCAAATGAGAATATAAAACAATTTAAAGTAATTAAAGATAGTAAATATTATTGTTGTTGTCATGACCCATCAGTCATGGTACACCTACACTCATGGTGTAATTTCACTCACCTTAGTTTGATCCTACTAGTTCAGATCTTTGTTCAGTTCCGGTCGGTATCTGGCTATGCACCTCTAGCACGGAAACAAATCCTAAAGTAATAAATCATAAATGTATTATTTTAATTATTCAAACTGTTTTGGATAACCTAGTGTTGGTTTAGGCTCATTGGTCTGACTCGGTGCTCAGTCCGAGATCACTTTTAATTCTTTGGGCCTTGCACTAGGCTTTAGGCCCATGTCTCGGTGCATCATCCGGAGAATGTGGTTTAAGGTCAATAGGGTATTTTACGATTGTAGAACATGGTTCTAGGTCTCAACAGTCTTACAACACAATCCCCAGGTCAGCAGTGCTGCAGGACCAACATAGACAAGGTTTCCAAGCCTTGTGGGGCCCACTTGGGTACCCAAGGTATACATAATTATGGACAGATGTGAGGAGGCATATTTGGTCATTTTCCACTTCCTTACACTGGTTATAGTCCATATGTTGAGGTCCCCCAAGTTAAATCAGCAAAACAGTGAAGTTTTCATTCACTGGGTGATGTCTGCATTGCCCAGTGCCATCACCCAGAGATTGCAAAACCGGAATGAGGCTGAGATTCCAAGGTTTTGAACCACGGGCAGTGCATGGATCCTCTCCTCATGCATGTTAGGTCATCTTGGACCCCCAGGGGTATACTTTGCACTGGTCCTTGTGGATTTTCACCTGGGCCCACCACTTGGCTGCCAGAAGCTGCCCAGGTAGCCCAGTAAATAGTAACCTACGGTTTCTTCAGTTACAAAATACTGTTTTGACTACATGCAAAGCTGGTTTTAGGTATAAAATAGTAATCCAAAGCTGCTACCACCTAGGGTAAGGTTCCATCCAGCCAGGGCATGCAATCAGGACTTCAAACAGTCAAATAACAGTGCATCTGGCAGTGCAGCCATGCACAACCAGATTTTGACTTCAAGACTAGCAAAACAGATTTGTATTTTTACTCAAATATCTCAGATCTTCCATGCTCCATGCTTGCATGGTAAATCTGGAGTAGTTCTAGGCAATTCCCAGCTGTTCTGGGCTGCCAGATGGCTAGAAACTCAACAAAATCATAGAGATTCAAAGAGGAAAGTAGTAAATCATCAAGGCAACAGGCAGAGCATAGGTGTTTATACCTACACAGGTTTGAGAAGGCACAAAATCTGGGCCCAGGTAAAAATCCACAAGGACTAGTGCAAAGTATACCCCTGGGGTTCTAAGATGACCTAACATGCATGAGGAGAGGATCCATGCACTGCCTGATTCCGGTTTTGCAATCTCTGGGTGATGGCACTGGGCGATGCAGACATCACCCAGAGACGTCACCCAGTGAATGAAAACTTCACTGTTTTGCTGATTTGACTTGGGGGACCTCCACATATGGACTATAAACACTGTAAGGAGGTGGAAAATGACCAAAATACCCCTCCTCACATCTGTCCATAATTATGTATACCTTGGGTACCCAAGTGGGCCCTGCAAGGCTTAGAAACCCTGTCTATGTTGCTCCTGCAGCACTGATGACCTGGGGAGTGTGTTGTAAGACTGTTGAGACCTAGAACCATGTTCTACAGCCGTAAAATAACCTATTGACCTTAAACCACATTCTCCGGATGATGCAGTGAGACATGGGCCTGAAGCCTAGTGCAAGGCCCAGAGAATTCAAAGTGTTCTCGGGCTGAGCACCGAGTCAGACCAGTGAGCCTAGACCAACACTAGGTTATCCAAAACAGTTCGAATAATTAAAATAACACATTTCTGATTTATTACTTTAGGATTTGTTTCCGTGCTAGAGGTGCATAGCCAGATACCGATCGGAACTGAACAAAGATCTGAACTAGTAGGATCAAACTAAGGTGAGTGAAATTACACCATGAGTGTAGGTGTACCATGACTGATGGGTCATGACAACAACAATAATATTTACTATCTTTAATTACTTTAAATTGTTTTATATTCTCATTTGAATTTTGAATCTTATTTGATGAACAATGGAAATGGATGATAATGCTTGTATGTGGAATTGCTAGATTAGATGCCGTAGCCGGCTTGGAAATGAGGCCTATGGTAGCCCGTATTATGGGATACGGTTGACACCACCTAACTCATGCGATGCCATATAGACATGGGGCTAGAGTTTCATCACCTGTGCTATGCACCCTTGCCAACAGGGGTTAAGGTATTGGATGCCTGTGGGAGCGACCGTATAATCCTTGAGCTATATGCCTGGTTTTAAGCCACAATTCAATTATGAGCTATATGCCAGGCTTCAAGGCACAATTCAATTACGAGCTATATGTCGGGCTTCAAGCCACAATTCAATTACGAGCTATATGTCGGGCTTTATGCCATAATATAATCCAAAAAAAAAAAGAAAAAAAAAAAAGAATGGAGATAAATGCCAACAGTTACCTCACAGGTTAATCACAGAGGGCTGGTCGGGCTGACCTAGGAATGAATGTGGGAGCCGATTGGTCTTCTCCGACAACTCAATGGGTGTATCACGGGAAGGGGCTAGAGGCCCGTACCAGGGATACATGTATTGGGGATTGTAGTAGCACTGACCCGCCTTAGTTGTGATGTAGGTGGCTAATAAATAAAATGAATTGCACCTCATGTAGGACTCATTTGGTTGTGCTTGCATGTCCATGCATGGTTTATATTTCATTCATGGGCTCGGTGGAGCTCACACTCTTGTATATTCTCTTATAGTTGATTTTACAGGTATGAGTTTGCCAATGGGTAAGGAAGCTATCGATGGAATTGTAGATCTTCCTCATCTCGTTGCTTAGCGACGATTTTGTTATTATTTAAGTTTCTTTCTTTCAAGAAGTGTAATTACCAAGACAATGTACTTATTGAACATAAATGGATATGTATATGGTATAACATAGGTATTTGGGATTTTATTATTGATGATATAAATCATCTGTGGGTAGTTCGATCTTCCGTTGCACTCTGATATTCATTTATTATCTTTTTCCTCATTGTGTGGTTTGTGACGTGTAAGTACTGCTTCTTGATCCTTGGGGATTGGCAGATGTCGTAGGATATCCGATCACTTGCCTAAATCCTCCCAGGGGGTGGTTTAGGGTGTGACATCACTGGGCCCTGCACTGGGATTTAGGCCCATGTCCTGGTGCATCATCAGGAGAATGTGGCTTAGGGTCAATATCATATTTTATCACTGCAGTACATAGTTCTAGGTCACAATATCCTTACAACATAGTCCCTAGGTCAGCAGTGCTGCAGGACCAACACAGACAGGGTTTCCAAGTCCTGCGGGGCCCACTTGGGTACCCAAGGTATACATAATTATGGACAAATGTGAGGAGGGGTATTTTGGTCATTTTCTACCTCCTTACACTGTTTATAGTCCATATGTGGAGGTCCCCAAACTCAGATTTACAAAATAGTCCACTTTAATTCTCTGGGTGATGCATCGCCCAGTGGCATCGCCCAGTGCCTGTAGAACACGGGTTTTTAGGCTCTAAATCTGGTTTTTGCTGCGGGGTTGGCCCCAAATCGATCATGGATGATCTCAAGGGGTTGTAACACTTGAATAAAGCTGAATGGGATGGAATTAAAGGATTTAAGGTTTGGTTAACCATTTAGGTGTTGGTTTAGGTTCAGATATCACAGAGATCAATCAAGCATGGCTGAAATTAAGCATGCACCTACCTGGATTGCTGTAATTTATATGTGAACAGATCATAACACCTATTACAGCAGCTACCCTAAGCTATAACGTCCTAAATTTAGCATGCATGTAAGGATCCAAGTCTCTAGCTCACCATTTACATGGTATACATACATATTGAGTATGAAACATCTATCTAACATGGCTGAAAGCTAAAATAATGGTCTAACAGATTTATATTTAGCCTAAATAATGAACAAAACATGGATTATAGCATGTAGAAGCTTTGAATAGAGATCAGGTTTCAGAGGTAAAACACAAAATACAGAAGTGAAATAGGTTGAGAGGACTGTTCTAAGTTTAAACCTAGATACCTAAGCTGTGGGGAATTCGATATGGCCGCTGGGATGGATCGGAGCTTTACTTCATTGGAGAGTAGAGTGGGTTCTGTAGAGCAGCGTCTGGACTTCTGGGACAGGTTCTACAGGGTTGACTCTCGCCAGACACAGCCTCCTCCAGATGACTTACCTCCCACTGAGTAGTTCTTGATCAGCTCCTATCAGTCCATGCTACGTGATTAGACTATTTTTCTTTTATTAGGCTTATGTAGTTTTCTTTTGTTTAGGATGTTTATAATTTAGCGTTCTTTTCTTTTCAACTTATGTAGCTGTGGAAGTAATGTTTTCAAACAGACTTATGTGGTGGCTTGGCCACAATTATCTTTTATTTAATGGAAATTATACATCTTTCATTTAATTGCAACTACCTCCCCTGTAGCTTTTAGTTGTTACTTGTTTATTATTTATAGCTTATTAGTCCTAGTTCTACACTCCATAAATGTAAGAAGAGCCTCACGCTCTGATACCAAGCTCTGTCACACCCCAAACCACCCCTGGGAGGAATGGGTAGGTGACCATGATGGCTTCTCTGAAAAGAGGAGCGTGTTCAATATTCCAATATCATCCATATGGATTAATAGTTATTTTCCTAGCCAGAGCAAGTACAATCTAGTCCACAGTTCCAATGAGTTTCATGAGTCGCACCAATAAGGTGGATTATTAGATATGTTATCTTGGTTTATAGCGTGATGCTTTATTTGGTTTTATATTTCGTTTCTCTTTCTTAAGCATTTTATGTATCGATATGCTATGCATGGCACTATATGAGAGATTTCAAATTTTTAAATAAAAGACTTTTAATTATTTACCTGGTCTAACAGGCAAGCATCTCCAGCTTCTTCCCTGTCACAAACTCCATCGCAAGCAGAAATTCTTTGTCGGCTCTTACCTCTTCAGCTAAAGTCATAAAATAGTCTCACTCTTCTGGTCCACTAATGGCAGCAATGGCTAAATAAAAATCCAATCGATTCTCGACTCGGGGCAACACTAGTCATATCCGTCTCAGTCTCTCTCGTAGATGTCTAATATAAATCATGATGCTGGGGTCTCCAGCCTTGGTCAAGGTAATAGGTCCTATCATAGAAAATGATTCTAAGCATCAAGTCATACTTAATTAGAAGAATTAAGTACATATCTATTGGAATTTAAATAACTAAGATTCAATAAAACTAATCTTGGGTTGACTCGAGGTACCTTAACGTCTAGATGTTTCGATTAACTAGACAACCTATCAGATCTTGTTCTTGGCTATCCTAAACCTTGATTAGGGTAAGATTTATGCCCTCCATACTTAGTAAGTACGTATTACAACATACCTATGTAACTAAGTTCTGTTTTGCATAGCATCACTTCACACAGTTCATACATCTCAATACTGAAGCATGTAGAAATTAGGTAATACACACCATATCCTATAAATATGCATACACGTATATTTATATTTATATATATATATATATTAAATATTCATTGTGGTTATATCCACAACATTTTCCAAGTCCTTAGGTGTTTTATTCAAACCATATGTAGAAATTTTCACCCCTTTGATCTTAAGAAAAATTAAGTTTGTTTAACTCTTAGGTCAAATGAAAATATATTTTTTTTCAATATTTTTTTTAAACATTAATAAAAATCTGTATTTTTATGTTGTCTAAGGTCACTTTAGGTATTCCCCAAGTTTCCAATAGTTAAAACCCAAAAATCAGCAAGATACCCTCACTCCAACGCCCAGTGCCATCGCCCAGAGAATCAAGGGCACAGTATATGAGTCCAAGAGGGGCCCATTTACATTCTAACTTCTCCTAAACTCTCCCAATACCTAGGAAAAGTCTTTGGAGGGTAGTGGGACTCATTCCACACCAAATCCTCACGCTTCCTTGTGTTCTTCACGAATCTACACGTGCCTAGGTAAGATTTCTTAGTTGTTTCCCTATTTTAGCTCTTCCTTTTGCTTTCCTAATACTTTGGCTAGGGTTTTTGCCAAATTTCATATCCTAACTATATTATTTTCTTCCCTTTCTATAGAAAATGTCCACAAGTCATCGTACGGCCAAGAAATCTGTGGCTCAGAAGCGACTTCGAGTTGAATCTGAGGATTCCTCATTTTCCTCAGTGCCTCCATCATCTCCTACAGACGATTCTTCTTCGAAGGAACCCAACTTTGATTGGTTTCTCTTTTCTAGGTATAAACATGCTAAGGAGTGGAAAGATTTTGAATCTCTAAAGATTGTGAATGGTCGGGTGGTTTGGGTAGAGGACTTTCACCAGTATAGTCTTTATGCTAGGTTCAATGCCCTAGGTTGGGCGTCTATGTTGTCACCTACCGAGCCTTGTTATCCTTACTTGGTTTGGTACTTCTATTGTAACCTAGAGCCTTCTAGTGCCCAGGAGTTTGGAGTGGAGAGCAGAGTGAAGGGTGTGGATATCCGTTTGACCGTTGCTTCACTGGCAGAGATCTTGAGTTTACTTGACTCAAGAGAGAGGTGTTATTATCAGCCACGGATGGATATATCAGAGATGTTTTCTTTAGAGACCAGGAGGACGGTCTTCAATTCATTGACAGGTTCACAAGGCATGCCTAGGTCTGATACTTCTTATAGGCCTAGTGTTCGTGTCATCAGTAGATGCGTGACCTACAACATCTACCCCAAGGGCGGTAACATGGGTAGTATATCTATGTTGAGAGCCTACATCACATATTGTCTTTTGGAAGCTGGTAACGGGGGTCCAGTCATAAACCTCCCATATCTATTACTTCAGGTGATGCTTTTCCATGCTAGGAACCCAGCTGATGGGAACCTTCCTTATGGGAAGTTCATTACTCTAGTCTTTCGATATTTTAGGGTTCCATTGGAGGGTGAGTATGCTGAAAAAGATAGGCCCCGACCTATTGACAAGACTTCTATTCTGAAGATGAAGGTGCTTGGGGAGGATCCACTAGAGGGTGAGTAACAGATGGGGATGCAGCAAGGAGATGAGGGGTTGGATGCAGAGGAGCTGGGTGTGGAGCATGGTGATGATGTGCACGATGAGGAGGTGCAGGGGTTAGAGCAGAGAGACATTGAGGGAAACACCCAGGGCATGCATGCAGAGGAGCAGGGCATGGGTCAGGGCGACTTCGAGGGCTTTGGCACGTAGTACACCGACTTACCTGCCTATGAGACGATGGGTGCCACTAGTTCTTGTTGGTCAAACAACGGTCCAGGAATCAACCATGGTTCCCTAGGGAAACCAATATACAAAAAAATTAGGGTTTTGCACGCCCTGGTTTATCCCATGGTGTCCCATGGGTGCCCCATTAAATTTTAGGGTTTCCCATGGTCACCCATGGGAACCCTGGTGCATCCCTATTAGGGTTTCTCCTTCCCTATTGCGTCCCATAAAATTAATTATCACAATAGGGACGGAGAAATTCATCTTTAGTCCATCACATGGCATGAGGGATCCATCCCATACTCGAATGCACAGTGGAAATAATCAATTCGAGTTTCTTTCGCATCCCATAAATATTAATAATCAATGAACGGAAGGAATTAATAAATAACTGCTAACTTGGTGAGCCTCAAGTGTTGCTCCTCCAATAGACAGTGGTTCTTCCTCCAGTGAGCGATCCAAGCAAATAGATCTGAACCTCCAATGGTGCTACCAAGGTTCTACACGCCAATCCCAAATGCCCTTAAACTCCTCAGCACAGATCTAGGGTTTCACAAACCCTAACTCTCAAACACAGGTGAGAGAAGCAAGAAGAAGAAGATAGATCACAAGAGGGAGAGAGAGAAACCAAAAATGTAGGAGAGAGAATGTCTGCCCCAAAAATGTGGAAGGCTTCTTCTCCCTCCTGCGTGTTGGTCCCCTATTTATAATAATAGGGTTTAATTAAATCCTAGATAGATTTAATAGAGCCCTAGTGAGAGTCTGACTCTCTCTCTCTCAGTCTGGCAGTTCTGTTTAAGCTCAAAGTGCTACACAGGTGAAGAAGCAGAATCTAATAGGGAAAGTATTCATTAGATTCTTCATTTAATTATTAATGGATAATTACAATTAGCACCAAATCCATTAATTAAATAAAGAGCGAATTAAATTAGTAAATTCCAAATAACTCCCTATATGATAACAATTTATCATATACAACCCCCCACTAATCAACACCATTATTTTGGAATCTAGGGCATGTACACATGTACTGCCAAACCCCAATCCATAGGACATGTCCATATAAGAGCGTCTGTGCATCTGATCGGGTCCTGCAAAACTTGATAAAACACTTTATTTGAAATAACTATAAATAATTTATCATTTTATGTAAAATAAATTTTGCAAAACCATTTCCAAAACGGTACTGGATCCAGATTCTGATCCGACCATGCACAGATACTCTCTATCTTGGTGTTCCCCAATCGGGCAGTGGTGACCGTGTTGGATAACTCCTTTACTCACAAAGTGTTCACGCATTCCCAGAACACCGGCTTTGACTCGCTTAAGTCTCAGTCATTAATGAACCAAAGAATGCGATCACACTTTGCAGTGACAGGGTTCCTTCAGGTATAGGGTGTCGGTGACACGTCTATCCCTTCCTACATCTGATAGCAATACATGAGGGAATCGACAAAGTAGATTCTTCACCAATGCACACATCAAACATGTGAGCACTCGCATTCGTACCCTGACATCACATGTCTAGGCATACCCAATGCGACGACCTTATGATAAGGGTGTCCAGCCCAAACCCTAGTCGTGACTACCATTTTAAGTATAACTTACGGACACATAATGCTCAAAAAGTTTATATCGCATGTGATAATATTAAACTAAAATGTATAAATGTTCAATACAAGGGTGAACCGGGTTGAACCGGACCGAACCGGGTTTGATGGACACACACTTGTCCAACAATCTCCCACTTGTACATCAAAGCCAATTCCCTATACATTTTAAACCCATGCCCTCCATGTGTTTCTCAAACACTCCTGGTGACAAATCCTTTGTCATGGCATCAGACATATTTTTAGTTGTGTCCACTTTGGAGATACTCACGTCGCCCTGCTGGATAATCTCTCTGATGAGGTGATGCTTCTGCTGCACGTGTTTGTTCCTCTGATGAGTCCTAGGCTCTTTAGCTTGTGCAATGGCCCCTCTGCTGTCACATAATAGGGGAATAGGGCCCTTGACAAGGTTAGGGACTACTTCCAAACCTGATAGGAATTTCCTCTGTCAAACACCTTCTTTTGCTGCATCACAAGCTGTAAGGTATTCTGCTTCGGTAGTAGAATCGGCTGTAGACTTTTGTTTCGCACTCCGTCATACAATGGCACCCCCACCCATTAGATATACCATCCCGGACGTGGATTTTCTGTCATCCTTGTCAGTTTGAAAATCCGAATCTGTGTATCCCAATACTGACAACTGATCAGATCCAAAAACCAAGAAATATTCCTTAGTCCTTCTCAGGTACATGAGGATATTCTTGACAACACTCCAATACTCGTGTCCAGGGTTAGATTGATAACGACTTACTATACCTACTGCATAGTAAATGTCCGACCTCGTACACAACATAGCGTACATAAGACTCCCTACTGCTGAGGCATAGGGAATCCTCTTCATCTCTTCAATGTCTGTCTGAGACTGAGGAGATTGAGATCTGGAAAGACTGATTCCATGTCTGAAGGGAACACTTCCCCTCTTGGAGTTCTCCATACTAAATCTGGCCAGGACTTTGTCTATATAGGTAGCCTGTGACAAGCCTAGCATTCTTTTCTGGCGATATCTTACGAGTTTGATCCCAAGGATATAGCTAGCTTCACCAAGGTCTTTCATTAAAAACGTTGTGGATAACCACTATTTTACTGACGAAAGAAAACCTACATCATTACCAATCAGCAATATGTCATCTACGTATAAAACAAGAAAACATACTGCCCTCCCACTGATCTTCTTATAAATGCATACTTCATCCATGTTTTGATCAAAACCAAATGATTTGATTGATTGATCAAACCTGATGTTCCAGCTCCTGGAAGCCTGCTTCAGCCCATAAATGGACCTCTACAATTTGCACACCTTTCTTTCTTCCTCCAAGGAAGAGAACCCCTCTGGCTATTCCATGTAGATTTCCTCTTGAAGGAATCCATTCAAAAATGCAGTCTGCACATCCATCTGCCAGATTTCACAATCAAAGTGTGTAGCAATAGCCAATAAAATCGTGATGGATTTCATCATCGCCACTGGTGAAAAGGTTTCCTCATAGTCTATACCTTCTTTCTGGGTACAGCCCTTTGCCCCCAGTCTCGCTTTGAATCTTTCTACCTTTCCATCTGTGCCCTTCTTCCTCTTGAAGATCCATTTACATCCAATCGGCTTAACGCCAAGTGGTGGATCGAGTAGAGTCCAAACCTTGTTGGAATGCATTGAATCGATTTCAGAGCGCATTGCCTCCAGCCACCTAGTGGCATCAACATCCTTTAGAGCCTCAGAGTATGTCATCGGATCATCATCCAATTCAATCGATACCATGTGGAACTCTTCCACAGTTTTCTCTTCGGTTAGAAGAGTAAGCCTGGTGGGTAGTCTAATAGTCCTCCCACTGCGTCGAGGTTCTTTAGGTGTTGGTATTTCAGTGGGTATGCCAATTGGTCTCACTTCAGGAAGTGACATTTCTGAGCTATCTGATAGCTCTTTAATGACTACTGGTTCGGACCTCTGCATCATCATTGCTTCCTCCAGAAATGTGACATGTTTACTTACAATGACCTTCTGGTCAACTGGGTCATAGAAATAATAGCCTATCGTGCCTTTGGGGTAGCCTATGAAATGGCATCTTGAAGTCCTAGATTCTAACTTGTCTGTCTGTTGCTTTCGCACATGTGCTATGCAACCCCATAACCTAAGGTGTTGAATACTGGGCTTACGCCCTTTCCACAACTCAAAGGGTGTCTTGGCTACAGACTTGGATGGAACCCTATTCAAGATGTAAATTGCCGTTTCTAAAGCATACCCCCAGAAAGAGAGAGGCAGCTCACTATAAGTGAGCATCGTCCAGACCATATCCAATAGGGTCCTATTGCGTCATTTGGATACACCATTTTGTTGTGGTGTGCCTGGATTAGTTAGCTGACTAACTATCCCTTGGGATATGAGATGATCTTTAAACTCATCCGATAGATACTCCCCTCCATGATCTGATTGTAAGGACTTAACGCTTTTATCGAGCTGTCTTTCGACCTCGGCTTGGAATTCTTTGAATTTATCAAAGGCTTCTGATTTCCTATGCATCAAATATATGTAACCATATCTTGAGTAATCATCGGTGAATGTGATAAAGTACTCATACCCATGTCTTGCTTGTATGTTTATGGGTCCACACAAGTCAGTATGTATCAACTCTAACAGATCTGTGGCTCTAGCACCTTTATTGCTAAAGGGTTTCTTGGTCATTTTGCCCTAAAGGCATGACTCACATGTGGGGAATGGTTCCACCCTCAGACTCTCTAAGGGTCCATCCCTCACTAATCTACTGATTCGGTCCACATTGATGTGACCTAATCTTAGATGCCACAGGTATGTTGAGTTCACTGGAGCTGCTTTCCGTTTCAAATCAACATTTGAAACAACATTCGTTCTAACAGGGCATTCTAGAAAATACAAACCACTTTGCATATAATCGGATGCCACAAAGGAATTATTAAAATGAATAATTAACTTAGTATTAAAGGAAAAGCTATACCCGTCCAAAATAAGTTTTGAAACTGAAATAATCTTCCTCTTAAAAGAGGGTACATAATAGCAATCCTTTAAAACTAAACAAGTAGAACAAAAATTCAAAATAAAAGTTCCCACAGCCATTGCCATGGTCTTAGCTCCAGTGCCCATCCGAAGATGCACCTCATTTCTTTCCAGGTTGCTTGTCTCCTTAAACCCCTGCAAATCATTGTAAATATGAACAGTGGAACCACTATCCACCAACCAACAATTGGTCGGTTCAAAAGATAAATTAGACTCATAAAGAACGTGAACATCACATGTACCTTCTTTAGCAGCCTTTGTTTCATCCGACTTCTTGTCTTTCACAGTAGCCAGGTAAGCATGACAGTTTCTTTTCTAGTGACCCTCCTTCTTGCAATAGAAGCACTTGCCTTTGCCTTTATTTCCAGACTTTCCACCCTTGGCTTTCAGGGTCTTACCCTTACTTCCCTTTTTCTTCTTCTTCCCATTTAAAGAAGGTTTTGCCTCAGTTGCATTGACCTCAGCCTTGTCCTTTTTCAAGGACGCTTCAGCCTCTACCAGTGCATTAGCAAGCTCGGTGAGCTCCATCTCCTTCTTGGACATCTTGTAGGACATCCTAAAAGGTGCGTAGGCAGAAGTGAGTAACGCTAAGATCACATCATTCTTGTATCGCAGGCTGAAATCAGTCCCCATGGATTCTAGTTTTTCAAACAGATTGATCATTTTCATTACATGATCCATCATTGGAGTCCCCTGGGACATCTTGGATTTATGGATTTGACTCATTGCATCAGAATGTGCGTGTGTCAACTGCCGGTTGAACAATTCAGCAAGCTTATCCATTTTACCCCCAGCAGTGCGTATATCCTTGACTGAGTCTACAACTGGCTTTTCTAATGATCCTAGGATATAGAGTGATGCCTTGGAATCCCTCTTGAGGAACTCCTGCATCTCTTCATTTGCCTCAAAATCATTCGGGTTGGGTTGAGGAGGAACTTGTTCATCTAGAACTGTGTACAGTCCTTCAGCAGTCAGGAGCAACTTAATGCTCCGGTACCAATCGACATAGTTTGTACCATTAAGTTTGTATTCGCTAATGAGTGTTAATAGGTTAGAATTAACGGCAGCCATCGTATATTAATCTACACATGCACAAGTAAATAACCACATGCTAATTAATAACCATTGAAATTAATAAATTGAGCACACACACATCAATGGTCTTTCATGATTTGGGTTTCTCTTATAACCCAAAAGATGAATTGGATACCTACAACCCTTGCATGCATAATTTACCTTGTCGGGAGTCATTATACACACCATGGTAGTGTGGACTAAGCTGTCCGCCTCATGGACTTCTAATATTTTCGACCACCTGGGTGCCATGTCTAGATCCTGTCGGTTGACACACACCCAAGTCATGTACTTACCTATCGCATTAGTTAGAATCATGGAATCATGAAAGATGGTCCACTGTCGCAGTACCCTCTCACTATCCATACCCTAACGTATCTCGATAGAGGTAAATATAGATAAATGTGTGACAAAGGTCCTGGCAATGTCTTGTCTGCTTATGCGGGATCATGTCACACACTTTCTACATTTATCTTCAATAGGAGGCCATGGACATGTCTACCGATTAAGACTAGTCCATATCATACATATATTATCAATAAAGAGGGATTAAGCAACTCTCACATATATATCATGGATGGAATAAAATAACATAATTAATCAACATTAATTAAAAGTGATTATGGGATGGCGGCTTTTTTATCAGAAGCAATTAAAGAACCCTCCCAATAAAAATAAAACTAATAACTTTGGGTGCATTTATCATGCCATGGATGCCATGCCTCGATCATCTCCTCTGCCTAATCACATCTTCAAAGTAGATGACTTGCATCTCCATAAGCTTTGAGCGTCACATGTGGATCACCATCTACATGTCCTGGGAGTCCTAACTCCTCTAAAATTACAATGGAAACCTAGAAAAAATTCTATACACTTTCCTTTCCATAATAATAAAGAAACCCCGCATGGAGAAACCAACCCACCATTTGGGCTGCCCATGGAGTGGAGTACATTTGTTTATAAAAAAGATAGGGGGAGAGAGAGAAAGAGAGAGAAGCATCACATCCACCCATAACCCCATGTATTACATACATAAACAATCCATCCATTTATTAGAATGCCATTCCCATAATCACATCATAATATAATTTCATGCATGGGCATTAAAGCAAGTAAACAAAAATTATAACATGGATTCCATCAATTATTGAACCACCACATTACATGTGATAACATGTATCCAGGCCCATAAAATTAAAATCACAATTTTAATTACAAGTGGGTAAAGGGGGGAATCCCTTCACCCATCTTCATCCTCCAAAAAACAAAGCAAATGAATAAAATTCTGTTTTGAAAAATCTGTTTTTTTTTTTATTGTTAAACTGGAGGGAAAACAAGGGGGGTGCATGTAGCCCACATGCGCAGGCTGCAGGCACTCCCTGCGCAGCCCTTCAAGCCCAAGGCCCACGGTCAGCAGCCCATGGCCAAGCCCGCAGGCCTGCTGCCCGTAGGCTTACTGCCCACGGACAGCAGCCTGTTGGCTGCAGCCAGCAGGCTTGCTGCCCGTAGGCAACAGCCTGCAAAGGGAATGCGTACATAGGCAGGCAATAGAGGGAGGGCGTGTGCAGAGGCTTGGCAGCGTGCGCTCCCCCCCCCACATATAAATCATGATTAAAAAATTTAAATTAATAAAATTAATAATCACTCCTTAATTGGATACATGCATCAATAATTGGAATAAATAAAACAAACCAAATCCATCATCACATGGGTAGGTTGTTACACTAACAACCTTGTAACTACCCATGTACACATGGGAAGGTTGTTACAACAACCATAATTTTAACCACCCATGTGTAACTTGCATCCCACTTATGACAATCATATTAAACTATTAATTATTCAATATTCATGGGTGGGAAAGGTGGATCTGATACCACACTGTTGGTCAAACAACGGTCCAGGGATCAAACCATGGTTCCCTAGGGAAACTAATATACAAAAAAATTAAGGTTTTGCACACCCTGGGTTATCCCATGGTGTCCCATGGGTACCCCATTAAATTTTAGGGTTTCCCATGGTCGCCCATGGGAACCCTGGTGCATCCCTATTAAGGTTTCTCCTTCCCTATTGCATCCCATAAAATTAATTATCACAATAGGGACGGAGAAATTCTTCTCTAGTCCATCACATGGCAAGAGGGATCCATCCCATACTCGAATGCGTAGCAGAAATTAATCGATTCGAGTTTCTTTCGCATCCCATAAATATTAATAATCAATGAACGAAAGGAATTAATAAAGAACTGTTAACTTGGTGAGCCTCAAGTGTTGTTCCTCCAATAGACAGTGGTTCTTCCTCCAGTGAGTGCTCCAAGCAAACAGATTTGAACCTCCAATGGTGCTACCAAGGTTCTACATGCCAATCCCAGATGCCCTCAAACTCCTCAGCATAGATCTAGGGTTTCACAAACCCTAACTCTCAAATACAAGTGAGAGAAGCAAGAAGAAGAAGAGAGATCACAAGAGGGAGAGAGAGAAACCAAAAACGTAGGAAAGAGAGTGTCTGCTCCAAAAACATGGAGAGCTTCTTCTCCCCCCTGCATGTTGGTCCCCTATTTATAATAATAGGGTTTAATTAAATTGTAGATAGATTTAATAGAGCCCTAGTGAGAGTCTGACTCTCTCTCTCTCTCAGTCTGGCAGTTCTGTTTAAACTCGAAGTGCTACACAGGTGAAGAAGCATAATCTAATAGGGAAAGTATTAATTAGATTCTTTATTTAATTATTAATGGATAATTATAATTAGTACCAAATCCATTAATTAAATAAAGAGCGAATTAAATTAGTAAATTTCAAATAACTCCCTATATGATAACAATTTATCATATAAAACCCCCCCACTAATCAACACCATTATTATGGAATCTAGGGCATGTACACATGTACTGCCAAATCCCAATCCATAGTACATGTCCAAATAAGAGCGTCTGTGCATCTGATCGGGTCCCTCAAAACTCGATAAAACACTTTATTTGAAATAACTATAAATAATGTATCATTTTATGTAACATAAATTTTGCAAAACCATTTCCAAAATGGTACTGGATCCAAATTCTGATCCGACCATGCACAGACAGTCTCTATCTTGGTGTTCCCCAATCGGGTAGTGGTGACCGTGTTGGATAACTCCTTCACTCACAAAGTGTTCACGCATTCTCAGAACATCGGCTTTGACTCGCTTGAGTCTCAGTCATCGATGAACCAAAGAATGCGATCACACTTTGCAGTGACAGGGTTCCCTCAGGTACAAGGTGTCGGTGACACATGTCTATCCCTTCCTACATTTGACAGTAATACATGAGGGAATCGACAGAGTAGATTCTTCGCCAATGCACACATCAAACATGTGAGCACTCACATTCGTATCCTGACATCACATGTCTAGGCATACCCAATGCGACGACCATATGATAAGGGTGCCCAGCCCAAACCCTAGTCGTGACTACCATTTTAAGTATAACTTACGGACACATAATGCTCAAAAAGTTTATATTGCATGTGACAATATTAAACTAAAATGTATAAATGTTCAATACAAAGGTGAACCGGGTTGAACTGGACTAAATTGGGTTTGATGGACACACACTTGTCCAACAGTTCTCAGGTTCCAGGGCCATCAGAGTGGACACAGATGATGACACATTTTCAGAGTCTCGGTACCTAGCTCTCAGATATGGCAGCTAGGATGGATCGGGGCTTTACTTCATTGGAGAGTAGAGTGGGTTCGGTAGAGCAGCTTCTGGACTTCTAGGACAGGTTCTACAGGGTTGACTCTCGCCAGACACCGCCTCCTCCAGATGACTTACCTCCCACTGAGTAGTTCTTGATCAGCTTCTGTCAGTCCATGCTACGTGATTAGACTATTTTTCTTTTATTATGCTTATGTACTTTTCTTTGTTTAGGATGTTTCTAATTTAGCGTTATTTTCTTTTCAACTTATGTAGCTGTGGATGTAATATTTTCAATCAGACTTATGTAGTGGCTTGGCCACAATTATCTTTTATTTAATAGAAATTATGCATCTTTCATTTAATTGCTGCTACCTCCCCTATAGCTTTTAGTTGTTACTTGTTTTATTATTTATAGCTTATTAGTCCTAGTTCTGCATTCCATCAAATGTAAGAAGAGCCTCACGCTCTGATACCAAGCTCTGTCACACCCCAAACCACCCCTAGGAGGAATGGGTAGATGACCCAAATTATGTAATGGCAATCTTCCAAATCCCACGGATCTAGAAGCAGTGCTTACATTCATGGAACCACATTCATCACTTTACCATAAGCAAGATCAGAGTGCTACAAATAAACTACAATTTCAATAATAAAAGGAAGCATAGCAATACGGAGAAATGGTGATAATATATACATAAGTGAGTTTGATACATTTCCCCACAACCCACAACATAGAAACAAAGCTGACAAGATCAGTACTAAAGTTACGCTATACATATACATATATAGGGTGAGCATACTCAACCCCAAAAAGAAAAAGAAATAAAAACTACAACAAAACCATGGTCAGAACGGGGATAAACTCCTAGAAAAAAACAAAAAGGAGTCCCCAAGACAAAAAGCAACACATGCACTCCTCAACGGTCTTCTTCAATGACCACCGAGAAAGTACGCAGGATCGGTATGACCTCCGTTGGGGTCCACACCAACATCATCGTAACAACCAGGACTTTCCTCCTTGAGATGAGCCTCCATGCCACAGCGTCATCGATCTGCAAAATCATCTAAGAAAAATAATGTATAACAGAGTGTGAGCACCAATGAGCTCATGAGCAAATCATATCATCATGCATGCACATGCAATCACAATTCACAGTTCATATGATCCTACATGATATGCAAGTCCAGATTATTTATTAGCCACCTAGCAATACAACTAAGTCAGGTCTGTGCTACTACAATCCCCACTACATGTATCCCTGGTGTGGGCTTCTAACCCCTTCTCGCGATACACCCATTGAGTTGTTGGAGAGGACCAGTCAGCTCCCACATTCGTTCACCAAGGTCAACCCGACCAGCCCTCTGTGATTAACCTATAGGGCAATCCATTTCTTTTCTCTTTTCTTTTCTTTTCTTTGGCTTACTGCCCATATTCACCATTCCGATGTTCTTTCTCATTCATTCACGATTCCGGTGTTCTTTCATTTCTTTTCTCTTTTCTTTTCTTTTCTTTGGCTTACAGCCCATATTCACCATTCCGGTGTTCTTTCTCATTCATTCACCATTCCGGTGTTCTTTCATTTCTTTTCATTCTTTTCATTCTTTTCTCTTTTCACATATACATATGGTCACCCTCATAGGCATCCAACACCTAAACCCCTGTTGGCAAGGGTGCGTAGCATGGGTGATGAAACTCTAGCCCCATGTCTATATGGCATCGTATGAGTTGGGTGGTGTCAACCGCATCCCATTCTACGGGCTACCACAGTCCTCATTTCCAAGCCGACTACGGCATCTAGTCTATCATTCACAATCATCATATAAGAATTCACAGTGTTGATCAACAGTCAGTCATTATGCAGTGATTTGAGTAACTTTAATCAGAAGTAAGTAACACAGCATTCATTATTAAAATTCTTAATTTTTGGCATAATATCATAATTACACATGTACATATGATAACATTATTCACTCACCTGAGTTGGGTTCTAAGACCTCGGTTGCAAACTCAGTTTCAAAAGTAGTCTAGTTGTTGACCTCGAGTGCGGGATCAAATCCTAAATACAAATCAAATAATGTCTTATTAAGTTTTCAGTCTACCACTGGTACCCCTAGAGTTAACCTAAACTTACTGGGTTGACCTGGTGTTCAGTTGGTTCTCATTTGGAATCACTGGGCCTTGCACTGGGCCTTAGGCTCATGTCCCGGTGCATTGGCCAGAGTCAGTGGCACAAGGGTAAAATGGTCATTAACAGTGACTTTACCTGACCCTAAGTCAGATCAGGTCCATAGTGCTGTCCACAGCTTGCCTGTGCTATAGGACCAAGCACAGTAGGGTTTCCTATACCTGCGGGGCCCATTAGGGTTTCAAAATATTCCTTTAATATGGACAGATGTGGGGAAGGGCATTTAAGTCATTTCCCCCCTTCCCACACTGTCCCACAGCCATTGGGTGAGATCCCTAAGATCTGATTGCAAACACAGCAGCATTTCCTTCACTAGGCGATGGCTTTGGGCGTTGGGTGCATCACCCAGTGCCCTCAAATCGACATTGGGCTGAGTTCCCAAGGCTGGGCTTTTTAGGCTATGCTCAATTCTGATCCTTTGCATGTTAGGGGGGTCAGGTAGAGATGATCTACCTATTGGTCCAAATGGATCATCCATCAGGTCCACCATTTGGCTGCCAATGGCTGCCCAGACAACCCAGTGAATAGTATCACAAGGTTTTCTTCAAGCTTAGAATTCGATTTCAGCCATATGCAGGGCTGGAATCAGTTATAATTTGATGTTCCATGGCTGTAATCATCTAGGGTTAGGTCTATGTAGCCATGGTTTGCATCTAGGGTTCCACATTGTCAGCCAGAAGTGAATCTGAGCAGTGCAACCATGCACAGTCAGGTTTTGGCCTCAAGAACAGCATAACAACGTACTAAAATTCAATAAAAATTATAGATCTTCCATTCTCCATGTTTGCATGGCAGATTAGGAGCTGTTCTGGGCTGCCCAGGGTGCAAAAACATCACAAACATAAATACAAAAGGGGAGCAGTAGATCTGAGTAGGGTTTCTATACATGCATAGGGCTGGGAGAGCTTGGTTCCAGGCTGGGTGCAGGGCTGTAGCAGCTCCTCCTCCTTCCTCCTTCTTTCTTCTTCTCCTTCCTCTTCTTTCTCTCATTTCTCTCCTACTGTTTCTATTAGAGCTAAGGGCTCTAAATGAGCCCAAGGCCTTCCTATTTATAAGCTCAGCCCCTACTGAGGCTTGTTTGGCTGTGAAGGCCACTTTTGAAAATCAGTTTTTAAACTGATTCTGAGTGATTCTGGGCACACTGGTGGGGTCCACAGTAAACCAAGGGTATGAGGTGGTCCCTCAGACTCCCCTCTTTCTATGGAGGGTGCCCATGTTCATATTGGGTGGTCCCCGTAATAAAAAAACCATTAATATATGCTGTTTTAGTCACTGGACGATGTCACTGGGCCTTGTCTGCATTGCCCAGTGCCATCGCCCAGATAATTCCAACAAGCTGAAATTCAATGGGGCTTGCACAGGGGTTTGACCCTTGGTCAGGGTATTGTCCCCACATGCCTTATAGGATATTTTACACACTTTTTTAGAGATGGATCCCACTGTTTAGGGAGGAGAGAGATTACCTAGGGTCCAGGCCATACATCATGCAATGAGCTGTACATTTATAGGGGTCTGCTGTCCATCTTTTGACAGGTATATAGGATGATCCACACAGGGTTTCCTCATTAATCAAAACCACTTGAGTGATACTCCATAGTGTTCCTAGTTGCCTGGTCAAGGGTTCCTATCCTTCAATTAAAAATTCTAGCCAGTCAGGAGCAAGGTTTGACAAAAAGATAGGGAGATATCCCTGAAAGTATCAGTGCCCATAGGCACAATCATCACAGGGGTAACCGTCACCGTGTTCCTCCGACATGTAACCAAGTTCCTCTGTCCCAATACCATCATATTCTACCGACTGTACATCCAGATTGGCCAAGTAACCACTACCTGCATCAAAGTCTAAAAAGTTGTGTACAAAGGGGGTTAGCTCCACTGAGCCAGTGAGGGGAAAGGGGAGTGCACATACAAAAAATCACATATAGTCCATGATGCATGAAATGTTAAATTCATATTTTCCACCTTGTAAGCAATCTAAGTCGTGGCATATGCTCCTGTGATAACTTGGGAGACACTGAGGGTCACTTATCCTATCGCCCCAGTGAAACCTCAATTATCACATGGGACTTGCGCAGATAGAAGCCATCATGACCACCCAGTGGCAGACCCCGATAGCCATCACTACCCCTGTCCTGGCCTCTCCCACCTCCACAAACCACAGGTGCTCAGGCTATCCAACACCTAAACCCCTATTGGCAAGGGTAGTTGCATAGGGTACAGTAGATCCTAACCACAGATATACTACATGCATTTCTATCGTCCAGAGAGGTATTCCTGGTGCATCAACGTCCCATTCCATCTAGTACCCATGTACTAGCATGGCACAACGCATACAGACCAGGATGGCAAACAAGTAATGATCATATTTATAAGAATCACGGGGTTCCAGTACCAATGTAACCGACACTGTAACCCAATATCGCAATATAAAGCATCATGCTCACTTCTCATCAAATCGTATCCACAGGTTTCATATGCAAAATGTAATATGGAAAGAATGAATATAAACATGGAAATCAATATATATTGCTAACTAATGCATCCCTATAAATATATTTATCAATCCCAATCATCACCCAAAGTCCACTCACCGTTTGCTTGATTGCCCACCGGGGTGTTTGGAAAGTTTACTCTAAGGCACGTACTTCCATGTAGATTCCAGGGTCTGAGAAAGCATGGGAATGGCATTAGAAGTATATAGATGGGTCCCACAAAAGATCCCAACAAAAGAATGTGATTTGGGCCAAGACAGCAGGAACGGATGAAGGAAAGAAACCACACTGGTGAATCCGGTCATGGATCCGCCCAGGTCATGCCCAGAAAATGTATGGAACGGACACATGGGTGGATGTGAAATGCGAGTCCGCTCATAAATCCGTTCTAACCCTGAGACACCCCCGAGAGAAACTTAAGGAATTTGGGTTTCGGGTGGATTCACATAGGTGGGTCCGCTCGTAACTCCACTCCGGAGGAGAGCCTTATTAGCTTGAACGGATTAACAAATGGATACACGACAGTGAATCCGGTCATTCGTCCGCTACCCCTCATTTGAACAACTACGAAGAGCATCACTTCCAACCCTTCGTTTATGAATCCATTAGAGTCCTGAGGTAGGGAAGATGAGCTCAGACCTTCGTTAGAGGTCCAACACATGAAGTCCAACAAGAACCTCATAGGGTTTAATGGACTTGGATCCATTCCCAAGGTTTCTTTCAAACCTAAGCTAGATTTAGAATGTTTGAATAACATGAGGTCATTAAAAAACCATAAATGCACTAAAGAGGGGAATAGAAGCTTCAAAGGGAGAAATTTATGAGGTTCCATGGATTCTCAAGAGAACCCCTAAGCTTGGAACCGATCTCCATAGGATCTCCAAACCCAGAAATGGAAGAGAGGAAGAGGTAGGTGAGGCCATTACCTCAAGGTTGAACCAATCGATGTCCTCCACCTCCACAGCCTCTCAAGCCCTTCTTCTCCAAGCCTTCAATGCTCCCTCAGCTCCACAGTTTGGGTAGGTAGAGAAGTAATGAGGCTTGAGGGTTAAGTTTTGGTCTTAAAACTAATCTCCCACCTAAGGTTTGTTTGGCTTGGAGCTTAATGAGCCAAAACTCATTAAAAGACTAACTTAGCTTATGGGTCCGCCTAATGGTGCCCGAGGCACGGGGTGTAGGTCCCACACAAGGAAAATACATAAAACCCAAAGACAGCATGGGCAGACTAACGGATGGATGCAGTGCTGATGTGTCCGCTCGTGTGTCTGCGGCTATTGTAAGGGCAGAAACACAAGGGAAAAGGGCTGGGCTTTGGCCCACACTTCAAGGTCGACTAGAGTAAGAGACAGTATCATTTACAAGATTAAATCTTATCCCTTGACCATCATGATGTGTCCTTCGTGATCCTGAATAGCTTCCCAATCGCGATGCTAAGCTCATCGCCAAAGGAGCTATCTAACTGTGGGGACATGGGGTAAACCCTTCGGTACTCCTCACTTTATGAACTCGTGCTGAGAGGATGATCGATGAAGTCACCATCGACAAATCTTCCCCATTGTCTATTTAGGAACCTCTCTTCCACAGGTAGGCCCATGATGTGGTCAATGATCTTATGGCTAGGTTTGACCACAAGTGAAAATAACTCGCCAACATACATGGCAGTAGAATCTACACGTCACACGAGAGAGAACATTATTAATAATAAATCCAGGCACGGGTGTAACATGTAGCCCCTTGGGTGCTAGGTAGGTGGGTCTGTCGCTCCATTCTTTAAATGAACTGAATGGATATGGCCGCACTGCACTCTTCCCTTTGTTGATTTCCTGGATGGCTTTCCCACCTCTAGGGGATGTCCCGTGCTGTCTAGGTTGCTCTTGTGCAACTCTGACTACTTCTGTCATTGCTCTATCCGGCCTGGGTGTTCTTGTTGCTGCTTGGGAGGCCAATACAGCACAGGTAGGGGCCATGCTAGTCTGAAAGGGTACAGTCTGTGGGTTCAGGCCATTCCTCTGGGCAATCTTGATTTGTGATGCAAATTCAGGCTTCTTTGGCCCCGCTGGAGCTGGCCGTGGTGCGACCTAGAGGTCTGACCATTCTTGACAAATCAGCGCTTATCATATTGATTGGAAAAGGGTTCTCGTCGACCAACATCACCCCCTTCTCTTTTTCGGGAAACTTGATTCGCCCTTCTGTAATAGCCTTCTGCAAAACATTTCATAAAACAACACAGTTAATAGTCGTATGCATGCGAGTATTATGCCACTTATAATATTTTTGGTCTTTTAAATCAGCGTCGGTAGGTATCTGATGTCCTGGTGGCAATTTGATCTATTTGTCCTTCAAGAGCTGATCAAAGATTAGTTCGGCCATCGAAATATCAAAGGAGTACTTTACCCCAGCGTCGAAAGTCCGCTGAGGGATCGGTTTAACCTGTTTGGACTGTCGGTCAGTTGCTACCTATTTCGTCAAGGCCTTGTAAATATAGGGTTTTCCTTTAGCTATTTCTGCCGCGTCGACCTCACAATCCACGAAGCCGACTGCTTTATGCTCGCTCACTCCTAGAAGCGGGTCGCTGCCTGCGGTGGCATCCTTATAGTAGGTCTTGATGGAGGATGCTTTTCACTGTTCCTCCTCTTTTAGTAATGCCTCGTAAGGCACCACCTAGACCACCAGCTGGCCGAGATCCATAGAGTTATGGCCAGTGAATCATTTTCTAAGCTCAAGGTAAAACCCGCCAAGAGCCATCTTTGCGTACTCGCTCTCATGTAGGATGGTTGGGCACTTATACTTGGTTAACTTGAAACGGTTGACAAATTTGTTCACCGCTTCCCCTGGCTCTTGGCGCATTTGGGAAAAATCCCCAATGGTTGTCTCTGGCTCAGTCCTATAGAACTGTGTATGGAATAACTCTTCAATCTCTTGCCAACTTTGTACCGAGTTAGCTGGCAGGTGGAAGTACCATGTAAAGGCCGAACCTGTTAATGAACTGGGGAAGAGCCTGAGTTTGATAGCATCGCTTACCCCTAAGTTTCTGCACTGGATAGTGAACTGGGTGATATGTTCAATAGTAGACATATTGTCCTGGGGCCCTATTCTGCCCCTACTATCCCAAAGGGGTCGACGGCCATAGGGGGAGCTGTGTTAGTCATCGGGCCAACGACGATCGCTGTCCGATAGGCTAGGTTTACCCCTGGTAGGGCCATGTAGACCTATCAGGTCTGGGTCTCGTACGTGGTTATAGGATTGGTGGGTAAGAAGGCGGGACCTATAGTAGTCCCAATTCCTGCCTGATACAGTGGATTCTCGTATGTCGTTTGTTGGTCACCTAGCACCGGGGCCTGGCTAGAACTCCTGACAAAAGTGGATTGCTATCTGCGGCCTGTCTGGCCCATGTCCAAATCAGGTCCAATAGTCTGCGAGGCCGCTGCTTCAGGGAGTATAAACCCCAGGGGTTGGATCGGCCCTGGCAGGGCAGTCTGCCTCTGAGTTGTCAGGACCATTATGAGTTTATTGAGTTGATCAAAGCAAGCCTGCTGGTTTTCAACGGCCTGGTTTTGCATCTGGATTAGGTGATGGATATCCTCTACAACTGGCTTGATAGCAGTCACCAGAGGTCTCATATCCACGGTCATAGGCTCAAGGGCATTATGCATAGCAGCTGCAAACTGATGCGATAACTCCTCGCTACTACCGGTGCCCTGAGAGTCAGAACCTTCCGTCTCCTGGCTGTCTCTGGTGGCCAAAGGGTTAACCATGTCATCTTCGACAACCACTTCTTTCCTGTTGTGGGTCTTTGTTGCTTTCTTCTTTGGTCCCATTGTGATACCTAAGTTCTACGAGGGTCCCATCGGGCGTGCCAAAATGTGTTGGTGGTGAAGATGTCCAACACTATCACAAAGTGGCATGGGATAGCATGGGTGCAGGGCATGCCAGAACCTTTGATGCAGACTCAAACGGGTTGGGGTTGTTGCCTATCTGACTTTTAACCAGGGAATGTAGGGTTCCCTCGTGCCTGAGTTAACTCTAAGGACCTTTGGGTTAGACGTTGAAGGTAACGACCTCAATAGGATTCACCAACAGCATACAAAAATGAATAACAAGGATCTATGGGGTGCACAAAGACAAACATAGAATTAAATAACTAATTAAACAATGGAAAATACACAAACCAATTACCGATCATACCAAACCGTTTAAGATGAATGAATCCCTGATCCTTCCTCCCAATGGCTAATCCGCTGACAGTAAGTACACTCCCCAAGTAAAGACAAAAATGAAAATGAAAGCTAACAGATGCTAAAACAAGAATAAATGCTCGGAGTTGTAGTGTGTATTATGTGTCCTTCTACGTGACAACCCTTCGCTCTTTATAGTAACTTCCAGTCTCTTGGTAGTGGCGGCTGCCTCCTCCCATAGTGGCCTTCATGCCCTACTTCTCTGTTCACCACGTGGCCCACTACTATGGCATTCCTTGATCACCCCCCCTTGGCCCACGCTATTTGGAGGTAGTGGCCTTTATCCCGTTCTCCTTAGGAATAGGGGACGTTACCCTATTGGAGATATTCCCTCAACCAACTTTGACATGGTCAATCCATGTCATCCTATCTGATGACTTGTCAGCTATCGTGAAACGAGCCCCAACAAACATCCCTTGGAAGTTTAAACAATCTTGGCTCGGAGTGCCCAGCTATCTCCAAGGCATAAGGTGGGAGATCACTCATAGCTACAAAGAGGCTAACATTGTGGCTGATATCCTAGCCAAGAGAAATGCCTCTACTCAGGCCTCCCAATGGTGGACTGAAGCCCCATCATTCGTCCACAACGAGATCGAATGGGACTTGCAAGAGAGGAGTCGATTTCGCTTTTGTTAATTTATTGCCCTATTTTGTACATGCTGGTTTAGGTAGCTCCCTAGAATTCCTACTGATGGCAATGCCGAAGGTGGGATTCATGGGACACCCCCTAACTAGCTCTGCATATTGTAGGCTTAGTGCCGATGAGGTGATGGTGGTTTGGTGATGTTGGAGTTCCCTACTTGGGGACCCCCCTGAACTTGTATTATATTTGATTTTCTAATACATACTTTGCTGACCTTTAGCAAAAAAAGCCTCCACCTAATAAACAATGTCTTGGCCGCACTTCACAGAAATCGAACACTTGATCAAGGGAGAAGAAATATCGGGAAAACTCTTCCGATGCACTTCACAGGAGTCGAACACTTGACCTCCCTGCTCTGATACCATTTTTGCTATCGTTTCACCTAAAAGTTCAAAATGTTAAGAAATGGCAGCGTAATTAATCTATACATCAACAATAGGTAGGGCTGCCTTCTCTAAGAGACTTTTTTTTGTTTGTATCACTTCCCCCCCCCCCCCTCTTTGCTTTACTTCTAGGGATGACGGAGATACTCGAATCAGACGTAGTGGCAATCTATTAACTAAATAGACTGAGGAAAGTGGTCTGCCTATTAAGAAAACAATGCCTAGAATGAAAATTTGTAGAAGAAAATGAAAAACAAAAAAAATAAAGAAGACACACAACACACAACACCAGGGATTTACGTGGTTCACCCCCAAGATGGAAGCAATGTCCATGGCCGAGCAATAGAACAGATTTCACTATCTTTTGGAAATGTTATAAAACCTCTCATACAGCCATCCCAAAGATAAAAACATTATATAGAGAAGCCCTAACTCGAGAAAGTACAGAAATGCCTCAGACCCAAAAATGCCAAACCGGACAGGGTCGGACCAAAACATAACATATGTCTCAAAACATGTCGATTCGAAGGTCTCGATGAGCCCAACACAACTCATAGCCTTTGGCAGTGTTGTACCCCCTTTTTAGGCCATCCAAGCTCATTTTGAGGCCAAAACAGCCCTCCAAAGATCCCAACTGTACTTTCTGGACCAAAATCAAGCTTCACTAATAACTGGCATTGGCGATTTTTTTTTCCTTACGACAAGGAATAAAAACCTCGGGAGCAGAGAGAAGAGCTTGAGCAGCAGATTGGCATGTTTATCTCAAGAACTTCTACTTTAGAAAGGCTTTTACTGCCTTGCTATGTGTAGAGCACATGAAAATAGGGGTAGGGCGGAAGTAGAGGATCCAGATCCCTTCTTTCTCTCCTCTTTTAGGTGCCGGTATATTCTTTCGGGTGCTTCGTTGAATATATTTGATTATTCACTCCCAAAAATTAAATTTATTTATGCATTAAAAAAATGCATAAGATTTGAAAACGGTTGTCTTACACAGTTCAAAGGGCCTAAAGACCAACAAGTCCACTTGAGACCAGCTGAGTTAAGTCTTCCCAATTGAATCTTGGAGATGACTTGACAACCCAGATCGAGTCAAATACTTTAGGTGCGTTGGTTATGGTCAGAACTTCGACATGTCCAATTGGCTAACAAAATTGCCAAGTGGCAATTACAAGAGATGGCGTTGTTGGCGCCTTGGTGTCAGCAAACAAACCCCTTATGTAAAAGTTGGTTAGATAAATCTTACAAGAGGAGAAGACTCAACATGATACATCTCACTATTTGATAAGCATTTCGGTTGATAGGCCTAGGCCTCAGGCTCTCAAGTCTTAAGTTTATTCAAATTTTGGGCTAGTTATGGTTTGACATTGCAAGCCTATAATCTGTTAAGAACGGGCATGAAGCCTTTGAGTGATGTCCCAAGTAAAAGGGTGGTGTTCTCTAACCCATATTTTAAACGGGTGAAGATCTATTTGATGAAGGAGTAAAAGAAATTATATCATTTATATGTGATTTACAAATGAATTAATGAAGGGTTAAATACACATGCCCCTTTAAAATTGTCACAATATTCCACATGTCCCTCTAAGATTCTGACAATTTCACATGCACCCCTTGAAAATTCCATGTGCCCCCCCTACTTTTCAACTTAAAGTCATTTAAGTCCACGTTGTTAATATAAAAGCAACAAGTGTTGTTGTAGAGGAATAAATAGAGTAGACTTGGAATTTGCTTTTGCACCAACGTGGCTCCAAGAAGAAGATGACAAACAATTACAAATTGGTTTGTAAAGGAGTTCTATTCTATTCTTGAGGATTTGCAAGTGTTCTTGAGGAGTTGCAGGTGCTCATTCCAGTGGCAGGGGTTTGACTTGAGGGTTTGGTCTTTTCTTTACCCTAACCCTTGTAAGCGAGCAACGTGCAGCTGCTGGGTTGTGCGTGGAAGCAGCAACAAGAAGGCAGCTTCCCCATGTCATTTTGGGTTTTTTCTTTTTCAACTCCACCTCTCCCCCTCCTACCAATACAGCTGAGGAAATCCGCAGGAACAGCTATGGTGGTAGAAGCTATGGTCCCTCCACTTCTTCTCTGTTTAGAAATCGAAGATGGATTTTGGGGAAACAATTTGGGGAAGATGAGGGCATATTGGTAATTATGCCCTAGCAAGGGTATAACTGTACATCACATTCTTCAATTTTAGATCCATTAGCATTTAATGTCTGATATTAACGGCGTGGACTTAAATGACTTTAAGTTGAAAAGTAGGGGGTGCACGTGGAATTTTCAAAGTGTCCATGTAGAATTGTCAGAATCTTAGGGGGGCATGCTGAATATTGGGACGATTTTAGGGAGGCATGTGTATTTATTTATTTATTTTTTGGTTGAAGAGGCATGTGTATTTAACCCAAATGCAATCCCTTAGCATAGATGAACACCATTTGCTCTGTTACCATGTGATGAGGTCAGGGAATACATCTCATGATAGCGTCCGCTCTGTCTCACGATTTTAAAAGACATCATGAGGGAGTGCAGACTCCCATCTTTATAAAGACCACGGTCTTCACTTCTTTCACCAATGTGGGATTATCATAGTTGCCTTTGATGCTAGTTTTTATCCATAACAGAGATCCCCCAGTGAAGGGAAGAACATATGCTGGCTTTACCTACCCGAGAAGGGGTTCCAGCCTGTGATGAGGTCAGGGAATATGTCTCATGATATGATATTGTTTACTTTGAGCTGCCTGCCAAAGCTAGCTTAATCTTTCCCTCACGATTTTAAAAAGGTCTCAAGAGGGAGTGGGGATTCCAACCCTTAAAAGGACCACGATCTTCCTTTCACTCACCAATGTAGGATTATCTTGGTCACTCTTGGGGCTAGTTTTTATCCACAACACCATGTCCAAAATCTTACTTCCCAGCCTATCTACATCTTGGTGAGCAGGTAGGTGTATTATAAACAAGAAGCATGCATAGGTTATTTACATAGGTTCACCTTTCTAATCCATGAATAATACTGGGCCTAGAAATATTCACATATGTCTGAAACCACAGAATAGAAATATAGATGTAAACTAATGATATAAATATCATTAGGGAAAGGCTTCCTTGACGACCCATGAAGAGAAGCTTGTCTTGAAAGTGTAAACTAAACTTGGCTCCAAAACTTATTAGGGCCAGAGGCCCAAAGATTATTTTTGTTGTGTGGGTTATTGGGCATACCTTATCTAACTTGGACCTTAGGTTGGGCTTGCACGAGTTTCAAATCATATGGACGCCTTGGGCCTTGTATGGATTCTAGCTTGTCATTTGTTAGTAGCTTGACTTTACTAAGTACCAGCATGGCTCACCAGGTTCCACCCAGTCTATTCGATTTTGTGGTGATTTTATCCGAACCAGATGTGGGAGATTTTAGTTCTTTGATTCAGGTCGGCCAGACTTGACTATGCCTCTTGATGAGTCAGGGAATCCCTAACCAACCAGAAAGCACCACGTGGATATACAGAGGCTAAACCCGATGACCGACCCAAGCATATCAGAACCGAACCGACCCTTCAGTAGAATGATATCAGCTTAACCATTGTCTGGCCGAGTACCATAATAGAGCACTTAGCCTGTCGAGAATCGGGCCGAGCACTTGCTGCACAGCGCTACACCAGGCACAGAGCAATAAAACGAACTCCCCGACATGGCCAAGTTCCATGGCCGAGGCTTAGGCCTGCCGAGCCCTGAGCCGAGCCCACATAAGTCGGCCATAAATAGAGTGCCATGACTCGACCAGGCTCCCACATGACCGAGGGAACTCCCATGCCACATATGCCGAGGCCAGGGCCGAGCACCGAGGCCATGGTCGCCCAAGGCCAAACATCGAGGGCACGGCCGCCCTAAGTCAATGACCGAGGCCACGGTTGCCCTAGGCTGAGCACTGAGGCCACGGCTGTCCAAGGATGAGCCCTCCCCAGAAGCAACAATAACGGCCCACTGGGGATCACAGAGCCACGTTAGCATGCCCCGACAATCACTGGATAATAATCGAGCTACGATTCCCACCGCAATATGGAGTTACACTCCAATAAGGACTCTTACCTTAGCGAGAGTCCGACCCCGAAAATAACTCTCCACTCCGCCCCGCGCGGAAGAGCCCTACCAACAGAGGACTCTTACCATAAAAATAAACAAGGACTACTCCAACTGCCTCACCTCATTCTATAAATACTCAGGTATGGAGCTTAAACGCTCATCTTACTTTCACTATGCAGTTACGTTGTTGCATTGGAGACCTGACTTGAGCGTCAGAGTGTCCTAGGCCGGAGCCACACCGGCTCTCTTGCAGTCACTCGGTTTTTGCAGCCTCATCCGTGGGCAACAGGGCGACGGAGGTTTTTGCACACAACAGATTTGGCACCGTCTGTGGGCGATAGAGGTTTTCACACGCTCACTCAGTTTCTGCCAATCCAAGGAGCGAAGACAATGGTGGTGCAAACAAGATCAAGACAGCACGGCTCCACCTCCGGCGGGGATGAGCCGTAACCTGATAGGAAAGTGAGATGTTCGCCACCCCCAAATACATCGTGGTAAGGCGCGATCAGAAGACCCCCACGAGGGGGAGGAGCATAACCCAATGTGGGTGCCACGGTCAACCCGATTCCCCTGGTGGATGGTGAAAATGGCAGAAGTGTGCTGGACAGGATGGCAGAGGGATGGCCGAGGGCCGATCCGAACCATCCAGGGCTGAATTTACCGCTGCCACCACCCGTGCTAGAAATTTTGGATCCGGAAGCCCCGGCGAACAACCAACAAGTCAAGGACGTTCAGCTTCAACTGCTGCATACCAACTAGATGCTGCGAACTCTCATGGGATAGATGGCCCAGGGCAGGTTGCTAGGCCAGCCACCAGTTGCACCCCCCTTGGCACTGATGCTCATCGAGGGAAACTTGTAGCAGAATGGTGGCCGACGGCGGGCCGAGCCAAGCCGAGCAGCGTAGTTTCATTTGCCCTGTCAAAAAACTCCTCCTTTACGTCCCAGAAGGAGTGCTCGATGGGATGAGTAAGAGCATCATCCGAGCCTGAGGGCCGGGCCAGAGATCGAACCGATGGTGTCGATAGCGAGAAGATCTGTATTTTTTGATTGGCTCGAGAGGATGGGTAGCCGAGGGGACACCGAGAACAAGGGGACGAGCCAAATGGGAGATGTGCTGCGAGGCGAGGAGAAAGATCTCGCCATAGCCCCCGACGTTGAAGCCCGCCTCTCCGAGAAGAACAGCAGAGAAGCCCCCACGGGTCTAACTTCCAAGTTGACCGAGCTGAACACAATGGCCGACCTCGATAGGATGATCGGGCAAGCCAATCCCGAGCTGGAGAGCAGAATGGCAGACCTCGACCGAATGAATAGGATAACTTGCAATAAGCGGATGAGCTGAATGGCCGAGGACCTGAAACTGAGCTGGAGAAGAGGCTACGAGACTAGGCCAAGCAGGTTGAGGGATTGAAGAAACAGGCGACCCTGGACGCCTACTCCCTAGTCGGATGACACCCTTATCCTCCCGAGATCATGGCCGCGCAACTACCGGCCAGGTTCAAGCCACCTCCCTTCGATCGGTATGACGGGATGACCGACCCGACGAACCATATCAACTACTTCAACACGATGATGACAATGTATGGGGGAACCGAGATTGTTTCTTATCAGGCTTTCCCCTCATCCCTCAAGGGTGCAGCGACCTCCTAGTTCTCATGGTTGTCGCCGAATTCTATAACAAGCTTTGCTTAGCTCTTTTGAGCCTTCGTCATGTGCTTCTAGAGTAGCATGAAGCATGAGAAGACGACGGTCAACCTCCTTAGTGTGAAGCAACGGTCTGATGAGTCGATCTGAGCGTTCGTCTCGCGTTTCAACACAGAATCCTTAGACATCAAGGATTTGGATGAGGCCACGGCCCATACTACAATGAGCAACGGACTCACTGACATGGACCTCATCAAAGACTTGGCCCGAAAGCCGACCAAAAATATGGCTGAGCTCTTGGAGAGGTGCAATGAGTTTACAAATATGGCAGAGGTGCTCCAAGCCTGAAAGGGGAATGAAGGCAAGGCCGAGAAGAAAAGGCTGACGACTGATGACCGCAAAGAGGAGAAGCGGCCCAAGACTGTCCACCGAGTCAAGAGAACGGATCGAGCTCAGAGCCCCGATTACACCCCATTGAATACCTCGCGTAAGGAGATTTTGATGCAAATACAGGATGGTGGTTACATTCGTCGACCCCGACCAATGCAAGTTGGGTCATCCCGGAATCCCAACAAGTATTGTCAATTCCACAAGGACACCGGTCACGACACCGAGGATTGTTATCAGTTGAAAAGAGAAATTAAAGAGCTGATCAAGGCGGGGCACCTGAAGCGATAGATCAAGGGGCGTCGAGAAGAATGTGGGAGTCGACGGCCTAAAGACCGCGACCAAAGGAAAGCTGAGCCGAGGTCCGACAATAGACGGGCCGACCATGATGAGGATAAAGCCTGAGCTGAGAAGAAAGATGATGGGTCCGGGCCGAGCAATGACAAAGGAGCTCCCATATACACTATCCTCGGAGGGCCCAGACAAGAGTCCACTCGGAAGGCCAAGGCAAGTGCGCAGTTTGTTGGGGTCGCGGAGATGTCAAGCAAAAGGCCAAAGTCCGAGGCGACAATCTCCTTCACCGAGGCCGACCTCAAAGGTATAAGCTTACCTCACGATGATGCTTTAGTGGTGCAGGTGGAAATTACGAGGAGACCCATTCATCGGGTATTGGTCGACACGGGTGCATCCGTGGACCTTATGTCACTAGACGCGTACCAACAATTTAACTTCGGCGATGACGCGCTCAAGCAGGAAGGCACCTCACTCCATGGATTCTCGAGAGCCGCCACAATCAAGGGATCGATTGACCTACTGGTCACGTTCGGGCAAGCTCCATGTCAAGCGATGATCCAAGTCAAATTCATGGTAGTACGGTCGGTGGTGGCTTTCAATGCCATACTTGGCCACCCATCATTGACCGCCCTCCAGGCTATTATCTCGCCGACGCACTTGAAGATGAAATTCCCCATGGAGAACGGCATCGGTGAGATCCGAGATGATCAAAAGAAGGCTCGAGAATCTTACACCACATTCGTTAAGAAAAATAAGGGCAACGTCCGAGGAATGGCGATGTGCGTCGAGCACCTCCCTGAAGACCAGCGGGATGAGCTCACTAAAAGGTGCGGAAGACCCGTAGAAGACCTCATCCCATTCTCCCTTAGCGATGACGATCCAATGAAAACAATACAGCTCGGATCATTGCTAAGCGAAGAACAATGGAATCGGCTCAGAAACTTCTTGAAGATGAATGCCAACGTCTTCTCCTGGCCAGCTGCCGATATGCCAGGCATACTGAGGCACATAGCTAAGCACCGACTCCATGTGGATCCGAGCCAAAAGCCGATCCAATAGAAGAGAAGGAACTACGCCCTTGACCAATAAGCCGCGATCAAAGAGGAAGTGGAGAAGCTCCAACGATCAGGGTTCATCTAAGAAGAGAAGTTCCAGACTTGGTTGGCGAACATTGTTATGGTTCCCAAGCCAAATGGGAAGTGGAGAATGTGCGTCAATTATACCGACCTCAATAAGACGTGCCCGAAAGATGAGTACCCACTACCTCAGATCGACCTCCTAATCGATGCCACTGTCGGGCACGAGATGCTGAGCTTTATGGATTAGTACTCCGGTTATAATCAAATTCAAATGCACGAAGAGGATGAGTCCTACACGGCTTTTTGCACCGACCAAGAAAATTTTTGCTACAAGGTCATGCCATTCGGATTGAAGAATGCCAGAGCTACGTACCAGCAATTGGTGGACTACATATTCCATGCGCAAATCGGCAGGAACATGGAAGTCTATGTAGATGACATGTTGGTGAAGAGCTTGAAGGCCGAGCATCATTTGGCCGACCTAGAAGAGGCCTTCAACGTGTTGAGAAAGAACCAAATGAAGTTGAACCTCGCCAAATGCGCCTTCGGCGTCACTTCGGGAAAATTCCTTGGCTTTATGGTCTCCACTCGGGGCAGCGAGGCCAACTCGGGAAAGATCAAAGCTATCCAAGACATGAGCCCACCGAGGATGATCTGAGAAGTGCAAAGACTGAACAGAAGAGTTACGGCGCTAGCACGGTTCATGTCAAGATCGAGCGACAAGTGTCTCCCATTCTTCAAAACTTTGAAGAACATTCAAAGCCTGAAGGACTTCAAATGGACCGATGAGTGCCAACAAGCTTTCAAAGACTTGAAGAAATACCTGGAGAATCTGTCTCTCCTCTCCCGACCCGAGCCGAAAGAGGAACTCAAAATTTACTTGGCCGTTACCCCGGTAGCAGTCAGTGCTGTGCTAATCAGGGAGGAGGGCCGAGCATAAAAACCTATATACTACATTAGCCATGTTCTCATCGATGCTGAGACCAGGTACTCCAAGTTTGAGAAGGTGGCGTTTGCCCTCGTCACGGCCGCTAGGAAGCTGAGGCCATATTTTTAAGGTCATCCAATCATGGTGTTAATCGATCAGCCCCTCAAGAAGATTCTACACAAGCCGGATGTGTCAGGTCGGTTGATCACGTGAGCAGTAGAGCTGAGCGAATATGACATAAGCTACCGACCAAGGACGGCGATAAAGGGACAAGCTCTGGTGAACTTCATAGCGGAATGTACCATACCTAACCCTGAGGTACGGGATGCCGAGTCAATGACAGAGGCTGAGGCCAAGCCCGAAGCCGAACATTCGTGGGTCATAAACGTTGACGGTTCAAGCAATTCAGTCGGGTGTGGAGCAGGCTTGATTTTGGTTAGCCCCGAGGGTTTCCGCATCCAATACGCCCTAAGATTCAAGTTCCCAGCCTCAAACAATGAGGCCAAATATGAAGCCCTCCTTGCCGGGCTCCGAGTGAGCAAGGCTATAGGCTTCGAGTGACTAAAAGTACGAACCGACTCCCAACTTGTGGTCAATCAACTCAATGGTGAGTACGAGGCTAAGGATGAAAGAATGGTGGCATACTTGAGCCGAGCACGAGCCCTGATCTCCAAGCTCGAGCACTTTGAGATGACCCAAGTACCAAGGCAAGAAAATGCTGTGGCTGACTCCCTGTCATGGCTGGCAGAGGCCGTCCTCCCAAATCTGAGCCGATCAGTGTACATTGAAGTTTTGGAGAAGCCATCCCTACAAGAGGAGAGCGTAACTCACATCGAGGAAGATGGGCCGACCTGGATGGACCCTATTGTCAACTATTTGGAAAATGATCAGCTCCCGGAGAATCGAGACAAGGCAAGAAAAGTCAAGATCTGAGCCGCCAAATACACCATGATCGATGGAGTGCTCTACAATAGAGCAATCTTGGCGCCCCTTCTCCGATGTCTCTGATCGAAGGGAGCCGAGTAGGCCCTGGCCGAGGTGCATGAAGGAATATACGAAAGCCACATGGGTGGCCGAGCCTTGGCATACAAGATACTTCGGCAGGGGTTCTACGGGCAGAGAATGCAAGAAGAGGCCATGAAGTACGTAAAGACATGCAAGAAGTGTCAGCTATTCGTTCTAGTTCTGAGCCGACCCGCAACAAAGCTGACCCCAATGTTGAGTCCGATCCCTTTCTCTATGTGGGGGATGGACATTCTCGGAGATTTTATCCCGGCGTCGGGAAACCAAAAGTACGCAGTTGTGGCGATTGATTACTTCACCAAGTGGGTCGAGGCTGAGCCCCTGGCCACCATCATCGAGAAAAACATGGAAAAATTCTTTCGAGACAAGTTTATTTACCAGTTCAGACTACCCAAGGTGCTTATCACGGGCAATGGTATGCAATTCAATAACCCGAGCTTTCGGAAATTCTATAAGCACTTCTACATTGACTTTCGACCAGTCTCGGTAGCTCATCCACAAGCCAATGGGCAAGTGAAAGTGTCCAACCGAACGCTACTTGCGGGGATCAAAAGAAGGCTGGATGAGGCAAAAGGAAGATGGGTGGAAGAGCTCCCGAGCGTCCTATGGGCGTATAGGACAACCGTAAGAACACCAACCGGGGAGAGCCCTTTCCAACTAGCTTATGGAACTGAAGCACTCACTCCAGTCGAGGTCAAAGCATCATCGCACCGAGTGCTCAGCTTTGACGAGAAGACTTATGAAGAAGGGCTGAGAGCCAATCTTGACTTCTTCGATGAGGTCAGAGAAGAAGCCCTACTCCGCAATATTGTGTACCAACAAAAGATGGCAAGGTACTATGACTCGAGAGTGAAGGAACGTCATTTTTGCCAAGGTGACCTCGTCCTAAGAAAACTCAGCGCGTCCAACCAAGACAGCAAGGAAAGTTAGCACCAAATTGGGAGGGAGCATACATAGTCTCCAAGCAAATCCGCCTAGGAATGTATCGCTTGAAGACTCCGGGGGACAAGAAGATACCGAGGCCCTGGAACTCGGAGAATTTGAAGAAATTTTTTTAGTAATTTTCATTAATTTTTTTAGTAAGCGCTATGCTTGGTTCGGTTTACGACGAGCACCTATGTACTCGGCTTCGGCCCCAACGTTCATGATTCAATAAAATGAAACATTTCTCCATCACTTAGCCCATCTTTAAGCTACAAACATGCCAAGTTGTAAGACTAGTTCTCATAGACTAGCTGACGTTAAAGACTGACCCTCATAGGTCAGCAACTGAGTCGTAAGACCAGCCCTCATAGACTGGCCGACGTTAAAGATCGACCCTCATAGGTCGGCAACTGAGTTGTAAGACCAATCCTCATAGACTGGCCGACGTTAAAGACCGACCCTCATAGGTCGGCAACTGAGTTGTAAGACCAGTCCTCATAGACTGGCCGACGTTAAAGACCGACCCTCATTGGTCGACAACTGGGTCATAAGACCAGCCCTTATAGCCTGGCAGGCCATCCAAGACACAATCTCCCTATGGCCGAGCCAAACGAAGGCTAAAATCACCAAAAATTACTAAGTCATTAAGCTCGGCTCTCAAGATGGCTCAGGCACACTACCCAATGTGCAGTCGAGCTAAAGGCAACAAAACCGTTGATGTAAGCAGGGAAGAGATATGCCCTTGGCCGGTTGTCACCTCAGCTCGCCCTTACGCCACGGAACCAAGCGCCCAAGCTGAGCCAATGAAGTGTAAGATAGTTAAAAATAGCCAAGTCCCCGAGGTCGGCAAAGGAAACAAGTCGGCTGCTCGACTTCGGTGCTTGGAAGAATCAAATAACATTAACGAGATAAAAAGAGAGACGATTACCAAGCTCAAACGCTTGGACAAATTTGGAGAAAGAAGATGTTGCATTCATTAAAAGCCAAAAGCTCGGCACGGTACAAAAAGAGCCATTCGGCTCGGTACATACAAAAAGAGAGAAAAAGAAAAATTGTCAAAACCCCGAGCACGGGGACATGTACATCAAAGACAAAAAGAAAAAAGGGTCCTTTAGGGGGTGGTCTCCTCGGTGCGGTCCTTCTCGATGTCCTCGGTCACGCCCTCAGTAGTACACCCGACGGGAGGGTCCTCAAGGTCCTGGTCGAGGAAGGAAGGCTTGGCCAATGAAGTATGCTCGACCAGAAGCGCTTGCACGACTTCTGCTCCCTCCAAGTCTCCCAGCTCTCGACCACCGTGGCCGCATCATCTTCGAACTGAGCGAGGTTGAGGTTGGGGTAGGCGGCTCGGAGCTCGACCAGGAGATTGCCTCGGCCCCCATTGTACCCAGACTCGTACAAGGGCTTTCGTAGACTGTGGCAAAGCTCCTCATATTCCTTGGACGTGAGGTACTCGCTCACTGCCTCGGCTCGGGCGCATTCCAGCTCGGCCTTGGCCTTCTTCTTAACCTTGTTGAGCTAACCCTTTAAGGCGTCCATCTCCCCTTTGTGTGCCGCCACAGTATCCTTGAGATCCTTGATCTTGGCCTCGGCGGTCTCAAGCTTTACCGCGGTCACGCGCCGCACCACAATGACTATGCGGGCATCCTAGTTGGCCTTATCACGCTGAACTTCAAGCGAGGCATTTACGGTCAGGAGTCGCTCGAACCGAAGAAGGGCCTCCACCGCCTTAGAGAACCCCTGAGAAAACCAACCGAGCATATAAGCAGGGCTGAACCCAAAAGGCAGGGTCACTTAAAGAGAGCCGAGCAGACACTCACCATGGTAAAATCTGGAAAGATCGTGGAGAGGAGCTCGGGATCGGACAGCCCCTCCAGCATGTCCCTGTTCGAGGGGAGCCAACCCATGTCAAGCCACTCTTTGGCATGCGCGGTAGAAGTTAAGGCCGAGTCCCCAGGGAACAGACGCCAGCTCGGCCGGATTGGGACGTTGCTGGCCAAGGCCCTCCCCAAGGCCAGCCGAGAAATTTTTAGTGGCGAGGCGACCCCTAGAGGGTTGCCACCCGTGAGGTTAATGGAGATCTTGGACCGCTTCGGATCTCTCGGAGGCTCAGCTCGTCCCTCTCCCTTCGGCCTTTCCCTTTCCTCGGAGGGCTCGCGGTAGCCTTACCCTTCCCGGCCTCGAGGCCTACCATAGTGTCCTTCGGACTGGGTAGTACGGCCTTTCCCTTCACCGATTTGGAGGTCTTGCCTCAGGACTTCTTCTCGACTGTCCTCCTCCTCCTATCCTCCAGAAGCTCAGCTCAGAGCCGAGCTTGGTCCATCGGAGGAACGTTGCCAACCACTGCAAAAGAAAGGAAGAAGAGAAATCAGAGCATGCTAAAGGAGAAAACACGAGTAAAGAACTCGGCTCGGAGTCCCTACCCGAGGTCAGATTCCACCCCTGCAAGAACTCCTCGTTCAGGAGTTGTTGGGCGTCAAAAGGAGGGTGCTGACAAATCAAGTTGTACGAGGTCTGCTCATACTCGTTCAACGGTAACACTCGATTGACGTACTTGAGCTTTATTTCCTTCCACTCAACTCGGAAGGGACAGTTCGGGATGGTGGTGAAGAAGAACCGAGGCTTCCAATATTTGTTGGAGGTCGACACTCGGTCCAGGTATTTATAGGAGTTCAGCGCTGAGCACTGTTGCTTTCGACGAGTGAAATAATACCACCCCTTCTCGGTGGATTTTTTCAAGTACCATAGCTGGGAGAAGAGATTCACACTCGCGGCTTGGTCCATTGGGCGAAAAAAGACGTGGAAGCCATACATCAGCAACCACACGTTCGGCGTAAGCTGACTTGGGGATAGATGGAAATGATCCAAAATTTGGTCCACCAGCGGAAGCACCGGGAATCAGAAGGCATACCTAAAGGCGATCTCATACAGTGCGACCTTTTCGGGCCGAATAAAATAGGCCATCTCCCCAGGGTTGGGAGCTCGGAGCACAATGTCCTCAGGAATGGCGTAAGCGGCCCTCAGATGTCCGAGGTCAGCCTCGATGACTGTGCTCTCCATCGTGCCGACGCTTCCCTCTTCGGGCTCAAGGATGTTAGTGGTCGAATCTCCAGAGCCGACCCCATCCTCAGAACATTTCTCTCCATTCGAATCTTCATCCCCCGATGAGGATGATCCTGAGCTCTCGGCTCGGTCTCTGAAAATTGGCTAGGCCTCATGGTCAGACTCCTAGAGTAGAGGGACCTCGGCAACATCGCCCTGGCGAGGCTCCACCGTGAGGGGCTCGTCCGAGGTCGATCCCAACAGGTCTATTAAGGGAGAATGGGCAGTGAGCTCTCGGCTCGGACTCATACCCTCACCCAACCTGGCGAGCACTCCGCCCTCCTGACCACTACCAACTAACACGTCGAGGAGAGAAGACTTACCGGTTGATGAAGCTTGAACGAAAGCTAAGCACTTGGCGAGCTGAAAGCTGGAAACCACCGAGCACAAGAAGAGCTGAGAATTACGAGCTAGCCGAGTACTCCAAGATTTGAAACAGTGAAGAATGACAGAAGGATGGTCACCTATTTATAACCTCTGAGTTGCTGAGACCCAACGGCTAAGGAGAATTCAGCAAGATTCAACGGTCCTGATCGAGGGACGATTCGAATTCCCGAGCGCCATATTGGCGTCGGTTGACATGGCACTGTTACTTCAACTATTAGTCCGTATAACGTTAAGTCACCGGAGAGAAGGAGCTCAGACCCGGCCTCGGGGCAGAGTAGGCTAGGGGCAGAAAGATTGTACTCATTAAGGCCGAGCCGACCCTTGATGAGTACGGGGCTTGTAATGAGTTAGGGAACCCCCAACAAACCAGAAAGCGCCATGTGGATATACAGAGACTAAACCCGATGATCGAGCCAAGCATATCAGAACAAGATATCAGCTTTCTGGCTGAGCACCATGACCGAGCACTTAGACCACCGAGAATCAGGCCAAGCACTTGGTACGTAGAGCTACACCAGGCGCAGAGCAAGAAAATGAACTCCCCGACATGGCCAAGTTCCATGGCCAACGCTCAGGCCAGCCGAGCCCTGAGCCAAGCCCACACAAGTCTACCATAAATAGAGTGCCATGACTCGGCCAGGCTCCCACATGACCAAGGAAACTCCCATGCCACATACGCCAAGGCCAGGGCTGAGCACCAAGGCCACGACCGCCCTAGGCCGAGCACCGAGGCCATGGTCACCCAAGTCCGAACACCGAGGCCATGGCTGCCCTAAGCCGAGGACCGAGGCCATGGCCGCCATAGGCCGATCACTGAGGCCACGACTGTCCAAGGCCGAGCCCTCTCCAGAAGCAATAATAACGGCCCACCGGGATCACAGAGCCACGTCAGCATGCCCCGACAATCACGGGATAAGAATCGAGCTACGATCCCCACCGTGATATGGAGTTACACTCCAATAAGGACTCTTACCTTAGTGAGAGTCCAACCCCAAAGATAACTCTCCACTCCGCCCTGCGTGAAAGAGCCCGACCAATAGAGGACTCTTACCATACAAGGACTCCTCCAACCGCCTCTCCTCATTCTATAAATACTCAGGTATGGAGCTCAAATGCTCATCTTACTTTCACTATGCAGTTACGCTGTTGCATTGGAGACCTAACTTGAGCGTCGGAGAGTCCTAGGCCGGAGCCACACCGGCTCTCTTGCGCTCACTCGATTTTTGTAGGCTCATCCGTGGGCAAACTGGGCAACGGAGGTTTTCACACGCAACACCTCTAACTTTGGCTGCTGAGTTATATTAGACTAAATTAGATTAGGGTCTACTTAGGAATGAAATTGGGTGGGTTAAAATTGATAAGCCCCTTTTAGTTAATAGGTTATTGAATACATAACCCTTTTTCGGGTTACAATTAGGTTAGTATTTGAAAAGACCTGTAGAACCCTAACACGATGCAAAAAAGTAAAGGAAAATGCAAACACAATGATACAGTGCACACAAGGATTTACGTGGTTCGGCAAGGTTGCCTACGTCCACAGTGAGGTGAGATCTGTTTCACTATCAATGGAGAATAGGGTTACAGTCGCTCGTTCCTCACGCCTCTATCAGATTTTCATTACAGAGAAAGAACTCTCGCTATAGATTTATAATGAAACCCTATATAGGAAATTTATCAAAATACCCATATAGTCCTTAAAAAAACCTCAACAAGACCTTGGGGCGCCGTTCCATGCAGGGTTTACTGGTGGGTGGGGTTAGAGTTGAACCATATTTTAGGTGACTCAGGTGTGGTATTGGTGAAGCCACCCCATTGGTTCTCTGAACCAACTATGGAGGGTATTCTAGCACACTTTCTATCTCTTCTTCACATGAAATGACCTAGCCGCCTATGTTCAATTTGATTCAAGTTTAAATGATCAATTTTGAATCCGATTTTTTGTTCTAATTCGAAATTGATAATCTTTGTTAGATAATTTTGCTTTAATTTAACTAGGGGAATGAGAGACTAATTTTTTTTTTTTTTGGTTGCTAGGGGGACAAGGATGATTACATCCTTCCTCGGGTCATAAACTTCATAATATAATTTTGAGAGAAGATTCTTGAGCAAACGGCACAGGAATGTACCAAAACCTAAGAGAATATTTGTGAACCAAAAGGGAAAATGAGTTATTCCATTTCTTTAGCTGCAAGCCCGAATCGTAGGAAAGTTCCTGCAATCCAGGAAGTAAAATTTTTTGCACCTTGTACCTTGGCCTAAATCACCAGTACTCTCATAACCTGGTGTGAGTTACTTGGGATAATGGTTGGCTTTTATAAATCACATCGAATCGATTTTCAATATTGGTTTTGGATTTCAGAATCTTTAAAGGACTAAGATCGAACAAAAAAAACCATTGGACTGAGTTTTCCCCCACCCATGGTTAATGGGATCCCATTCACTAAGTGGCGGGAGAGGGCCGGAATGGGTATCAAGAGGGTATTTTGGAACATACAAAACCCTAGGAGGGTTTGTGAACCCTAGGATGGTGGGTGAACCGTCCTCTATGGGTGGAGGAAAACTTTTTCCAAAACCATTTGAATTGAAAGCAACCAAATGGGATCGGTTACATGGATCCTTTCAAAACAATGTAGAGAAAAATTGAGGACCTCAAGAAGGAAAAGGAAAGTAAGAGTATGAAGATTAAAAAAGAAGAAATTAAATAAGAAAAGTGAGTAATGAAAAATGAAAAATGAAAGTACGAGGAAAGAGGATAGCTCATATCCAGGAAATTAGGAAAATCTCAACTCCGTGGTGTCAATAACATGGATCCTTGTTCTCCAATAGGCTTTATCTGAGGTCAGACTTGGCACAAGACCCAAACTATGCATATCAGAGTTTTATAATATGAATTGAAACCTAACAAACATTAATAGGAAACTGTTGGTGATAAAACTCCCAAGCACTCACACGCGGGGTTACACTCGTAGTGCGAATAATGCAGGAGTGCCAAAACCTTTGTGCAGGTTCAAATGAGGCCAAAAATAGCCTAATCTGACTCCTTACCAGGCTAATAGGTTTCCCTCCTCCCTGAGTAGCTCTAAGGTCTTTTGGGCTAAGCCAACAACTACGAACTACAGCCCAAAATGCCACAGACCTTGGAATGATCAAAAGTAATTTGAAACACAAAGAATAATGAAACAGAAATGGAAATTATATCAATCGATCATACCAGGTACAAGTGTGGGTTCTATGGACTCACTCTTGCGGCTCGTAGTATGTGACCGTACATCCCTTCGATCTCAATTGATAACAAGCACCGATAAAGAAAGGCAATAAACAAAGCAAAAAATGAATGAAGTAAACAAAACAAAGAAGTGTGCTGGTTGTCAAATGTTTGTGTGTGTCCCCCATGGATAAGCCTTCCTCCTTATATAGATAAGCCTTGGAAGTTATCAGCCTGTGCAACCGTTCCCTCTAAAACCACTCCATTCGGCCCATCTCACTCGAGCTCCAATCAAATGTTGCCACGCAGGCCATCAACCCCTGCTCTCACTCCAACTGCTTGCAGTGGCGAGCCCCACCAACATCGTCTCTCACCTTGTTCCTTGCGAGATGCAAGCCAGTGCCCAGGACTGCCTGCTCTTCTGCTATGTGGGCCACCCCTTCCCAACCATCAGGGGTGCAACCACATCCCGATGCTCTCTCTCACTCCTGGTCCAACACCAAGGGCCCACTCCTGGTTCTCTCCCAGCCCTGCCTGGCCAAGACCAAGCGGTTTGGGCCACAAACAATGCCCCTCACAATCTCTCTGAGTGACACCATGTGGCCCAAGCTCAGAGGAGGTTGTGACCGAAATGGCGATCGTCCCAACTGATCCGTCACGCGCAAACCCTCTTCGGTGCTTCATCTTCTCGAGCCATTAGGGTTTTAAATTTCAAACCCCCCGCTATAATGGTGGCGTAAGTTCCATCCCATCATTAAATCCTTGCTGATTTTCGAGGTTTCTAAAAACCCCCCTTTGCCTGGCTCCTCAAAGCACCCTTCGCCTGTCTTCTCCTCCATTCTCGCTTACTCCCTTTTGCTCAGTCCCCTACCTTGACGCCATGGCCAGAAAGAGGGAACTAGTGGCGGCAGAAGACCTGAAAGACCTCCTGGCGCAAAACTTTCGCTTCTGCCTTCCTCAACCCTGACTGAGGTACAAATCCCCTGCTCTGAAGTCTCTATTTTTAGGTTAGGCCCAGCCTTCGCCTCCCAACCCCACGGTGTGTCTAACTTCCCAAAATTTGAACAGGAATAGCTGCTTGCCCAGACTCCTGACCCCCTACAACTCAAAAATAAGGCTTTTGCATGCCTGTGGCCCCACCATCTCCCAGATTGGAAGACCTGGGTGGATAGGGTAGTCTATGACCAATCTGAGCTACTGATCAAGCTTGGTGTCCTTCATGCTATTCAGCTTTCAAACACCCCTGTCCCTCTCGATCGTCCTCTGCTCCAGGCTACACTCCAGTTCTGGTCGCGATCCACCAATACCTTCCACTTCCGCTTCGGTATGGCCGCACCAACCCTTTTGGATGTCGGGGCTCTCACCTGTCTGAAGGCCAGGGGTGAGGAGTTCAATGACTCCTCCCCTGGCCTAACCGATGACAAGGATGTGGAGATACAGCATGGCCTTGAGTTCTCCAAGTTTGCCAGCTATAGCTTCTACCTTCGGACCTATCGAGAGACCCGTGGCTCTGTCTCCTCTCGAGAGCTCACAGCTTTCTTCCTGTTCTGGATTTGTCATTATGTTGCCTGTGTTCGGTCTAATAAGATCTCAAAGACTTATCTCCGTTTGGCCAATGCCCTAGGGCAAGGCCGCGTGGTGGATTTGGCTTCCCTGAATCTAGCAACCCTCTTTCGGGGTTGCAATGATATTATCGAGTCTGACTTTGATTATGGCGGAGGCCCGTTCTGGCTCCTCCAGATGTGGCTCCACGCTTATTTTGCTTACCTGTATACTGTGCCCTCGCCGCTTCTGGTCTGCCCTGTGGCGATTATCTGTTTGCATCGTTTCCCCACCACGACCTGAAAACTTTACGAGAGTATTATGACTTCTTTTCCTCCTTCGAACCTAACTTTAGCGATAACTTCTTCCTCCCATACCGGATAAGGGAGGCCATCCCTGAGTGGCTCTCATTAGCTATTGATTGCCCTACCTCTGATCCACCACTGTGGGGCAAGTTCCTAGTGTGTCGGGATCTTCATATCGGCGTTACCCTAGAGCCGTCAGGTAACAACACCTGTGGGTTTGAGATGTACAACCCCCACTTTTATGAGCACCAGTTCGGCCTGCGCCAGGCAATCCCCTGCCCCAACTACTATTCAATCACAGACTGCGCACTGGATAGGATGGTTTACTCAGATGTGACCGACATACTTCACGCGTTAGCCATGAACGCCCTGGTCCTCTCAAAGTTCGAATTGCAGTTCTTCGTTAAGGAACCCACAGCGACCGAAGATTTCATCGTCTGGTGGGATACCTATTTCAAGTCTCTCCCCCCGTTTCGGTCCTTCCAAAAAAGTAGCAAATGCCCTCCTTCATCCTTGAGCGCCACCAGTCATCAGACCGCTGCCCTGAAGTAGAAAAAGGCATCATCCTCCAGGCAACCCTCCAGTAAGCACTGTCTCATCTTTCCTTGTTGCTTGGCCTTACGTGCCCTTGCTGACCGTTCCCCTCATAACCGTAGGCAAATCTTCTACCCGGCCGACGTCCTCAGACCAATCGGCCCAAAGTGATCATGGGTCCACGCCGGAGGACGATGAAGAGTCTGAAGACGATCCCCCTCCGGTGAGTAAGAGAATGAAAAGCGTCAGCCCAACGAAGTCTGTCCAACGCCAGGCCGTTCTCCCAAGTGTATTCCAAGGGCTTCAGTCCGCAAGTATCAAGCCCCTCTCTTCCATTATAGCATCTCTTTCGCTCACCTCCCATTCAGTAAAGGACCGCACTCAATCCAGTGCCCGTTTGAAATAGGTTGTCACTACGAAGTCCCCTCAGGTCGTTGTCACTAGCTCCTCCAAATTTGAGTCCTCCTCTCATTCGAATGGCACCTCCGAAAGTAGTTCTGAAGAAGAAGAGACCGGCGCTGATCCGCCTAGTAACTATGATGTAGCCGAGCCCAGCGGTCTAAGACCTCGGTCCTCAAATCGGCCTCGCCATCTCCCGCCAGCCATGTCATCCCTATGGTGACCCCTACGGTATGTATGTCTTAGCCCTAAAGCTTGCCCCCCTACCTTGCCAGTACTGATTCACCCTTCTTTCAGGTTGCAAGTCTAGAAACTCTTCTAGCTGGCCTAAGTTCTTCTGATGAAGAAAAAGAGACCAGTGATGCTCCCACCCTTGAGCTTGTTCTTTCCTAGGTCATAGAAGCAAAAGCACTCCTGCACTCCTCCCTACAATCACCCTTTTACGAGGCCGCGGGCGCTAGTAACCTGACATCCATTGTCGAAGTGCTTCGTACGTTGTTGTCGCTGCCGGACCTCCTGGCTCCTGGTAAAGGGTGGTTAGACGGGGCCGTTGCGTTCATGTTTGATCTGACCACCTCGGCCCCCCTTGCCATCCAGGATGCCCAGAAATACGAGACTCTTCTTAAGGAAAGCGACGCTGCAGATGAGAGCCTGTAGAAGCTGAGGGACGACCTCAAGGAGAATGTGGATGTGGTGAAAGAAGGGCAGGACCAGCTTGCCCAGATGGATTAAGACATATTAGGTTTGGAAAACCAGATCGCGGCCTTACGGTCTGATAGGGCTACCTTAGATCAAGAGGTTCATCAGAAACTGCTTGGCTCCCAAGCCAAATTTGACAAAGCCACCTCTGCCAGAGCCCAGGTGAAGCAGTTGAAGGTATTGAGGCCCGATCATGAAACCGGTTTGGCCGTGGCTAATGAACGCTTATTGGTGATGGAGAAACAATGGACCAAACTTCAAGGGTCCACCGCGTAAGACTTTCTCAAGTAGGCCGGCGTGCCTTCCCTTCCCCTGCCAAAAGAACAATGATACTTTGCTTTTGTCTTTTGTCTTTTGTTTGTTTGGCCTACTCAAGCCGTGTTTAAACTTATTTTCCTTTTACTATATGTTGGGAGTAAAGCCTGCTTTACTTTAATTCACAGCCTCGTCCCCCACGGTGTGGTAACCCTGTATGGTTCACCCCAAGTCCCAAATCATAGGATAAAAGGTCTTTTGGAACTTGCCATTGATCGGCCTGATCTGGATGCAACCCTCCAAGTCACGTAGCCTGTAGGCCCCACCCCAGAGCACCTGGCAGATCGTAAAAGGTCCTTCCCATGTTGGGGACCACTTGCCCAATCTAGGATCCTTCGTTCCTATAGGTAGTATGGCCTTTAGGATGATGTCCCCTTCTTGGTAGTGCTTTGGGTATATCCTTTTGTTGTAGACAGCTGCAACCTTCCTCTTCTGAACCTGCATCCTGTCCAGTGAGGCCAAGTGCTCTTCTTCTAGATCGTCGAGCTTGGCCATCATGGCCTTGCTGTAGGCTGTTGGGGTGAGTCCTTGTTGGAATGCCACCCGCGCTGACCTTACGTTAACCTCGACAGGTAGCACTGCATTATGCCCATATGTCAATGCAAAGGGTGTAGTGGCCGTGCTAGTCCACTGTGATGTGTCATCCACAACCTTCGCTAAACATCCCTTGAGATTCTTGTTACTTGCCTCGGCCTGACTGTTGCCTTGTGCGTAATATGGGGTGGAACGGGTGAACGTTATCCCTAACTCCACTGTAAATGCCACCACCTCATCCCCAATGAAATCACTTCTGTTGTCGCACGTAACGGTCTCTGGTAGCCCAAACCTGTGAATGATGTGGCTTTGAGGAATTGGATGACTTCGGCCTGACTGAAGCCCCTTATTGGCACGGCCTCAACCCACTTGGTGAAATAATCCATGGCCACAATAATGAAGCAATGCCCCCGCATTGCAGGCGGGGTAATCTTCCCTATGAGGTCCATTGCCCAACCCCTGAATGGCCACTGCTTAACCACAGGGTTGAATTCTGTCGCTGGCAACCGCTACACTGGCCCATGAGTCTGACACACCCAACACCCCTTAGCGTATTTGACTCAGTCGGTAGTCATGGTTGGCTAATAATACCCATGACATCGGATCAACCATCTCATCTTTGGCCCAGCCAGGTGTGCTCAATAGATGCCCTCGTGAACTTCGGCTATGACCAACGTTGCCTCATTCAGGCTGACACACTTGAGCAACAAGTCATGTTTCCCTTTCTTATAAAGGTCTTCCCCAATCAGCATGTACCCCATCGCCCTATCTCTGATCCTTCGGTCAAACCATGGTTCGGGGTTGCTGAAGTACTGGACAATCGACGTTCACCAATCAGACTGCATATCCTCGACGTGGCTGACCTCTAAGTAGCTGCCACCATGGACCGCAGACCGTGTCTGCCTTCTGATGACGATCATCTTCTCTGCGCTGCCTTTTGATAGATCGATGCCAGATGTCGCTTATGCCAACCCGTTCGTGGCCTGATTCCTTGATTGTGGGACGTGATGTACCCCTACGTCCTGGAATCCTTTGATTAGCTTCTTGGCCTGCGTAAGGTAGCCCACCAAATGTTTGCTCTCACACCGATACTCCCCGGCCAGCTACTTGATTACCAGTTGCGAGTCTCCAACGATTTCTACGGTGTCGGCCTTAAGGCCCAGAAGCAGGCCCAACCCCCAGTATGAGAGCTTCGTATTCGACCTGGTTTTTTAACAAGGGAAGTCAAGCCGAAAGGCTACCTGAGTCTCTGTTCCTTCTGGTGACCGCAGGATAACTCCTGCCCCGATCGCCCGCTCGGTCTTGGACCCATCGAAGAAAAGCTTCCGTGGCATCAGGCCGAGGAGGGAGACCTCCATTACTTCCCTTTTGGCCTTGATGGGTGGGTGATCTGCCAAAAAATTTGCAAGCGCCTGCCCCTTGACTGCTTTCTAGGGCACATATTGGAGGGCGAACTCCGTAAGTGCGAGAGTCCATTTTCCCACCCTCCCCCTAGAAATTGGGCGTTTGAGCATGTACTTGATGACGTCGGTCTGGCAAACCATGTCCACCGTTGTCAAAAATAGATAGTACCTAAGCTTGCTGTAGGAGAAGAACAATGCTAGATAAAGCTTTTCGATCGCAGGATACTTCTGCTCTACTTCCGTCAAGGCCTTGCTTAGGTAGAACATAGCCTGCTCTTTCCCGGCTTCATTATCCTACACGAGTAGGCTCCCTATTGAACCTTCCGCCGCGGCCACGTATAGTTTTAGAGGTACTCCTTTCCTTGGAGACATTAGGACTGGAGGCTTTGTTAAGTAGGCCTTTATCAAGTTGAACACCTCCTGGTGGGCTTCCTCCCATCTGAAGTCCTCGTCAGCCTTTAATTTTAGCAACGGGGAGAAGACCTTTGTCCGTCCTGCGGAGTTGGCAATAAAATGCCTAAGGAAGTTCACCTGTCCCAGGAACTTTTGTAACTCCTTTTTGTTTGTAGGTGGCCTTGCCTCCTGGATGGCCTAAGCCTTGTTCTTGTCTACCTCAATTCCTTTTTGATGAACCAAAAACCCTAAGAAGTTACCAGCCGTTACCCCGAAGGCACATTTCAACGGATTCATCTTCAAGCCGTGACTCCTCACTCTGGAAAACACCCGCCTCAAGTGCTCCAGATGCTCGTGCTCCTGCTTCGACTTGACCACAACATCGTCAATGTAAACCTCAACAAAGGTACCAATCATGTCATGAAAAATGGTGTTCATTCCTTGCTAGTAAGTGGCGCCAGCATTCTTCAACCCAAACGTTATGACCAGCCACTCATACGTCCCTAAAGCACCAGGGCATCGAAAGGCTATCTTTGGGACATCCTCTTCTGCGATGAAGATCTGATTATATCCAGCGTGGCCGTCCATAAAAGACATGATGTGGTTTTTTGAGGCCACATCAACCAGCATGTCGGCTACTGGCATCGGGTATTCGTCCTTGTGGGTGGCCTTGTTCCGGTCTCTAAAGTCAATACACACCCTTAGTTTTTCGTTCTTCTTTATGACCGGCACTATATTCGACACCCATTCCACGTATCTACCAGTCCTGATGAAACCTGCCTTAAGCAACCGTTCGATTTTGTCCTTGATTTTTAGGACGACGTCCGGTGCCATTCGCCTAGGTAGCTGTTTTACGGATCTGTAGTTATCTTTGATGGGAAACTGATGTTCGACCAACCTTTGATCTAAACCAGGCATCTCATAATAGTCCCAAGCGAAACAGTCTTTAAATTCCTTCAATAAACTTACAATATCCCCCCTCAACTCGGGTGAGAGTAGGCCACTAACATAAATAGGCCGGTGGTCCTTGGTCGTTCCTAAGTCTACTTCTACCAAGAGATCTTGGACCTCCGCCAAAGTTTCCTCCATCTTCGACGGTGTTGGTGGCAGATCTTGCAGCCTGACTTCAGGGCCAACCACCGCTTGCTCCTTGGCCGCGACCTCAACCACCAATCCTATTTCGTGAGACATCTTTTGCTCCAGGCTTGCAACTATTAGCCGGCGCATTATGTCTGCTACAACCTTTTGGCTTGTCTTCATAGGTAGTCTTCATCAGTTTTCCTCCGCCGTTCTCTAAGATTTGGCAGGGCTTTCGTCTGCAGTCCCTTCAACTGAAATACTTCTTCTAAGATCGTAGACGAGGTAATCAGAGACGTAGGCCTCCCGTGTTCATCTGCTCCAGTGAACTGGATAGGGCCGATGCATCAATCGTACAAGACGGCCTCTGCATGGCTGGCGTCGACCATGAACAGCCGATTATCAGCCATCACCAACTTAATCTTCCCCTTCCGCCACAGTATTAGGAACTAGTGCAAGGACGATGGGATGCATGAATTTGTGTGGATCCAGTCTCATCCTAGGAGGGCATTCTAGTTGGCCATGGCATCCATGACGAAGAAAGCCATCAAGGACATATGGTTCCCCACCTTTAGGTCGATCGAGAGTACTCCTCTTGGCCTGGTAGAGCTGCCCAGGAAATTTGTGACCTATACATCGGCGGGTAGCAAATCGGTCTTGTCTCTACTGAGACGTTTCATCATCCTCGAGGGTAAAATATTTACCGCAGCTCCATTGTCGACCAAAACCCTAGTTATTGGTTTGTCGTCCATATGAGACTGTATGTACAACGGCTTCAAGTGCCGCGTCATCTCATGAGTTGGCTCCTCAAATATGTCGGCCACCTTCCCCCATGGCACGGGATTATTGAACGTGTATTCTGTTTCTTTGGTGATGACTGTCCTAACATTGTCTTTACGGCCCTGCTGGTCTGGCTCACTGCAGTCCACCTTCTTCGCGGTCTGTTCTTGATTGGGTGTCAGTCCTATCCCCAATATCTTTGGATGCAAGCCTCCCTCGTCTACGGCTCCCTCCTGCTGGATCTCCTAGCCAGGCTGATACTGGAATGTCTTTGGCAGGACGTACACCATTGAGATCTATACCTGAGTCGGGATCGCACCGAACATCATTTCAACCAACCCCCCAAAGTTGATATCTGGTGACTAGATGGGGCCACTGTTGTCTGTACTGTCAACTATTGGGTTGGCGCCCGTCACTATGTCTTCGAAGACTTCAGGGTCACTGTCCTCGATCTTGTAGTCTGACACCTCTGGCTCCAGAGCTCCTTCTCTGCCTACGGCATTGTCGGGTTCTTTTGCCCCTGATGCCCCTTTGATCACCTGGCTCTGTACCTTGGAGCTTATGCCCTCTTCGACCTGGACCTAGGGGAATCCCCCAGTATGGCCCTCGTTGGTCTGGGCCTGCTGGTGCCATCTTTGGGCCACCCTCTTTCTCTGTCATCTTCTTTTCTGTGCTCTAGACAGGCGAGCTGGATTAAGGCTAGCCGGGAACTTTGGATGCCTTGCAACCTTCCATCGTTCTTCATCTGTCTTGGGAACAACCATCCTCAGCCTGTGGCCCTCTTGGTGGTGAGCTGCCTCCCATCCAGAGTATTCTGAGCGCGAGTAGCCAAGTCTGCACTGTTCATAGGTCAAACACCTCTTTACTGAAGCCCTCCCAAGCCGGTCTTTGGCAGACTGCCTGGAAGTGTGTGATGCCTGATAAGGAACTGGCCTCATATCTGCTGGATTAATCTCCTCTCGCACCCCGAGGGAAGATCGTGTGTCCTGATCAGACGACACTCAGCCTGACCAAGCTGTGTTTCTATTCCGTCGTCCCTTCATTGAGCGACTACAACTGGGACAGACTCCCTGGTGGATCCTTGGTACTTCACTCAGCCTGGGTGTGCCAGTCCCAAGTCCTTCTGCCCCTCTTGGTTCCTCTTGCAGACTAAACTCATAGTGGGGATTCACTGTGGGCCGTCTGCCCCTCCTTCGTCGTCTCTAGACCCTATCCTACTCTTCAGACCGAGCTGGCACATTACTGGACAGGCCCATGACAGGTGCCCTGGGTCGCTCAGGTGGGGCCAAGCACGCCTGCACCATTTTGCCCTATGCATCCCCCAGATTGTTAGCTACCCGACCGCTGTGGGCCTGGGTGCGGAAAGGAGTGGCCTATGGGCTCAAACGGGATCCTGACGACCGCGCCACTAAATTTGGCCAGTGTGGATGGCTCCCCTGCCCATTCCTCACAGTTGGCACTACATCCTCCCTTGGTCTGGCCATCCTTGAAAGTCAACGCTGACCATGTTGACTGGAAAAGGGTCTTCATCGACCATCATGACCCCCTTTTCCTTTCCAGGGAATTGCAAACATCCAGCTGTAATTGCTTTCTGCAAGGCATTACGTAAAACCACATAGTTAGTAGTAGCATGGTTGCGAGTGTGGTGCCACTTACAGTATTTTTGGTCTTTTAGCTCGTGACTGGGCAGTATCTTGTGCCCTGGCGGCAACTTAATCTGCTTATCCTTGAGCAACTGGTTAAAGATCAATTCGGCCTTTGAAATGTCGAAGGAGTATGTCACCTTTGAATTAAAGGTCCTCTGAGGAGCAGCCTTGGATGGCTCGGTCTGCTTGGCCTGATCATTCGGCCTGGACAAAGCCTTACATACATAGGGTTTTCCCTCTACAATTTCCACAACGTCTACCTCAAACTCAACGTAGTCAACCTATTTTTGCTCACTGTTTCCTATCAGCGAGAAGGTGTGGCTAGCTGCATCTTTATAATATGTTCCAATAGAGGCCGCTTTCGCTGACCCTCCTCTTTTAAGAGCTGCTCATAGGGCGCGGCCTGCAGCACCAGCTGATAGAGGTCAACAAAATACTAACCAGCAAACCTTTTACGGAGCTCAAAACCGAGTCCCCCCAAGGCCATCCTCGCGTATTCGGCCTTGGGCAAAGTGGTCGGACATTTGTATTTGGCCATCTTGAACCGGGTAACGAACCTCTCGACAACCTCACCCGGCTCCTGGGTCATTTTGGCCAGGTCCCCTATGGTGATCTCAGGCTCGGTCCGGTAGAACTGAGTGTAAAAGAGGTCCTCCATTGCCTGCCAACTTTGGACCGAATTGGTGGGTAAATTGAAGTACCAAGTGAAGGCCAATCCCTTAAGGGAGTTGGGGAACATCCTGAGCTTGGCCGCTTCCAGTCCTCCCAAATTACCACACTGGATCGTAAAGCGGGTTATGTGTTCGATAGTGGACACCTTATCCTCGCCTGAGAACTTGGTGAACTCTGGGATCTTGGGATTCCTCCCAAGGTCCACTGCATCGAAATACTCAGGGTAGGGCTTCCTATATGCAGGACGTGGGGTCGTCCTATAGAAGGGATTAATGCTGTCCTGGATGATATTGGCCAGTTCTCCTCTGTCAACTATCAATGGTACCCCTTGAATGGATGGATACCCCGCCGCATCTGGCTGCCATGGGTTACTGGGGTAAGCTAGGCCGGGCTGAGCGTTTGGGAACTCCTCCGGCCTTGGTTCGAATTCGGGCATACTCTCCCTGATGTTTGCCCCTAAGGGTCTGTACCCAGGGACTCCAGTGGTCGCACTACTACATCCTGGAGGGGGCTATCCCCCTAAAGGAACAGCGTTTGGCCCTGTGGCGGCCGTGTTACTGGACCCCAGGATAGACTTGATGCCCCCTATCTGGGCAGCACTCGTAGCTGCTGGCCACTGCAGTGCCGCTGGGATAACCGCTACGGGTGCATGGCCTGCCCTTAGGGTTGTTGCCTGATTAGCGCCCCCCTGGACGCCTGCAGGAGGGCTACTGGCCACATAACTCCCCACCGGGTTGGGGACACCAGGTGGTGCTGCCTGATACAGGGGATTGATGAAAGTCATCGCTGGCAGACTGACCCTATGTCGGTCCCCAACAACTGGATTTTGGCTCGAACTGCCACCAAGAAATTCCTTTTGAAGAATTATATATTTCATTCACCCTAAACATAAAATAAAATTTAGACCCTAAAATTTATGCCAAAAAAACATAAACAAAAAGTTGGCGCATGAAACACTCCAAGTCTGCCACCACCTCTAATGCAACTTCAACTACCACCATAATGTCACCATTACCTCTACCGCCACCATCTCTACCAATGCCACCGCCACCACCTCTATTGTCACTACCACCTCTACCGTCGCAACCGCCACCACCACCACAATGCCACCACAACTAGAATGCGCCGCCACCACCACCTCCACCTCCATTGCCATTGCCACACCCACTACCTCCACCACCATCGCCACCAGAAAATATATTTATGTGAAAATGCATTTCATACATGTTTTTCTGTAACAGAAGAAACAGTTTTTTTTTTTGTCAAGTTTACTATACAACATTTGTTGATATGACATTATTCCAAAAATACAGAAACAAAAAAAAGTGTTTCTAACTTTGAACCAATTTTTTGAAGCAGAAAGGTTGTCATCAAGAGCCTAAATCCGTTAGTGCACACAACTTTCATTCAAATTGACTTAAACCATTCCATAGACTAATCATTGATTTTCTTCCTAGTTCCTAATTCATCAGTTTTCGTGCAATGCTCACACACTTAGAGCTGCATGGAATAAACTACTTTTCTAAGGTCATTGGTGAAGTAACTAAACAAGGAGGAGAAGGAAAAAAGGAAAAAAAAAGGAAGAAAAAAAGGACTTCATATTGAGAAACTCTAATAACTAATGCAAGACCACTAGTTGTGAATGGAATGCCCAACGCCTGGACTGTTACCGGATTCCATTGGTCGGAAGTGTTCTATATGACTTGGTGAAGGTGATGGTGAATCTTCTAATGGAACTGTAGGGTTTACAGCTTCAATGCCTTGGATATGAAGAAGGGCTGTTGGCTTAAACTCGTTTGCTACTTGTGCCGTTTTTTAACTTGTATGGTCACCACCCAAGGTATTGCTGTTATCACCAACTTTTCTTGATGCAACTTCAGTTAAATGCCTTGCCTCGATAAAGTTAATTGCAAGAGACAACAAAGACAAGAAGAAGAACAGAAGCAAAGGTGAACTCGACCTTCCCCATAATTCCTAGTGATGTTGAACGTAGTGAGAGAGAGAGAGAGAGAGACTTAAAAACAACTTAAGCAGATTAGAGGGTACGTGAGGGATACTTCAACTGGAGTACTGTAGGTCAAACTACGGTCTATGGGATCATTATGGTTCACCGTGGCAAACCATTATACTACAAAATTAGGGTATTGCACACCCTGGGTTAGCCCATGGTGTCCCATGGGTGCCCTATTTTAATTTTACGGTTTCCCATGGTGGCCCATGGGAACCCTGGTGCATCCCTGTTAGGGTTTCTCCTTCCCTCATGTGTCCCACGCAATTATGGAACGCATTAGGGATAGAGAAAAACATCTCCAATCCATCACATGGCAAGAGGGATCCATCCCATACTCGAATGCGTAGCTGAAATAAATCGATTCGAGTTTCTTTCGCATCCCATAAATATTAATAATTAATAACTGAAGGAATTAATCAATAATTGCTAACCTAGTGAACCTCAAGTGTTGTTCCTCCAATAGACAATGGTTCTTCCTCCAATGAGCGCTCCAAGTAAGCAGATCTGAACCTCCAATGGTGCTACCAAGGTTCTTCAAGCTAATCCCAGATGCTCTCAAGTTCTTCAGCACAGATCTAGGGTTTCTCAAACCCTAACTCTCAAACACAAATGAGAGAAACTAGAAGAAGAAGGAGAGAGATCACAAGAGGGAGAGAGAGTGACCAAAACGCAGGAGAGGAGGCCAGGCTGAAAACGCAGACCAGTGCCCCTCTCTGCATTTTTTGTCCCCTATAAATAGGCCTAGGGTTTGCTAAAAACCCTGAATGGATTAGAATTAATCCCAGTGAGAGTCTGCCTCTCTCTCTCTCTCAGTTTGGCAGTTCTGTTTAAACTCAAAGTGCTTCTAAAAGGGAAAGAAGTAGAATCTAATAAGGAAAGTATTAATTAGTTACTTTATTTAATATTTATGAATAATTATAATTAGCACCATATCCATTAATTAAATAAAGAACCAATTAAAATAGTAAATTCCAAATAACTCCCTATATGATAACAATTTATCATATACAACCTCCCCACTAATCAACACCATTATTATGGAATCTAGGGCATGTACACATGTACTGCCAAACCCCAATCCATAGTACATGTCCATATAAGAGCGTCTGTGCATCTGATCGGGTCTCGCAAAACTCGATAAAATATTTTTTTCAAATAATTATACATAATCTATCATTTTATGTAAAATAGATTTTTTGCAAAAACCATTTCCAAAACGGCACTGGATCCAGATTCTGATCTGACCATACATAGACAGTCTCTATCTTGGTGTTCCCCTAATCGAGCTGTGGTGACCATGTTGGATAACTCCTTCACTCAAAAAGTGTTCACGCATTCCCAGAATACCGACTTTGACTCACTTGAGTCTCAGTCATTGTTGAACCAAAGAATGTGATCGCACTTTGCAGCGACAGGGTTCCATTAGGAAAAGGGTGTCGGTGACACATGTCTATCCCTTCCTACATCTGGCAGTGTAGATGCTGATTTTTGTCACCCCCTAATTGGCGATGATGACAACGGAACATAGACGATGGATGATAGACTCTCCCTCTTTCTAGACCCAAAATACCTGACCCATAAGACCAAGAACCATGCTGAGCACAAAATGGCCCATTTTAGGTCCAAAAATAAGAAAAAAATGGCACTGCGGCCCCACGGCACTGTGGACTCCTTCCCACGGCGCCGTGGGCACCTTCCCACGGCACTGTGGGGATGTGTACTGGATTTTCAGGACACCATGAGGGGGTGTGACATCAGCTTGCTGACGTCACCCACGACACCATGGAAAAGTCCCCCACAGCGCCATGGACATCTCCACGGCGCCGTGGAGGACATATCTGGCCATGAGAGAGGGGGTCCCTCCCTATAAATAGGAGGGTCCTCTCCCACATTTCCCCAGCAATTTTTGGGTGGAGAGACCCTCCCCAAATAATTCCTACCCTCTTCTTCTCCCTTTTCACCCTCATTTCTCATCCTTCTCTCATAAGAGTATGAGCGAGTGAAGTTTTTGTTGGTTGCGGATAGATCCTTCGATTATCCCTCTGAGTATAGAGCGCTTTTGCTCCTAGGCATTGTTATCCCGCCAGTGTGCGGCTAACAATCAAAACTCTTTTATTACAGACATTATCCTGTCTATTTACTCCTCTCCAAATCACTTGAAAGAGTCGTTACTCTGCCCAAAAAGGAATCGGCGTCAATCTATTCGTCTATCTCCCCTGAGCCAGTGGAATACAACCATACAGGTATAATAACTGCATTCTTGTTGATTCGATGTAGTCCTTTCGTATTCCATCATTTTAGTCCATATTTTTCATATGTGTAATGTAGTTTATTATGTTTTAGTTCAATTCATAGCATCTGAATATAGTTCATATTATCCCCCATCCCCATAATAAAAGAGAGAGAACATTCGTCCTTATGTAGCACCTAATACAGAGAGACCGGCTTCGACAGGACAAGGTGGGTGCCTAACACTTTCCCACACTCGTAACCTGACCCCTTACCCAAACCTTTGGTCAGATCATATGAAGTCACGTAGCCCGATCCCGTTCACAACGGATAGGGCTACACTTAATGGGTCCTAGGCCCTAACCCTAGGTGGCGACTTCACATTATATTAGCATATTTTAATGCATGACCCTAATCCCCTATTTATCAATATTATACATTGACAATATTATCCATATCCATATACATATATCCATCCACCCTAACCCTTGTCGCCATAAGGCTGGGGAACCCTCGTCCCGAGGGACCACAATACTTATAGTGGCGACTTCACTGGGGATTAGGTGGACAAACGTCCACCTGAGGTCAAACTTTCTAAATAGGTGCTATCAATAAAAGACAGAATGTTCTCTCCAAACTTTTATGTAAAAAAAATATATATATATATATAAAATATAAAAAAATATACAAAAAAAATACAAAACAAAAAAAAAAAAAAAAAAAAAAAAAAACCCATAATATGTTTGTTTGGCTAACCCCTGTGTGTACTAACCGCATCATGCATAGTGCTCAAAGTGAAATCAAACGGCAAGGGTACTCCCTGTCATGCCTTTACCCCCGAGGAGGTGAGGCATGTCATACTACGTACTCTGAGATCGGATGATAGCCGCTTCCTGTACCACTTTCCTGCACACATACACTGCATGAGAACCCCTCTTACCCCCGTAGTTAGTCATTGGACCCCATTAGTAGTCATGGGTAATTCGCGGCGAAGCTACAGCCATATTTACTGTACGAGTTTAGAATCACCAGCGAGGGTATTCACCAGTGTGTTGTGGAGTGCTTTGCCACTCAAAAAAGGCACTAACTCGATTACTCTAAGTTTGTGTGAGCTATTCTCCAGGTATATCAAAAGAACCACATGCCTACAATTCGCGACCACGAGCGATAGGTATATCGGTTCTGTCAATGGTGACCTTGTTCTGTCCCATGAAAGCCTACCCATTACATGCATCATGTAGGAAAAGAGACCATATATGACTAGGGTACGACACAAACTAACCCTTGTTAGCTATAAGAGAGAGACCAAGTTTTAGGGTCATTTGACGATTAACCTCGCTTTGATATAAGATGCCACTGAAGGTAAGGAATTCCATAGTCCCGCGATGGTCCCTCGAAGAAGAATGGAAGCTCACTTCCATATGATGGAACCTTACATGTCCCTCAAAATAAGGGCATCTCATTTTGACTCCAGACATAATCGTCAATAACCCGGTAACTAGGATCTTTCTTTTGTTTGTTTTCTTTATTGTGTTCAAACATGCTTGGGCAATGACGGCATTTGAAGCCCGCAGTCAGAGAAGCCCAACCGGAACTCTGATGATGGTTTCAATTACTTGAGCCAAACAAAATAAAAAAAAATGTCATAAAAATAAAGAATAAAAAAAAATATGAAGAAATACAAAAAATAATAACAAAAAAAAAAGGGAATTAAAATAAGAAAAAAAAGGATTGTTGAATAAGATTTATTCCTTCTTAGGACCTGAACTAGACTATTCTTCTCTTTTTCGAAGAAGCACAATTCCATCCTTGCCCATCTGGATCCGACGTGGTGGAAGGCTGACTCGAGCCAGCCCACCATTCCTCTCAAGATCCCTGATTCCTTATCATTCTTCTAGTTCATCTTCTGAGATATCACTTGTGAGTAACATGAATCCTCAGGAGGATCACTTGTCTGAAAGTCAAGTCGAAGATCGAGTGGATAGATTGCAAGTAGACATGGCCAAAATGCGGCAACTCATGGCATAACTAGTTTAGTCGGTCAATGAACTATCTAAGGGTGGATCCATAGCTGGACTAATAGAGCAAGAAGTCTGGAAAACTAACCCTGCAACCCTCCAGACTCCAATCATCATACCAGTAGAAGAAGGGGAAGATAGCCACCCTATGGACCCTCCTAAGACTGAAAGGGAGAAGAAAATGAGAGAAAAAGTAGCCGAGTTTGAAGTGGTTGTCAAGGGCAAAGTCAAAGAAAAAGATGAAGAAGACCTGGTGTTCTTTCTCGAAGGGAAAATCCCCGAAGATTTCAAGTGGAAATTGGATAAGTTCGACGGATCAGGAGATCCTAGGGCTCATCTCAAGATTTTTGCCACCATTGCTATATCATGGAGACTCTCTAAAAACCAAATGGGATAGGCGTTCTTGTATTCTTTGGTCGGATCTGCTTTGAGGTGGTTAACCCAGCTTGATCACACTTAAACCCAGTCATGGGCCTCTGTGGTTAAAGCCTTCACTAAGCAATATTCATTTAACACCGAGATGGATATTACTTGAAGAGAATTGGAAACCTTGAGGCAAGAACCAAGTGGAGAATTTTCAAATTACATCATGAGGTTCAGAGAGAAGGCCGCGAAGATGTGGAACCGCCCTACTGAGGAGGAGCAGGTCGAGATATTGTTAGAAAATCTATACGGGGAGTATCGTGAGAAGATATCCTACCAGCACATCAAAACATTTAATCCTCTTATGACGATTGGGAAAAAGATTGAAGACAAGATCTTTAAAGAAAGGCAGAATCAGGGTATGACCCGTGAAGCATCAAGGAGCTATTCGACGAGGAAAAGCCCAAGAGCCAAAGGAGGAAATACTGCAGGGACAAGCGGCCAGGCGGTAGAAGTCCAGGTGGTAGCCACAGGATCTATCCCTCTTGTGATCCAAACTAAATCTGAAGCATCCAGGACGAATTTCAACTTTGAAGGAATGACACCCTCGTTGTTATTCACCAACCTCAAGAAGCAGGGAATGATCAATTTAGTTCCTCCTAGGCCTGTGGATTTGAATAATCCGCCTACCTGGTATAAGCCCAATATGTACTGTCATTACCACGACCAACAAGGCCATCATACGAATAGATGCCTATCTCTTAAGCATGCGATCCAGGACTTGATTGACGAGGGAAAAATTGAACTTCAGAAGAAGTAGCCGCCAAATGTCACCACAAATCCTCTGCCTAACCATGGAGTAAACATGCTTTAAGAGGACACCAAGCAAGCAAATCCTACCACTTTGATTCATCCAGTCGGGAAGAGGAAGCAATGAAGGCACACGTCTATATAGCAATGTTGACCAAGAGACTTAAGGAGGAAAAAGAACCACAGATTCAACAAGAGATGTCTCAGGAAGTGGATCGGCCCAATTCCCCTTTCTATCACCCAAAGTCAGAAGGTGCCACCTGGGTAGAGTACCAGATACCTGCATGGAAAATCTCACAACCACTAGTTGAGGGGACCTATTCTCCAGAGTCATCTACAGGGTCAGTAAACATGTTGCAGGAATAGACACCATTCTAAGATCCTACTACATTGATCCAGCCCATCCCGTGGTATTTAGGAAGAGATGAGCAGTCACGACAAGCACAGGCAGAAAGGATGCAGGTTTGCATTTACTGCGCCCGAACCAATTGTGACTAGAATATTCGAACAAGCGGGTAACCATGTGATCAAGGCAGAGGTATAGCATCCATCAACCGGCTTCGAAAGTTGGATTTCTTGGAGTATGGATTAGAAGGTCTCGAGACAATGAAGCCATTGTGCAAGTATGGTTCCTCATCATCCGAAATATGTCACCTGGTTCCTGAAGAAGAAGAAGGGAAAGAAATCACCAGAGTCACACCTCAGCTCCTTAAAGCAGTCTCAGCATTAGCTATTGGTCACGCTCTGATAGAAGAAGTCTCTCTTATCAATATAGGGGGAGATACTGATGACAGCTCAGATGAGATGGACGACCAAGAAATCCACAAGCGATGGATAGAGTATGCCGAGCAAAGTCCAACGATGGAGGGCGAAGGAGTAGAAGCGATGGATTGGGTAAATAACATCGAAAGCGATGACAATAATAATCCTACCAGCCTTATTCAACCCATATCATTAGATGAGGATGAAAGCAGAGATGACAAGGAGATATCATCTCCAGAGGTCCCCAGAGGCGATTGGACGGTGTCCAGAGAAGATTTTGAGCGTTGGAGCATGAGCGCCTTCTACCAGGTCGTAGATATACTCGATGTTTCCACCAATACTCAAGAGATCCTGTACAAGGCTACTTCTCTATTCCCAGATCTGGTGTGTAGTAACTTTGTAGCACATTGTGAGACCTTGGTGATGCCAAATGAGAGCGATGTACTCACTCGGACCCTCCATGAGCTGAAAAACATGACTTGGTTAGTCAATGCTTTGGCCTATGATCTGTTCGGAACTCCTCCAGAAGATTTGGCCTTGTATTCAAATTCATTCTCCTATCTAGATCCACCCCGAAGAAGTGAAACATGGGACTCATGGATTAATGATATTGGCCTCGGGGAATTTCAGAATGACCCCACCAGAGGTATCTTTCCTATGGACATCGATGATGAAGGGGAAGGACCATTAGAAGAAGAACAATCATCCAAAGAAGATGAAAGTGAGCAAGAATCTACATCAGAAGAATCCGATGATGAAGGGTTCGAAGGGGAAGAAGAAATAAAGGATGGGGAACCTTGGCAACCAAGGATGCGTCTGGAGAAGTATGAGAACATTTACAGACCTGCACCATGGGAATTATCATTCCAGGTGAACAAGATCCACCGGGATGTGGATAAAATCTAGGAAATGCTCATGAGAACGGTGGTCTTGGATGATAAGTACCAAGAAGAGCTTCAACAGCTGGAACCTATTAAAGAACAATGGGTGCTCCCTCAAGCAATTCAACATTTGGAAAACTCTGTAAAGCTAACTTTAGCCCTGGCACAAGACCTATGTGGGACTCCTCCCCCGTCTCCGTATCAGGGTAACAGAGAATACAGTGCATGGGAAAGAGCACATGACAATTTCTATATGTGTCATGTCAATAAGGGAGGAGCAGTAAATAACCCAACAGGGAATATCCACCCAGTTATTTCAAGCCCGGAAGAGAGGTCCGAAAGTTCAGTTTCTCAAGGAGAAAAGAAGGATCGTAACTTCTATAAGTCATTGGCAGAAGCCAGAAAGATGTACCAAGCGGCTTCGGAAGCCTTTCATGCCATTAGCCAATTGATACCAGAAGAATCTCATACAGTCCAGTAGGTTGCTGAAAAGCAAGAAACCTTATCAGGAATCCTAAATCAGGCCCGAAAGTCTATTTTGGCCTTGTCTGATGAAGGAGGTAAAACCTGAATTTGTCCTAAGGGTCCTCTTATCATCACTAATAGTGACGAAGAAGATGGAGACTTTTGCCCAGTCCAGTTGGTCATCAAAGAAAGAGAGTCAGAGGTTGCAGAAACTAGGAGTGGCCAAAACTTCAAGAATAAGGAGTTGACAATGGAAAAATATCAGTCTAGCCAATCAACGGCGGTTGTTGAGCCAAAAAATCGAGTACTAGACCAATTGAAGAAGGCCCAAGCTAACATCTCAATCTAGGGATTATTAATGGCATCACCAACCCACCGAGAAGCTATTTTGAAAGCTCTTACCAAGGTTCAAGTGCCCATAGAAATGGGGCCGGAGGAATTATCTCACATAGTGGGGGCCACTTATGCCATTCATTCACTCTTTTTCTCAGAAGAGGATTTACCCCCGGGAGGAAAGAATCATAATCGGGCACTCTACATTACGGTGGAATGTAACAAGAATCAAGTCCCCCAGGTTCTGATAGACAATGGGTCCGCCCTCAATGTAATGCCCCTCAAAGCAGTCAGATGCATGGGTTTATCTCTAGACAAGATGAAGTCGTCCAGTCAAACCATCAGGGCATACGACAATTCCAGGAGGGAGGTAATTGGGATTCTTACCACCAGCATCAAGATTGGACCAGCCTGATTTACCATAGACTTCCAAGTCATCGAAATTCAAGCATCCTTCAATATGTTGCATGGAAGACCATGGCTGCATTCAATAGGAGCCCTAGCATCAAGTCTTCATCAAAAGCTGAAGTTCATATATGACTAGAAAGTAATTACCATCTTTGGAGACCCAGAATTGGTGCACACTTTGGCCAATATTGAAGTAGGTGGCTCATCCTCGCAGGAGGTACAGCTGGGTGGGTTTGAAATCAGCCACATTTGTACTACCTCTGCAAGTGAAGAAGATCAGAGTCTAGGTAAATTCCTGACGATGTGGAGCGAGGCCTCTATAAAGATCATGAAAAAGATGAAATATTTTCCTAGACTGTGATTGGGAAAGAACCAATAGGGGATACCAGCATTCCCAGAGATACCAGCCAATGCCAACCGATGTGCATTAGGGTTTAACCTGAAGGACCCAAGGAAGAAAGCCACAGGACAGAAGAATAGTGCGGCAAACGGTGTGCCATACTTCAAGACTCTAAATGGGTACTTCGTGAAAGAGGGAGAAGACTTCCCTTACTGTGAAAATCAAGAACCATAGTTCGATCAAGAGCAGGGCAAACGTCTTCCAGGGCTCAAAATATTCTTCGGGAATGAAGTGGACTGGATAGCCATGGAATTGGATCAAGCCAGCAAGAAGGAAGTCATAGGGGATCAAGGGATCGGTAAGCTGTTCGAAGTGACGGTGATCATTGAAGAAGAAGAAGAAGGACTGGCACCACATCTTCCCATACAACCTCTCCAAGGATCCATAGCGAATTAGGCAAGAATGATGGAAGATTTCCATATTAATGAGTCTGAAGTTGTAACCAGCTCTAGCATAGTCCTATCTCTGAGTCTGTATCTGAGTCTTATAAAAATATCCAGTCCATTGTGGCTATCTGTACTCTTCCCCTTATCATGAATGAAATTGCTGATTCCGAGTATGTTTCTTCTTTTTCTTCCTATTCTTCTGATGATGATAATGTCCTAGAACATCGTAATCTATTAAGACAATTGGAGCAAAGAAGAGCTCAACCCATCCGAGAGGACACCCACCCCGTAAATATAGGGACCGATCAATGCCCTTGAATGATCAAAATTGGTGCTTCTCTCAACAATGAAAAAACATCCCAAATGATCTCTCTCCTCAAGGAATTTGAAGAAGTCTTCGCCTGATCCTACAAGGATATGCCCGGCATCGATCCAAAGATTGTGCAACATGAACTACCAACATATCCGGAGGCTCACCCAGTCAAGCAGAAGTTAAGAAGGATGCGACCGGAATGGAGTGAAAAGATCAGGGAAGAAGTCATCAAACAATGGAATGCAGGATTTCTCCAAGTAACCCAGTACTCTCAATGGTTATCCAATATTGTTCCAATCCCTAAGAAAAATGGGAAAGTCAGAATATGTGTGGATTTCTGTGACCTAAATAGGGTCAGCCCGAAGGATGATTTTCCGTTACCCCACATTGATATTTTGGTAGACAACACTACAGGCCATGCTCTACTATCCTTCATGGATGGTTTCTTAGGATATAACCAAATTAGTATGTGCCCAAAGGACAGTGAGAAAACTGCCTTCACCACACCCTGGGGCACATTCTGTTACAAAGTAATGACGTTTGGGTTAAAAAATGTCGGGGCAACATATCAAAGAGCGGCCACGGCTATCCTACACGACATGATACACAAAGAAGTAAAGGTATATGTCGATGATATGATAGTCAAATCTGTTGACCGACAAGGCCATTTTGCAGCTCTCAGAAAGTTTTTTGAAAGAATCAAAGAATACAAGCTGAGATTGAACCCTCAGAAGTGTGTGTTTGGGGCCATAGCAAGAAGATTACTGGGATTTCTTGTAAGCAAAAGAGGGATAGAAGTGGACCCTGACAAGATAAAAGCCATCACGGAAATGCCACCACCCCGGACAGAAAAAGAGGTACAAGGTTTTTTAGGCCGCATCCAGTACATCAGCAAATTCATATCTCGGTTGACATCCACTTGTGAACCTATCTTCAAACTCCTAAGGAAGAAAGAGCCGAAAGAATGGAATGAGAAATGCCAAGATGCCTTTATGAAAATCAAAGAGTATCTACTTTCTCCTCCTATACTTGTCCCTCCAGTGTTTGGTGAACCTTTGCTCCTATATTTGTCAGTAGGAGAAACAGCGGTCGGATCAATGATGGCCCAAGTTGGCAAGGCGGATGGAGAAGAGCACGCAATCTACTATGTAAGCAGGAAGTTCCTCGAGTATGAAACTCGATATGCTCCAGTAGAGAAGACATGCACGTCTCTGGTTTGGGTAACTAAGTGTCTGAGGCACTACATGGTGTCACATCCCGTCAGGTTGATCTCTAGAATGGATCCAATTAAGTATCTCTTCGAGAAACTAGCATTGATAGGGAGAATGGCTAGGTGGTTGTTGTTATTATCAGAATTCGACATAACTTATGTCAATCAAAAGTCTGTGAAAGGGCGAGCAATCTCCAACCATCTAGCAGCATTTCCCTCAGAGGATGATTCCCGACCAACAAAGGACCTCTTCCCAGATGAAGATTTACACTCCATAGAAGCCGAACCGACTAGAGAGTGGCAATTGTACTTTGATGGAGCCGCCAATCAAAAAGGATTTGGTGCAGGGGTATTATTGATAATCCCAGAGGATTTTTACTTGCCGATGGCCTTTAGATTGGAATTTAGTTGTACCAATAACATAGCAGAGTATGAAGCTTGTGCTATTGGGTTAGAAATGGCTCTGTCTGTAGGGGTTGACAAAATTAAAGTTTACAGAGATTCCTCCGTTGTGATCTGTCAAACACAAGGAAAGTGGAAGACTAAGGACGAGAAGCTAAAGCCTACCAAGTTTATCTGGAACAACTGACTCAATGCTTCAAGCAAGTTTCTTTTGAGTATCTACCCAGGGATAGCAACCGGTTTGTCGATGCTTTAGCCACTTTGGTGTCCATGGTAGAATGTGATACTCGGAACAAGATCCAACCTTTCTTAATAGAAAGGAGGACCCACCCAGCATATGGAGAGCCAGTCAATGCACTCACCGAGGATGGAAGGCCTTGGTATGCTCCAGTGGTCTACTATATCAAGGAAAGGAGGAACCCCCAAGAGTTTTCAAAAAAAGAGAAGAGGCATTTGCAAAAATATGCTACTCAATTCATCCTCCAAGGAAATTTGTTGTATAAGAGGTCTTATGATGGTATCCAACTATTATATGTAGATGAGGATCAGGCTCAAATCATTATGGAAGAAATCCATCCAGGAATATGTGGACCACACATGAATGCAAGGATGCTGGCCAAGAAAATTCTCAGGATGGGATACTATTGGGTCACTATGGAAGCTGAGTGTGCTGCCTTCGTGAGGCGATGTCATAAACGCCAGATATTTGCCAACATCATTCATATTCCTCTGACAGAGTTGAACTCATTAAATGCCTTGGCCATTTTCTACCTAGGGAATTGATGTAGTTGGTTAAATAACTCCAAAAGCTTCAAATGGACATCAATTCATGTTAGTCGCTATCAACTATTTCACAAAATGGGTGGAGGCTCAATCTTATGCAGTTTTAACTTCCGCCAAGGTGGAAAAATTCATAAAAGAGAATCTCATCTACAGATACGATGTGCCACAGCAGTTGATTTCAGATCAAGGCTTGCATTTCAGGGGAAAAGTGGAAGAACTCTGTAACCAATTCGGCATTAAGAGGCATAAGTCTACTACTTATCGGCCACAGACTAATGGAGCGGTAGAAGCAGTCAATAAAAATATGACGGTCATATTGCAAAAGATGGGGGACACACACAATGATTGGGTAGAGAAACTCCCACTGGCCTTATGGGCATATCGGACATCCATCCGAACCTCTACCGGAGCTACCCCGTATTCTCTAGTATATGGGACAGAAGCTGTATTGCCGATAGAAATTCAGGTCCCTTCTCTACGAGTCTTACTCGATAGTCAATTGCCAGAAGGGGAATGAGTAAGGGCTAGATACGAAGAGCTCAATCTCCTGGATGAGAAAAGGATGAAGGCCATGGACAATCTCAAGAAATATCAACAAAGAATGGCTAGGGCATTCAATAAGGGTATCTGCACTCGAAGCATTGAAGAAGGAGATTTGGTCCTTAGAGAGCAGCGAGCTCCAATTCACGACCCAAGAGGAAAGTTCAGACCCAATTGGAGTGGACCCTACAAAGTCAAGACCATATTGCCAGGACAGGTGGTCCAACTTTCTGATCTTGATGGAGAAGATCTTCAGGGATTGGTCAATATGGACCAGCTAAAGAAGTATTTTGTCTGAGATATGTGAAGCAATTTGAACTACGTTCGACCTGATTCCTCCAAAGGGATACGTAGGCAACTCGATGTCTTCGGGTACGGTCTCAAAAAAAAAACAAAAAAAATATATAAAAAAAAGAGAAGGCGTTGTGTTGGTTTCCTCCCATAAATTCTGCCAGCCGGCGTCCCTTGCACATATGGGTAAATCTCGCCATTTGGCCTTCTATTCCTTGACCTAGCTTAGGAGTAGAGTCATCTAGAGCTGGTTATTAACAAAAGATTTATTTATTCTATGTCGTAAAATGCTAACCCAAACCTTGATGCAGGTAGTATGAGGGGACCAAAGAAAGAAGGACTCGATGAATAGTTGCGCCAGTGGACTCTCCGGGTGAATGTGGATGAGCCTACACTTCTCGAGGATCACCATCTGACAGTATTGGGAAGAATTGGTTGCTTCAAGCTCCATCATGATTTGCTAAGGGAAGTGACGAAGTGCTGGAACCCCCAATTGCATGCATTTCGCTTTGAAAAAGTCTGGCTGGCTCCGACCATTGAAGAATTTCGGGCTTGCATGATGTCACCCCCTCAAGAAAAGTTGTTCCTCCCAACTATGAAGAAAGAACAGCTTTTCAAAAATTTGGGAGATTTCTTTGCCATGAATAAGAAGGAGTTAAAGCAAGTTCTCAATTACAACAAGTTGGATGTGTTGAAAGTTGTGAAGATCTTCAACAACAATAGATTTGAAGAAGAAAGACAGATCCGACACAGAAAGTGGGCGTACTTATTCTGTATGATTGGGAGGTACTTGTTAGCATCTCCGGGAAAAGGCATGTCTCCAATGATTGCAAAAGTGGTTAAGCAGATCGAAGAAGGATGCGACATCGCTCCTACCATTTTGGCAGAGACATTTAAAGGGTTTGATACCATGAGTCAGTCTCAGAAATACGGAACAGATTTCCTTCATGGATCTCCGGCGGTGTTCCAAATGTGGTTGATGGAAAAACTAAAATTGGTAACACTAATTCCGTGTCCTCACCTCCAACCTATGCATTATCAAATAAAAAGGGAAAAGTCAGAATTCCACAAGGTCCAAGACTGGAAGAAATATTTGGAGGAGAGAGATGTCCAAGAAATCCAGTGGAACTGCCCTTGGATGAAGGCCGAGATAGAAAAATCAGAAACATCAGGGTACAATTATGTGAGATTCATGGGTTTAACTCACACCAGTTTTATATCCCTTCCTTAGTATCCCCGAGGCAGGAACAACCTAAGATGGAGAATTTCACAAGAACTGGTGATTCTATTATCCAAAAAGTGTTATAAATAAGTGATATCAATTTGATGTTCCTATCTTTGCTTGATTGTCTATCCTTTCTCAAATTCTCTGTCCTTTCTCATGTAATGAAATCATTTATCAATGGAACTTGTGCTTCTAAAGAAAGGGATGGAGTCTTGTGTGCATTCCAAAGAAGAAAATATCCAATGAATTCATAAACAATTTGTTTATGTGTACAAAAAAAAGAGAAGAAAAGTGTACATAAAAATTGCACCAGTATCCATACCAAAATATATAAACAAAAAAAAAAAGGAAGGAAAGTAAATGTACATAGTTGTAACAATATTTCCAAAAACAAAAAGAGAAGAAGAGAAAGAACAAAACAAAAACAAAAAGAAGAGGAGGGGTCACGACTCAGGGGAATAATCGTCAACATCCAAGCCTTCCCCCTCTCCACTCTGGGATGCCATCAGGGCATCTCTCTCGACCTCAACCCTCGTAAGGTTGAGCTACAGCTGCTCATTTGCAAGCCTCAGTCTCTCAATCTCTCTCCTACAATGGTCAAGCTCAACCCTCTAAAAAAAAAAAAAGAAGAGAGGAAAATCAAAAGGTAAGCATAAAAAAAAATAATAATAATGAAAATAAAATGAAATAAAAAGAGAGGGGGGGGGGGGGAAAGAGACAAAGCATTACCATCCTATGGCCTGCATCCACACGCAAAATGATCGTCTCGTCTATACTCGCCATCATGCGCCTCATGTCGGCGTATCGGCTCGCATCCACCTAAACATGATAATCATCCAAGATGTCAAGAATTTGAAAAATAATGGATAAAGTGAGGAAAGTTGGATGTGCTTACCCCATCATAAGGAAGAGGGAGGCCTAGGTCCGTGTCTACAGCCCGAGGAGGTGGTAAGATGACCTCAACCATCCCAGGCTCGTGGTGGCGAATAAACCACGAACGATACCCTAGAATGTGGTCATCTGGACTAGCAATCCGTAGGGCTGGAACCTCTCCAGAAGGTCCAACACCTGACTCCACCTCCCCTACTCGGGAGGCGCCAGAAGAGCTCCCACCACCATAGACCCCTGGAATCATGGGGCGACCTGGAAACTGTCAAGAAAATAAACAAATCAAGATAAAGGCTAGTTTAACAATCTAAGGAAAAGAGGGAAAAATGGAGAAAATCTCACCTGAGGCCCCTCGCGGGTGAGGGGGACGCAGACTGTCTCTCGGAGAAGGAAGTAGGTATAGTCCGTCTCGGCTAGCACCAGCCCAGTCGCGGGCTCACCAACCCTCCAGTGCTCAATCTCATCCCCATCCATTAAGGCTGGCTGATGGACCCGAGCAGGAGGAGGGCAAGGCACCAAGCGAGCCTCCGACCACTGCAGGGACACTCGCTCTCCCAAGTAAAAGGCAAACCCCCATGGGCCCTCGAAGAGGACCCTGCAGGTGGAGAGAGCTGAAGCCCTATCAAATAGGTCCGGCTCTAAAATCATCTCCCCGAAGTAAGGGCGGAGAGAAACCTGTCAAGTAAAAGTCAAGATCAATGCAAAAAAAAAAAAAAAAGGAAGAAAAGAGAAAATAAGATAAACAATCAGTTTAGATTTACCTCAGTAGGTTGCAGCTCATTCAGGAGGCCACGAATGGACCCAAGGTCCTTATCGTGACCACTCTTGAGCAAATGGGACTTACGCCATCGCATAGTCCAAGGAAAGGTGGTCCCAGGATCATCCCCAGGTCTGAAGGTGGGGATCCGGAACCGAAGGATCTCATAGCTCCACGTCTGTAATAGATAGTTGTAAATGAGCTCAAATAAATAAAAATAAGATAGAAATAGAAAAAAAAGAGAGAAAGGCAAAGTTGGGAAAACTTACCCATAGGACGTAGCAGCATCCGATCAGGTTCGGCGACCCCACAACTAGATAATCCAACATATCTTGGAAGTAGGCGTACGCCGAACCACCCCAGTCGTAGCCCGCGGCCAAGTCAAAGTGCTCAAAAAAATGAACATATGCGGCATCGACTGTCACCGTACCCATCATATCACTGAAGATCACCTCCGCCAGCAAGAAGAGGAGGAAGCATCGAGCCTGCTGATCCTGAAGGCCGAACGGCGACTGGTCTGTAAAGACCCTCTCATCCTAAGTACCCCTCAGGATCGACGCGGGGATCTCTCTCCCAGTAACAGTGATCCCCAGCTGCTGTATGTAATACTCCAGGCGCTCTGACGGCTCAGCCAAGGCTACAATCCTCTCCTCCGGAGTCTGTGTCACGGGTACCCCTCTAAAGGGTAATCCCGTAATCATGTAGAAATCTAGGGGGGTGACCGTCGCCTCACCAAAGGGAAGGTGAAATGTATGGGTGCTCGGCCACCACCTCTCTATCAAAGCCCTCGCAGTCGGGCTATCCAACTCACGGGCTAGGGATGAGGAGATGTGTCCCAACCCGGTCCGAACCACCCTTGACTGTACCGTCGGGTAGAGTGTGCGGTACCACTCTGAAACAACCTCCAGCCCACAATACTTCTTGGGCGAAGGAAGGGGGCTGCCTTGCAAAGAAAAACAAGGCAAATGGTTAGCCAAAATAGTTAGGACAACAATTAAATAAGTAGTAAAAAAAATAAAAAATATAAAAATATAAAAAAATAAAGAAGAAAGAAGAAGAAGAAAAGAAAAGAAAAGAAAAAAAAAAAAGAAAAGAAAAAAGAAGAAAGAACATAAAAAATCCCCAGTGAAATCCCTCAAAACTGAATGCTTCGGTCGAGTGGTGCCTTATCACCCTCCAAACTTGATGGTTTCGGTCGAGTGGCACCTTATAACCATCCAAGTTTGACTTTCAGTCGAGTGGTGCCTTATCACCCTCCAAACTTGATGGTTTTGGTCGAGTGACACCTTATAACCATCCAAGTTTGACTTTCGGTCGAGTGGTGCCTTATCACCCTCCACACTTGATGTTTCAATCAAAGTTTGATTTTCGATCGAGCGGTGCCTTATCACCCTCAAATTTGATCTTTGGGCCGAGTGGTGCCTTATCTAGATCTTCGATTGAGTGGTGCCTTATCACCTTAAAAAATTCTATCCCCAGTGGAGTCCCTCATATTCGATCTTGTAGGCCGAATGGTGCCTTATCTAGATCTTTGGTCAAGCGGTGCCTTACCACCCTCAAAAATTGACTGAGCAATGCTCACAAGATAAAGATTTGGTTCTTCCGAGTTTTTCTTTTGAGGATTATCGAAAGATTTCATCGTGATTAACCGCCTATTTTTAGCAACTCTGTCGCCTTTGAGCAAAGCGTCAGTAGTACATGCTCTTGGTGACAAAATTAGTCGATCTTTTGTCTTTACCCTTCGGTTGTTGGCATAGGCTTCGGCCAAAGAGGGGCAAACTGTAGACGTTGATTTTTGTCACCCCCTAATTGGCTATAATGACAATGAGACATGGATGATGGACGACGCACTCTCCCTCTTTCTAGACCCAAGATACCTGACCCATAAGACCAAGAACCATGCTGAGCACAAAATGGCCCATTTTAAGCCCAAAAACAAGGAAAAAATGGCACTGCGCCCCCACGGCGCCATGGACTCCTTTCCACGGCACCGTGGGGATGTGTACCTGATTTCCACGGTGCCATAAGGGGGTGTGACATCAGCTTGCTGACGTCACCCACGGCACCGTGGAAAAGTCCCCCACGGTGCCGTGGACATCTCCACGGTGCCATGGAGGACATATCTGGCCAAGAGAGAGAGGGGGTCCCTCCCTATAAATAGGAGGGTCCTCTCCCACATTTCCTAAGGAATTTTTGGGTGGAGAGACCCTCCCCAAGTAATTCCTACCCTCTTCTTCTCCCTTTTCACCCTCATTTCTCATCCTTCTCTCATAAGAGTATGAGCGAGTGAAGTTTTTCTTGGCTGCGAGCAGATCCTTCGATTATCCCTCCGAGTATAGAGCGCTTTTGCTCCTAGGCATTGTTATCCCACCAGTGTGCGGCTAACAATCAAAACTCTTTTATTACAGACATTATTCTTTCTATTTACTCCTCTCCAAATCACTTGAAAGAGCCATTACTCTGCCCAGAAAGGAATCGGTGTCAGTCTATTCGTCTATCTCCCCTGAGCCAAGGGAATACAACCATACAGGTATAATAACTGCATTCTTATTGATTCGATGTAGTCCTTTCGTATTCCAGCATTTTAGTCCATATTTTTCATATGTGTAATGTAGTTTATTATGTTTTAGTTCAATTCATAGCCTCTGAATATAGTTCATAATATCCCCCATCCTCGTAATAAAAGAGAGAGAACATTCATCCTTATGTAGCACCTAATACAGAGAGACCGGCTTCAGCCAGGCGAGGTGGGTGCCTAACACCTTCCCACACTCGTAACTTAACCCCTTACCCAAACCTCTGGTCAGATCATATGAAGTCACGTAGCCTGATCCCGTTCACAACGGATAGGGCTACACTTAATGGGTCCTAGGCCCTAACCCTAGGTGGCGACTTCACATTATATTAGCATATTTTAATGCATGACCCCAATCCCCTATTTATCAATATTATACATTGACAATATTATCCATCCATATACATGTATCCATCCACCCGAACCCTTGTTGTCGCCATAAGGCTGGGGAACCCTCGTCTCGGGGGACCATGATACTTACAGGCAGTAATATATGAGGGAATCAACAAAGTAGATTCTTCACCAATGCACACATCAAACATGTGAGCACTCGCATTCATACCCTGACATCACATGTTTAGGCATACCCAATGTGACGACTATATGATAAGGGTGCCCAGCCCAAACCCTAGTCGTGACTACCATTTGAAGTAAAACTTACGGACACATAATGCTTAAAAAGTTTATATCGAATGTGATAATATTAAACTAAAATGTATAAAAGTTTAATACAAAGGTGAGCCGGGTTGAACCAAACCGAACCGGGTTTGATGGACACACACTTGTCCAACAATCTCCCACTTGTACATCAAAGCCAATTCCCATACATTTTAAACCCATGCCCTCCACGTGTTTCTCAAACACTCCTGGAGACAAACCCTTTGTCATGGCATCAGACACATTTTCAGTTGTGTCCACTTTGGAGATACTCATGTTGCCCTGTTGGATAATCTCTCTGATGAGGTGATACTTCCGCTGTACGTGCTTGTTCCTCTGATGAGCCCTAGGCTCCTTAGCTTGTGCAATGGCCCCTCTGTTGTCACATAACAGGAGAATAGGGTCCTTGACAAGGTTAGGGACAACCTCCAAGTCTGATAGGAATTTCCTCAACCAAACACCTTCCATTGCTGCATCACAAACTACAAGGTATTCCACTTCAGTAGTGGAATCGATTGTAGACTTCTGTTTTGCACTCCATTATAGAATGGCACCTCCACCCATTAGATATACCATCCCGGACGTGGATTTTCTATCATCCTTGTTAGTTTGAAAATCCGAATTTATGTATCCCAATACTGACAACTAATTAGATCCAAAAACCAAGAAATATTTCTTAGTCCTTCTCAGGTACTTAAGGATATTCTTGACAGCACTCCAATGCTCGCGTCCAGGGTTAGATTGATAACGACTTACCATACCTACTGCATAGCAAATGTCTGGCCTCGTACATAATATAGCGTACATAAGACTCTCTACTGCTGAAGCATAGGGAATCATCTTCATCTCTTCAATGTCCGTCTGAGATTGAGGACATTGAGATCTGGAAAGACTGACTCCATGTTGGAAGGGAACACTTTCCCTCTTGAAGTTCTCCATGCTAAATCTGGCCAGGACTTTGTCTATATAGGTAGCCTGTGACAAGCCTAGCATCGTTCTTTGGCGATCTCTCACGAGTTTGATCACAAGGATATAGCTAGCTTCACCAAGGTCTTTTATCAAAAACGTTGTGGATAACCACTATTTTACTGATGAAAGAAAAACTACATCGTTACCAATCAGCAATATATCATCTATGTATAAAACACGAAAACATACTGCCCTCCCACTGATCTTCTTGTAAACGCATGGTTCATCCATGTTTTGATCAAAACCAAATGATTTGATTGATTGATCAAACCTGATGTTCCAGTTCCTGGAAGCCTGCTTCAGCCCATAAATGGACCTCTGCAATTTGCACACCTTTCTTTCTTCCTCCAAGGAAGAAAACCCCTCTGGATGTTCCATGTAGATTTCCTCTTGAAGGAACCCATTTAGAAATGCAATCTGCACATCCACCTGCCAGATCTCATAATTAAAGTGTGCAGCGATAGCCAATAAAATCCTGATGGATTTCATCATCGCCACTGGTGAAAAGGTTTCCTCTTAGTCTATAACCTCTTTCTGGGTATAGCCCTTTGCCACTAGTCTCGCTTTGAATCTTTTGACTTTTTCATTTGCGCCCTTCTTCCTCTTGAAGATCCATTTACATCCAATCGGCTTAACGCCAAGTGGTGGACGAGTAGAGTCCAGACCCTGTTGGAATGCACCGAATCAATTTCAAAGCGCATTGCCTCCAGCCACCTAGTGGCATCAACATCCTTTAGAGCCTCAAAGTATATCATCGGATCATCATCCGATTCAACCGATACCATGTGGAACTCTTCGACTGTTTCCTCTTCAGTTAGAAGAGTAAGCCTGGTGGGTGGTCTAATAGTCCTCCCACTGCGTTGAGGTTCTTCAGGTGTTGGTATTTCAGCGGGTATGTCAAGTGGTCTCACTTCTGAAAGTGACATTTCTGAGCTATCTAATAGCTCTTTAATGATTACTAGTTCAGACCTCTAGGTCATCATTTCTTCCTCCAAAAATGTGACGTGTTTACTTACAATGATCTTTTGGTCAACCGGGTCATAGAAATAATAGCCTATCATGCCTTTGGGGTAACCTAAGAAATAGCATCTTAAAGTCCTGGATTCTAACTTGTTTATCTGTTGCTTTCGCACATATGCTATGCAACCCCATACCCTAAGGTATTGAATACTGGGCTTGCGCCCTGTCCACAACTCAAAGGGTGTCTTGGCTACAGACTTGGATGGATATTCAAGATATAAATTGCCGTCTCTAAAGCGTACACCCAAAAAGAGAGAGGCAGCTCACTATAACTGAGCATCATCCGGACCATATCCAATAGGGTCCGATTGCGTTGTTCAGATATACCATTTTGTTGTGGTGTGCCTAGATTAGTTAGTTGACTAACTATCCCCTATGATATGATATATTCTTTAAATTCATCTAATAGATACTCCCCTCCATGATCTGATCGTAAGGACTTAACGCGTTTATCGAGCTGTCTTTCGACCTCAGCTTGGAATTCTTTGAATTTATCAAAGGCTTCCAATTTCCTATGCATCAAGTATATGTAACCATATCTAGAGTAATTATCGCTGAATGTGATAAAGTACTCATACCCATACCTTACTTGTATGTTCATGGGTTCACACACGTCAGTGTGTATCAACTCCAATAGATCTGTGGCTCTAGCACCTTTATTGCTAAAGGGTTTCTTGGTCATTTTGCCCTGAAGGCATAACTCACATGTGGGGAATGGTTTCACCCTTAGACTTTCTAAGAGACCATCCCTCACCAATCTACTGATTCGATCCAAATTAATGTGACCTAATCTTAGATGCCACAGGTATGTTGAGTTCACTAGAGCTGCTTTTCGTTTCAAATCAATATTTGAAACAACATTCGTTCTAATAGGGCAATCTAGAAAGTACAAACCACTTTGCATATATCCAGATGCCACAAAGGAATTATTAAAATGAATAATTAAATTAAAATTAAAGGAGAAACTATATCCATCCAAAACAAGTTTTGAAACTAAAATAATCTTCCTCTTAAAAGAGGATACATAATAGCTATCCTTTAAAACTAAACTAGCAGAATTAAAATTCAAAACAAAAGTTCCCACAGCCATCGCCATGGTTTTAGCTCCAGTGCCCATCCGAAGACGCACCCCATTTCTTTTCAGGTTCCTTGTCTCCTTAAACCCCTACAAATCATTGCAAATGTGAACAGTGGAACCACTATCCACCAACCAAGAATTGATCGATTCAAAAGATAAATTAGACTCATAAAGAACATAAACATCACATGTACCTTCTTTAGCAGCCTCTGTTTCATCTGGCTTCTTGTCTTTCAAAGTCGCCAGTTAAGCACGATAGTTCCTTTTCAGTGACCCTCCTTCTTGCAATAGAAGCACTTATCTTTGCCTTTATTGCCAAACTTCTCACCCTTGGTTTTCAGGGTCTTACCCTTACTTCCCTTTTTCTTCTTCTTCCCATTTAAAGAAGGCTTTGCCTCAGTGGCATTGACCTTAGCTTTGTCTTTTTTCAAGGACTCTTCCGTCTCTACTAATGTGTTAGCAAGCTCGGTGAGCTCCATCTCCTTATCAGACATCTTGTAGGACATCTTAAAGGTTGCATAGGCAGGGGTGAGTGACGTTAAGATCACATCAGTCTTGTATCGAAGGCTGAAATCAGTCCCCATGGATTCCAATTTTCAAACAGATTGATCATTTTCATTATATGATCCATCACTGGAGTCCCTTGGGATATCTTGGTGTTGTGGATTTGACTCACCACATCAAAATGGGCGTGTGTCAACTAGCTGTTGAACAATTCAGCAAGCTTATCCTTCTTACCCCCAGTAGTGCGTATATCCTTGACCGAGTCCAGGACTAATTTTTTCAACGATCCTAGGATATAAAGTGATGCCTTGGAATCCCTCATGAGGAAATCCTGCATCTCTTCATTTGTGTCAAAATCATTTGGGTCAGGTTGAGGAGGAACTTGTTCATCTAGAACTGTGTATAGTCCTTCAGCAGTCAGGAACAACTTAATGCTCCGATACCAATCAACATAGTTCGTACCATTAAGTTTGTATTTGCTAATGAGTGTTAATAGGTTTAAATTAGCGGCAACCATTGTATAATAATCTACACATGTAGTAAAAATCACATGCTAATCAACAACCATTGAAATTAAACTTGAGCACACACACATCAATGGTCTTTCATGATTTGGGTTTTCCTTATAATTCAAAAGATGAATTTGATACCTACAACCCTTGCATGCGTAACTTACCCTATCGGGAGTCATTATACACACCGTGGTAGTGTGGACTAAGCTGTCCGCCTCATGGACTTTCAATATTTTTGGCCACTTGGGTGTCATGTCCAGATCCTGTCGGCTGACATACACCCAAGTCATATACTTACCTATTGCATTAGTTAGAATCATGGAATCATGAAAGATGGCCCACTGTCGCAGTGCCCTCTCACTATCCATACCCTAACGTAACTAGATAGAGGTAAATATAAATAAATGTGTGACAGAGGTCCTGGCAATGTCCTGTCGGCTTATCCGGGTCATGTTATACACTTTCTACATTTATTTTCAATAGGAGGCTATGGACATGTCTACCGATTAAGACTAGTCCATATCATACATGTATTATGATCAAAGAGCGATTAATCAACTCTCACATATCATGGATAGATTTAAACAACATAATTAATCAACATTAATTAAAAATAATTATATGATGGTGGCATTTTTATTAGAAGAAATTAAAGAACCCTCCCAATAAAAATAAAACTAATAACTTGGGTGCATCAATCATGCCATGGATGTCATGCCTCGATCATCTCCTCTGCCCGATCACTTCTTCAAAGTAGGTGATTTGCATCTCCATAAGCTTTGAGCTCCACATATGGATCATCATCAACATGCCCTGGGAGTCCTAGCTCCTCTAAAATTACAATGGAAACCTAGGAAAAATTATATACACTTTCCTTTCCATAATAAAGAAACCACGCATGGAGAAACCAACCCACCATTTGGGCTGCCTATGAGGTGGAGTACATTTGTTTATAAAAAAGATAGGGGGAGAGAGAGAAAGAGAGAGAAGCGTCACATCCACCCAGAACCCCATGTATCACATAAATAAACAATCCATTCATTTTATTAGAATGTCATTCCCATAATTACATCATAACATAATTTCATGCATGGGCACTAAAGCAAGTAAACCAAAAAGAACATGGATTTCTTCAATCACTAAACCACCACATCACATGTGATAACATGTATCCAAGCCTATAAATTAAAATCACATTTTAATTGCAAGTGGGTGGAGGGAGGAATCCCTTCACCCATCTTCATCCTCCAAAAAACAAATCAAATATTAAAAATTCTGTTTTGAAAAATAATCATTTTTTATTTATTAAAAACAGGAGGGGATTCAAGGGGAGTACATGCAGCCCATTAGAGCAGGCCGCAGGCAATCCCTGCGCAGCCCATAGGCCGAAGGCCCACGGGCAGCAGCTCATGGCTGCAGCCCACAGCCTTGCTGCCCGCAGGCTACAGCTTGGAGGCCACAGCCAGCAAGCCTGCTGCCCGCAAGTAGCAGCCCATGAAAGGGATGCGCACAAGGGCAGGGAAAAAAAGGGGGGAGGGGCGTGCAGAGGCTTGGCAGCGTGGGCGCTCCCTCCCCACATATAACCATGATGAAAAATATTTTAAAAAAAGATTATTAATCACACCCTATTTGGATACATGTTTCAATAATTGGCATAATTCAATTAAAACCAAATCCATCATCACATGGGTAAGTTGTTACATCTAACAACCTTGTAACTACCCATGTGCACATGGAAAGGTTGTTACAACAACCATAATGTAACCACCCATGTGCAAACTTGCATCCCACTCATGATAATTATATTAACCATTAATTATTTAATATTCATGAGTGGAAAAGGTGGCTCTGATACCATACTGTAGGTCAAACTACGGTCCATAGAATCATTATGGTTCACCGTGGCAAACCAATATACTACAAAATTAGGGTATTGCACACCCTGGGTTAGCCCATGGTGTCCCATGGGTGCCCCATTTTAATTTTAGGGTTTTCCATGGTTGCCCATGGGAACCCTGGTGCATCCCTGTTAGGGTTTCTCCTTCCCTCATGTGTCCCAGGCAATTATGAAACGCATTAGGGACAAAGAAAAACATCTCTATTCCATCGCATGGCAAGAGGGATCCATCCCATACTCGAATGCGTAGCGAAAATAAATCGATTCGAGTTTCTTTCGCATCCCATAAATATTAATAATTAATAACCAAAGGAATTAATCAAGAATTGCTAACCTGGTGAGCCTCAAGTGTTGCTCCTTCAATAGACAATGGTTCTTCCTCCAGTGAGTGCTCCAAGTAAACAGATCTAAACCTCCAATAGTGCTACCAAGGTTCTTCAAGCCAATCTCAAATGCTCTCAAATTTTTCAGCACAAATCTAGGGTTTCTCAAACACAGATGAGAGAAACTAGAAGAAGAAGGAGAGAGATCATAAGAGGGAGAGAGAGTGACCAAAATGCAGGAGAGGAGGCCAGGCTGAAAACATAGACCAGTGCCCCTCTCTGCGTTTTTGGTCCCCTATAAATAGGCCTAGGGTTTTCTAAAAACCCTGAATGGATTAGAATTAATCCTAGTGAGAGTTTGTCTCTCTCTCTCTCAGTTTGGCAGTTCTGTTTAAACTCAAAGTGCTTCTAAAAGGGAAAAAAATAGAATCTAATAGGGAAAGTATTAATTAGTTATTTTATTTAATATTTATGGATAATTACAATTAGCACCATATCCATTAATTAAATAAAGAATCAATTAAAATAGCAAATTCCAAATAACTCCCTATATGATAATAATTTATCATATATAACCCCCCACTAATCAACACCATCATTATGGAATCTTGGGCATGTACACATGTACTGCCAAACCCCAATCCATAGTACATATCCATATAAGAGCGTCTGTGCATCTGATTGGGTCCCGCAAAACTCGAAAAAACACTTTGTTCAAATAATTATACATAATCTATCATTTTATGTAAAATAGATTTTTTGCAAAAATCATTTCCAAAACAGCACTGGATCCAGATTCTAATCCGAACATACACAGACAGTCTCTATCTTGGTGTTCCCCTAATCGGGCAGTGGTGACCATGTTGGATAACTCCTTCACTCACAAAGTGTTCACATATTCCCAGAACACCGACTTTGACTCGCTTGAGTCTCAGTCATTGATGAATTAAAGAATGTGATCGCACTTTTCAGCGACAGGGTTCCCTCAGGCAAAGGGTGTCGGTGACACATGTCTATCCCTTCCTACATCTGGCAGTAATACATGAGGGAATCAACAAAGTAGATTCTTCGCCAATGCACACATCAAACATGTGAACACTCGCATTCGTACCCTGACATCAGATGTCTAGGCATAGCCAATGCGACGACCATATAATAAGGGTCCCCAGCCCAAACCCTAGTTGTGACTACCATTTGAAGTAAAACTTAAGGACACATAATGCTCAAAAAATTTATATCGCATGTGATAATATTAAATTAAAATGTATAAAAGTTCAATGTAAAGGTGAGCCGGGTTGAACCGGACTGAGCCGGGTTGAACCGGACTGAACCGGGTTTGATGGACACACACTTGTCCAACAAGTACTCCATGGGGTATTTATAGTGGTAGTAGAGTCCCTTGAAGAGAAAGTAAAAGTAGTTAATTGAGTAGGAAGTGGAAGTGCTAACCAATGAAAAGAAGATTCAAGGGACAAAGTAAGAAACTTCTTTTTTTGTTTCTTTGGATTTGTCTTTGTTTTGTTTACTTTGGAAATCTACTTCTTTTTGTTCCTATGGCATGGATTTTACAATGATGCCCATGTGAGAGTCAATCCGATATTCTTTAATTCATATCTTTGGTATATGGAAGTAGAAGCAATATTTTCACCTTCAACAACCAAGATGGAATACTAGCAACAAAGATCTTTACTCATTCTTAGTTTTGGAAGAAGTTTGATCACAATCAATGGTGCATCTAACTTAGCCAAATTATGGAATACTTTTCCTCCTTTAATTTTAGTTTTATGTTTAGTATGTCTTTTGTATCAATGAATCTACCTTAGTAAATGTAACATTGTTTAGGTTTATTTTCTCTACAAATTTTAAACTATAGGATTTAGATTTTTATTGTTTAATCTTAATTGTAGGATTAAAGTAGATTTAGACGAGAATTACGGTTCAATTTTTCTTATAAATTGTAAAAGTGTTGCTTATTGTAATGGAATCGAGTTATGAAATTGATCGAATTGAATTTATTCAACCGTTGAGTTATTTATTTTAATCTTAAAGTGTTCTACCCCGTAATTCTAGAAAATTATGTCACATCCTTGAAATGTTGCAATTTTCCCAAAACCTTGAAGAGTCACGTTATATCATTTAAAATCACAAAGAGTTTCACTACCAGTCTGGAAGAACTGTAAAGTATGTTCTTGACTCTTTGGGTCCATAGTGTTTGATACCAAATTAGTTAAATATTGTTGGGTAATTGTATTATAATTCCTTACAAACAATTGAAATAACACAAATTGTAATACAATAGCTTAAGCAGTAGAAACTAGGCTATAGTTACTTTGACCTTTGGCTGAAATGAGAAGACCAAAACTTGAATTTGATGTTGAGTCACACCCGTAACAACTAGAACAAGCTTGAGGTTGAGTCACATTTGTGGTGCTGTCTTTAAGGTAATGATGCCTCCTACTGCCAATGATTGTTCTACACCACTACCCTAAGATAAAATAAACTCCAACTAGAAGATGAAGCAGTTCTTCTAGTCCCTTGAAGGAGTCAAGAGCTTCAGCACAGCAACCCTCTAACCTTACACAGACTTAGAAGAAAAGAAAGAAAAAAAATAAGACTTTATGTGATTGTAAAGTATGGGCATGGATGTGTATCAAGATGTGTGTTTTACAATGCATTTGGTTGGATTTATATAGGCCCAAAACCAGTCCTTGCACATCCTTGGAATCCCCAAGAATAACCACCCACTGATGACCAATTTAATTGGAGAATGAGACTTATAGACATGAATTGAAAATTAATTCCTAATTCATGGTCATTTTCCACTAAAGACCATGAAAAGCCTTAAAACCCCATAAATGGCCATTGCCCACTAAGGATCATAAAAGGCCTTAAAACCCCATAAAGGGAAAGACATAACCTATGGCCATGAATTGAGAATTAATTTCATAAGTGGAATTAATCTCAATCAATATTCTTGACTCACCTTCCCACTCATAATAGTGACCATGAATGGACTTTTACAACCCTTTGGAATTCAACCATTACTTCCTTGATCACATGGGTCCCACACCATAACAAAGTAATCAAAACCTTTTTGAAACTTAAAAATAAAATTTATTCTAAATCTAGCAAGGCGGAGTTCCTGTGAGCCGTAATGGTAAGGAGATTCCTCTTTTTTCTACAGTTGATTCAATTCCCACCAACATTATCCCATCGGTGATGGAGCTTATCCCGAATTTGGGTAAGATGAGGATTGTCTCTGAATTTGACATGATCGAACAGTTTGGAGGTCAAAACTTCAAACGATGCAGGCAAATGATGTTGTTTGTTTTAGCCCAAATTGGGGTGGTGTTTGCCTTGACTGAACACATGCCAAAAAAAAATAATGATCCTGAAAAAGAGGGCAAAAGGGTGGCTTGGATTCAAGTGGATTACCAGTGCAAGAATCGGATCTTGAACGCATTATCTAATGATTTATACCATGTGTATAGTTCATTGGAATATGCGTGTTCGATTTGAAATGCCTTGGTAAAAAAGTACTCTCTTGAGGATGCTGGTTCAAGGAAATATTTGGTGGCTAACTTTCTAAACTTTGCTATGAAAGATAGTGACACTGTCTCAAACCAAATTGATTAAAATTTTGGTTGGAAAGCTAGCAAAGGAAAAGATGGTTCTACCAGAAGAATTTGTGACCAGTGCCTTGATTGAAAAGCTTCCATCTTCTTGGGATGCCTTTAAGGCTTCTATAAAACACAAGAAGACGGAGTTGACTTTAGACCAATTGATTGTAAGGATCAAAATTGAGGAGAAGAATCGGCACAAGGACAAGGGTGAAAAAGACCTTGGGGAAAGACGCCTAAAAGCGAACTTGATAGAAACCAACAAATAAAGCAAAAAAATGAAGAATCGTCAAGACAATAATGAGCCTTCTTTCAAGAAGAAGAAACTTACTTGTTTTGTATGTGGTAAGCTAGGGCACTTCAAGAAAGATTGTTGGTTCAGAAAGAAAAATTTTGAAAAGGTGAACCTAGTTAAAGACAATGTCTTTATAGCTATGGTCACGGAAGCAAATTTGGTTGAAAACCAAAGGATTGGGTATTGGATACCGGTGCTATAAGAGATATTTGTGATGATCTGAAGATATTCTCCTCCTATTCTATGAATATAGAGGATGAAAAAGTATTTATGAGAAATTCCCAAAGTGCCCCTGTTATGGAAAAAGGAAAAGTGACTTTAAAGCTCACTTCGGGGAAGACTATGGTTCTCACCAATGTTCTCCATGTACCGGATATTAGGCGCAATTTAATTTCAATTTTTTTACGTAATAAAATAGGAACGAAATTAGCTTTCGAAAGTGATAAGGCGGTTATTACTAGAAATAATGTTTTTATGGGGAAGGAATACCTTAGTGAGGGATTGTTTGTACTAAGCGTTGAAAATATTATAATTGAGAAAACTAGTACTTCTTCCGCTTACATGGTTGTCTCTTCTAACTTTTTTGATTTGTGGCATAGTAGGTTGGGTTATAGTAGTATGAAATATATCACCAAACTATGCAAGTTAGGCATGATCATTGATAAGGTGGAACCTCCCGTGAACAAGTGTATAACTTGTGTAGAGGCAAAGTTAACCAAAAAGCCTCATAAGACTATGGATAGAAAGAGTGATCTCTTGGAATTAATCCATAGTGACTTAAGTGACTATAAGTCATATGAGTCTAGGGGAGAAAATAACTATGTCATAATCTTCATAGATAACCACTCTAGATATACCATGGTGTATTTACTCAAATTAAAGGATGAGGGCGGAAAGACGTTTATATCTTACAAAATGAAAGTTGAAAATCAACTTGGCAAGAAGGTTAAAAAAATTAGAACCGATAGAGGGACTGAGTATTTTAACATTGATAAGTTTTGTGAGAAAAATAGAATTATCCATGAAAAAACTGCTCCATACCAACCAGAATCAAATGGGGTTGTCGAAAGGAAAAGTAGATCTCTTAGAGAGATGATCAACTCTATGTTATTGAGTTCAGGTGTACCACTTGATATGTGGGGGAAAGCCATACTATCGGCATGTTATCTATCAAATAGAATCCCACATAACAAGACTGATATGGTTCTATTTGAGAAATGGTTTGGTAGAAAATCAAGTCTAAAACATCTACGGGTTTGGGGTTGTTTAGCTAAGGTGTTGTTACCGGATTCCAAGAAAAGAAAATTGGGACAAAAAACATGTGCTTGTATGTTTTTGGGATATGCTACAAATAGTATGGCATACCGATTCATGGTGATTAAAGCCATGGATGATGTTATTGAACCAAATAGCATCATAGAATCAAGAGACGTTGAGTTTTTTGAAAATTTATTTTCCTTTAAGTCCAACTTACCTACAAGTAAGGATAGTCAATTGACTAATGGAGAAATGGATTCAAATGAAAGGGTTACCAATCAAGAATTGAGTAATGATGATAAAAGTCTGCCTAGGATGAGCAAACGACTTAAAAGACCCAAATATACAGATGATGAGTGGTTTGTCTATTTAGTAGACAAAGACCCTCTTACATACAAAGAGGTTATTACATCACTGAATGCCGTCTTTTGGAAAGAGACAATCAAGAGTGAACTAGATTCAATCTTGGCGAATAACACTTGAAAATTGGTGGATTTACCATTCGGGTCCAAAACTTTGGAAATCAAGTGGATATTTCGAAAGAAATTAAAAGGTGATGGGTCACTTGATGGTTTTAAAGCCAGACTTGTTGTCAAGGATTTTAGGCAAAAGCCTAATATTGATTACTTTGATACATTTTTCCTAGTGTCTAGAATTATCACGATAAGGGTTATGTTGGCGATGGCATCAATATATAGCCTGGTCATCCATCAAATGGATATGAAAACAGTATTTCTTAATGGGGACTTAGAGGAGAAAATTTACACAAAGCAACCAGAAGGTTGTGTTGTAACTGGCCAAGAGTGAAAGGTTTGCAAACTTTGGAAATCCTTATATGGATTGAAGAAGGCACCAAAGCACTGACATGAAAAATTGGACAAGGTTCTAATTTCAAATGGGTTCATTGTAAAAGACGCTAAAAGATGTTTATATAATAGGTTCTATGGTGGTAGGGGCGTATTCATACTACTATATGTAGATAATATGCTTATAATGGGAACAAACTTGAAAATGGTTAATCAAGCTAAGAAACTTTTGATGTCTAGTTTTGACACAAAAGACTTAGGAGAGGTTGATGTGATCATTGGGATCAAGATCATCAAGCAAGGAAATCATATTTCATTATCCCAAGCACGTTATGTAGAAAACATACTTAAAAGGTATGGGTACTATGAAGTTTCAGCGGTTAAAACATCTTTTGATGTGGAGTGTTATTTGAAAAGAAACCTAGGTGAACCAGTGAATAAAAAAAGATATGCTCATATTATTGGTTCGGTCACATACCTAATGAATTGTACGCATCCAGATATTGCCCTTGCGATAGAAAAGTTGAGTCAATATACTCACAATCCAAGTAAGGAACATTGGAGCACGGTTGATACGTTGCTAAGGTACCTAAAAGGTACTATAAACTATAGTTTACACTATAGTGGTAAACCAGTGGTTTGGGAAGGGTATTGTGATGCAATTTGGATCTCAGATACAAGCGAGTCCTTAGCCACTAGTGGGTATGTATTTACACTAGCAGGCGGTGCAATCTCATGGAAGTCCACAAAGTAACCTTATGGGATGGATTCTACCATGGAAACTGAGTTCATAGCCTTGGAAAAGACAGGAATGGAACCCAAATGGCTTAGGAACTTAATGGCGGATATTCTATTGTGGCAAAAATCGGTGTCATCGGTATCACTACATTGTGATAATCAAGCAGCTATTCATCTAGCCAAGAACCGGATATACAATGATAAAAGGAGGCACATACGCCTGAGACACAACCTTGTGAGACAGTACATAGTTGAAGGAATGACAGTTATAGATTATGTGGAGTCAGAAAGTAACCAAGCTGACATGTTCACAAAGCCTATGTTTATCAAGAACTTGTGTAGTGCATCTACAGGAATGGGGTTAATGCCTAATCCATAGGTCATGTGATGGGCACCCTTCCTATGTGAAGAGACTAAATGTCTGAATTAGGTTCAAGGGGTACAAACGAAATCACCAGTTGACCGGTTCTATACTACTACTTGTATAAATATTCATTCCAAGCTGTAAATGGTGAAAGTAGTACTACCACAATGAAAGAGGTTGAGCGGTAAAGCACTTAATTAGTCTAATCCCAGGAAATATGGGGGTGTGTTAGTTGTGGTACACACCAGGGACTAACCTAAGTGAATGTAGGGGGTGTGGTCACCGCCGATGAGAACTTATAAGCATGTTTTCTAAAACATTCATGAGTTTAAGATAAGGGACATGGCCGGTTCAAAAGTCCAAAGTGGTTATATGATGAGTAGCCCAAAAGTCGACCTATGGGATATGGTTGATGGGACGGTCAGCTACACCAATGAAGAAAGGTTCAAGGAGTCTGACTCCACCTCTACTCTGTAACGGGGTTCATTAGACCTAGTGTAGGTTCAAGTCCGGAATACACCTACAACCATATGTCCTATAGTGTCTAATTCAGTCACAGCATATGTCTTTCATGTCGTTTTGAGACTTATGGGGGATTGTTAGATTTAAAATATATTTTATTTTTAAGTTTCAAAAAGATTTTGAGTGCTTTGTTATGGTGTGGGACCCATGTGATCAAGGAAGTAATGATTGAATTCCAAAGGGTTGTAACATCCTATGGGTACCCTAAAGTCCATTCATGGTCACTATTATGAGTGAGAAGGTGGGTCAAGAATATTGATTGAGATTAATTCCATTTATGAAATTAATTCTCAATTCATGGTCATAGGTTATGTCTTTCCCTTTATGGGTAGTCTTTAGTAGGGAATGACCATTTATGGGGTTTTAAGGCCTTTTATGGTCTTTAGGGGGGAATGACCATGAATTAGGAATTAATTTCCAATTCATGTCCATAAGTCTCATTCTCCAATTAAATTGGTCATTAGTGGGTGATTATTCTTGGGGATTCCAAGGATGTGCAAGGGTTGATTTTGGGCCTATATAAACCCAACCAAATGCATTGCAAGATACACATCTTGTTACATATCCATACCCATACTTTACAATCACATAAAGTCTTATTTTCTTTTCCTCTTTTCTTCTAAGTCTGTGTAAGATTAGATGGTTGCTGTGCTGAAGCTCTTGACTCCTTCAAGGGACTAGAAGAACTGCTTCATCTTCTAGTTGGAGGTTGTTTTATCTTAGGGTAGTGGTGCAGAACAATCCTTGGCAGTAGGAGACATCAATTATCTTAAAGGCAGCACAACAAGTGTGACTCAACCTCAAACTTGTTCAAGTTATTGCGGGTGTGACTCAACATCAAATTCAAGTTTTGGTCTTCTCATTTTAGCCAAAGGTCAAAGTAACTATAGCCTAGTTTCTATTGCTTAAGCTATTGTATTACAATTTGTGTTATTTCAATTGTTTGTAAGGAATTACAATTACCCAACAAATATGCATCTCTTTGATGCGATACAATCAATACATCTCTTAAAATCACCTTTCTAATATAATAGTCGATACTAATACTTTAACCTTGCCCATGTGAAGATTTTTTTTTCTAGTAAAACCCATTTGAGCTTTGGGGATTTATTTTTTCGTTCTTCGTAAGCCTAAGATCAGCTAACAAGAAATTGGGAGCTGACCAACTTCTTTTCTGGTAAGTCATGCTCATCCGAGTCAAAAACCAATAATTTCAAATATGAACCCCAAGGTGAAATACAACGTTCCTGCTTTAACTTTGTGGAAGACCCAAAAAAAAAAAAAAAAAAAAAAGAGAGTTTTGATTGTTTAATTCTAAAACGGCAAGAGAGAGAGAGAAATTTGAACTGTATTTGTCAACCCATTTTATGATCTTATAATGAAATGGGTTACATGGAGGGGGGGAGCGTGGTTTATGTGCCTAGACACAAAGGATGGCGAAAGGACCGTCCTACCCCCATGAAGTAGAAATGTCTACCCTGTTAATGCTTCCATGTGTGCTCCCACTGCCCACCTCCCCCCGCGCAGGGGCCACACTCCCATATAAAGAATTCTTTTCCAACAAATTTTTACCAATCAAAAAGAGTTCCTCTTCCTAGAACCATATAGAATCAGAGCTTTAAAAGTAAATGTGTTAATTTCATTTTAGACTTTCAGTATTGGGTCTACATCTCTCTTTGTCAAACTATTTAATTGTGCATGAAGGCAAGAAGAATGAATCTGTGGAAAGAATTCAAATGGCCGGCCTCAATATTGTGAGTTGTCTTTTTTTATAACAATCACTCGCAAGCATTTTAGACGAAAGTGGAAGTATTGGTCTATGAAGGCAAGAATCAAATGAAGGAATCAAGATTTCGTACGTATGCATCTCTAGAAAGAATTCAAATGGCCTCTTAATATTGTGAGTTGTCTTATTTTATAACAATCACTCTCAAGCACTTTATATAAATGTTGTAGTAGACCTAATTTTTTGTAGTGAATATCACTTGGCCCCGAGTTTGGGTTCGGTTATGCCTTCTTCATTGGCCTTTTCTTTCAGAGGCTAGTCCGCTCTGCTCTTTTGGCCTAAGTTTCTACAGTCATTCATTGACCACTTTTATTTTCTTTAGTCCGAAAGCCATCAATCTCGACATCAAAGTAAGCCCACCCAGAAAAATGCGTGATAACAAAAGCCTAATGAGAATGCCGCCCAAAATCAAAGTAGAGTAGATTTTGAGAAGAGTTTCTTTTTTGGAGAGCAAGGTACGATGAAAGTTGTAAGTTGTGTTCGGGGACTCATTCTTTCCCTATCTATTCACTATTCATTTTTTTGGAGGATATTTTGTAAATGCTGGCCTACTAAAAGAAGGATCTTCGATTTAAATGTGTGAAGTGAGAAAGATTGCCGATTTCCTTTAATCCATGAACACTAGCCCAACAATATTCACATAGAAGAATGTTTTCATTCACCACGCTATCCTAGGGTTCACAAACCTCTTGATTTGAGTAAGCGACTGTAACTGTGTTCAGTGTGAACGAAGGTGACATGGAAGCCTCTATGATGGAGAAGCTTTGCCACCTTAAACATTGGGTTTATGTGGCCTTGGGCCGGGAAAGGTTTCCTTGACGTCCCATGAAGTGAAGGTTATATGAACCTTTATCCCCTAAGGTTCGTTGACCGGTACGATTCTACAGTTCCTCTCATAGGGGAGCTGAAATGACCATTCCACCCCCTGACCGAACACACTACCCTGGTTGGGTCCACCCCCCTTTTATTAGAGGCACTAGGGGACCGTACCGGACAGGGGAACCGCAGGTGATAAAAATTCAGGTTATATTGGAAGTGTAGACTAAACTTGGCTCCGAACATTATTATTGCCAAAGATTAATTTTGTTGAGTGGGTTGCTAGGCCTACCTTATTTAACTTGGACCTAAGTTGGGCTCGCGCTTGAAATCATATAGACATCTCGGCCCACTACTTTTGACCCATGTGGATCTCAAATGCATGCAACGGACTTGAGGTTGGACACTAGGTCAAGTATAAACTATAGACCAATTGATAGAAACTGGGCTTGAATGTTCAGGTCCAGTTCTTTAGAAGGTATGTCCTAAGCCTAGAATAGATAGCCTGTGGTTCTTTATAATGGGCCTAATCGAGCCCAACGAAGTTGAGGATTTCTTGTTTGGGTTTGGATCCAGATCTCCTACGGCCCAGCTGCCAGTAGCAGCCTGTGTGACGTGACAGGGCCGTGCACATAATGAACCCCTTACCCCCGCTCGGGCAAGGCACTGGACAGGAGGTAAGGCGGTCATTGTGTGCGCGGCTCAGTCTGCCTGCACAGGCTGCTATGGGCAGCTGGGCCGTAGACGATCTGCATTGCTTGGGTTTAGAGATCTAAGACCTCTACTATGAAAAGAATTACTTTACGTACGGTCTGCAGGGTCTTACAACGCTTAATCTTTACTCACAGCAAAGCTGTTTGATAGCGGAATTGAGACTCCTAATGTTCTAACAAAACCAACACATGAGAGTAACCTAGAACTAGCACACACACACACACACACACACACATACCCCTGCCCCTAGGGTAGCTCCTTACAAGACACCTTCAGAGATGATTGAGCACTGCCTATGATTCGAGTTCAATTTATTCAAGTTATGCTTCATCCAATTAGATTTAGTTCAAACCAATAATTTTTAGTCTATAATTGTTAAGCTAAATTTCCTGTAATTGGTGCAGTATGGTCGAATCTATAATGAGACACTGATCGAGCGCGGTTATCTGGGGTTCTACTCGTGCCCCGGTAATCCGAGGACTTCTCAGGGATAGCGGAACAAACAGATGACCCAAATATTGGGAGAAAAAATTGCACTTGGATTACTTGACGTGAACAATCTACAGTGCAAATCAAAAGGGTGCATAAAGCGAAAGAAAACCTTAAGTTTACACCATCTTAGAAGTAAAGGAAAGAAAATGCAAAGAAAGGAAAGATAAATAAAACTATAGGTCTGTTATGTGTTTGATTGATGCCTCTTCTCCACGCCTCCTGCTTATTTATAGTGAGCATAATCGTCGGAGACGGTTCCCTTGATTATCGGCCATAGCTCAGCCACGATTAGGACACCACTCCTTCTCAGCACAAACTGCAAAGAAACTGCCTGTAATGGTAACCACTTTCCCTCTTGGCCGATGAAATGACTCCTGACCAAAGGTGTCAGAGCACAAGCGGTCACTCTTCTGGCAGAGCTGCCCTTCGACCAAGGCCCCTCTCTCGACCACGATAGAGTGAGCACAAGCTGGGTGTAAACAATGCCCCCCACGAGTTAGGAGGTCGATTAGGGGAGCCCTCGGAACTCGTGCCCAGCCCAATTTTTGCTCAAAATATCTTCCTGGCATGCTATAATGTAACGTGACTGTGGCTGCTAAAGGGTCACCAACGGACATGTGGTCCAATCCCGTTCCTGTGCTCGCGCCTTTTGGGTTATCTTCTCCATTTCCCAAGGCAGTCATAATTCCTCTTTGAGTTTCAAAAAGGGCGAGAGTCCTTCTTAAACCCTCAACTCTGCCTGATTGTGCGACAACCTCTCATCTCCATTTCACCTTCTTCGTAACACCCTCCAACCCATTAGCTCTGCAATTTTCAGGCAAAATGGCTGCTGAAGAAGAAGAGGTCGTTGACACCCGGACCGCCGTCGAGAAGCTTGAAGATAAGCGTGACCACTTGTATCCTGCTATGAACCTTGGGGTACTCATCCCATGATCAGGCCACCTCGTGCTTGGTCCCATCTTTGAAGACCCCTCTACTACTCAGTCCATCAAGGACTTTCCTGTTCATCTGGCCGAACGCCTTCTGTTCCGCAAAGGCATCCCAAACTTCAAGTATAAACCTGGTGTCGTGAAGCGGCATTAGGCTAGCAATTACCCCTAGTGGGACGAGTGGGTAAGGAGGATGTCTGCTGCCAAGGTAGAGGATTGGAAGAGACTTGGCATCTACAATGTCATCCAGATGTCCACCGCAGTCTATCCTTGTTACAGCTTGGCATATTTTTGACCCGAATCCGAATGTAGGTCTAGAACCCGAGGTCATAGCACCGTGTTCGTTATGGAATGTCGGTTAGGTATTCGAGTGGGTAGAAGAGAAAGATGGAATCCATGCGTCAATTCGACGTCTGCCGATAAAATGACAGATACCTCCCCTGTGCGGTTGTGGGATCCACACACAAATGTACAACTCGTGGTAAGGGATCCTAACCTCGTATTAGGTGTTTTTGATATTATAACTATGTTCGCGTGGGTTCGCTTGCGAAACAAATTGACTTTTAGATGTTCCGATACGAAGAAAACGAAGATAGAAATCTCAGGTTGATGTACTAGTCGATTGCTGCATCAACCAGAGAATTCTGCCACCGTGAATTTTGCTCCTAGAGGCGCGAGGCCTAGTGTTTTGAGTCGGGGATCTCACCGCCGCACCCTGAATACTGGATTGGAATGTTTTCCCCAACATTCTAGGACCCATGGGACCCACAAAGTCCAAATACCTGCTCAGGGGTCGACTTAATGAATAAAAAACAAAATCCTATAAAAAAGATAAAATTCGGTATCACACCCACCATATTGTTATTTAGTGTGGGTGCAGGCTGGAGAGACGAGAGGATAGTGACCTCCAGATTAGGCACTATGGACTTGATCTCCAGGCTACACTCGCACAGTGTGGGATTGTAAAAATAAATATTGCATTCAATAGTTGTTTGCTGGCTAGGAAGTGATGTACCCAGTACTACGACCCTTCCGACAGGGGTGTAGGTGTCGGGCAAACCCATGGGTCCTGACCGTATTTCGGGGTAGGCCACCATGAAGTCATCGCCGTATTTTAGTGACGCTAGGAAGGGGTTTGATTTGGGCGCTCGCGAACAACTCGATGAGTGAGTCCGGTCTCGTGGGTTTCCTTGGTAACATGGGGTTGACATGGTCGAAATACCATCCGTTTATGACACAGTTTTTTGTCATTATGGTACCGCTTGCCGATGATGCTGCCTGTGTTATTATATTACTTGACCTGACTTTGGGTGTAAGCTGGAGAGACAAGAGGATAGTCACCTCTGGATTAGGCACTATGGACTCGATCTCTTGGCTACACTCGCACAGTGTGGGAATGTAAAAATAAATGTTGCATTCAATAGTTGTTTGCTGGCTAGGAAGTGATGTACCCAGTACTACAACCCATTCGACAGGGATGTAGGTGTCGGGCTAACCCATGGGTCCCGATCGTATTTCGGGGTAGCTCATTGTGAAGTCATCGCCGTATTTTGGTGATGCCAGGACGGGGTTTGTATTGGGGGTTCGCAGACAACTCGGTGAGTGAGTCCGGTCTCATGGGTTTCCTTGGTAACATGGGATTGACATGGTCGGAATACCATCTATTTATGGCACCGTTATTTGTCATTATGGTGCCGTTTGCCAATGATGCTGCCTATGTTATTGTAGTACTTGACCTGACTTAGAATCTTGTTGCTAGGTGAAAAATTGAACAAAAGCATCTGTGCATCATATGTGTTGTGCATACTTTAGCATGCAATGATGGTGTATCTATTGTTGTATATTGTGAATGGTTTAATCGCTCGCTGGGCTTTGTAAGGTCATCCCTCGGGAACCCTTGTTTTTAGATGTGGATACAGGGGTAGCAGACACAGTTGAGGTGATTCAGTGCTACCCTTTGGCAAGGACTTTAAGGCTTGGAGTGCTCGTGAATTTTGAGGATGAATGTAATAATGACATAATACTTGACTTTCTTCTCTTACTCTTATATGGTGATTAGTGCTGGTGTTATACTTGTGAATTGAGATATTTGAGTTAAACTGTTTAACTTACTTATAAGATATCACTTAGAACTCCTAATTTATTTGTGATCATTACATTTATATTCTTCCGCCACAACTCTGATTTCTTCTTATTCATTGGATGAGAAGCCGGGTAGTGTACATGACACAGCAAAGAATGTCGATCCTATTGAATGGTTTGAGATATGGGGGTATTCCCATCATTTTTTCCCATGGTCAAGAAATTGGGGTGTGACAACTTGGTATCAGAGCGACTTTTGCCCTGCCGTGTACACTACCAAATCTGATCTATCTCGATCCATTCCGCGTTAGGATTTGAAATATAAAAATTTTAACAAACACAAATATGGAAATTAAGGTAGAGACATGTTGATGATTGAAATTAAAATTGCATTAAGCAGAAATTAATTTTACATTGTTAGGCCGTCCAAGGCTGACATAACCCAAATAACATCGTATGGAATAAACATGAAAAAAAAATATAAGTGGATGCTATAAAGATTACTGAGGGGTTTCAAAAGATGAGACCCATGGAGTTTACTAGGCTAAACAAAGATCTATTGCACCTAGCAGTGTGGGTCCGGAAAATGGAGAAGACCTTCACAATGATTGATTGTACCGGAGATTACAAGATTCGGTGTGCCGCCTACATGTTGAAAGGCGAAGCGGATGATTGGTGGAGATCTACGGAGCCTAACCTTATTGTTACCCATCCTAACCTTACATGGGAACAGTTCAAGGAGGCCTTCTTCAAAAATTACTTTCCAGAGAGTTACCAAGAAAGGAAAGTGGCGGAGTTTATGGATGTCTCTCAAGGATCCAAATCAGTCCTTGAGTACCAGCAGAAGTTTGAGGAGCTGCTCCATTTTGCTCCTATTCATTGAAGGACGATGTCGAAAGGGCAAGAGGTTTGAGAAAGGTTTAAGGTTGGGAATAAGCTCGATCTTAGTGTCTTATGGGCCCCAAACCTATGCTAAGATGGTTCAAGTGGCTAAGTCCATTGAGGACAGATAGAGGAACTCTTACCTTGCTCAATCTAGTCATGGCAAGAGGACAGACACGACATCATTTAGCCATGAACCGGACAAGTTTCCTCAAGCACAGTACTCGAGCTATGCTCCTACCCATTATAAGTGTGCGGATTCAACTCAGCCCGCATAGCCTGCTCAGTCTGCAGCTCCTTCCCTACCTACTGGTGGTACTGTACGATGTTACAATTGTAACAAGCATGGGCATATCTCCAGGGCTTGCCCTCAGTCTAAGTCTTGGGTGTCACGAACTACAGCTTAGCCTTCAGCCTTGCAGGCATCTTATTCCAAATTGGTTGGCAAACCCCCTGTGCCGACACAGGGTAATAGAATCCAACCCAAGCATACATTATGACTGATGGCGAGGCAAAGGCAACACCTAGAGTGCTAATAGGTAACACCCTGACTTTGAACTACTTGAGTTAACGTTTTGCATCATGTCATTTCACGCATGCATGGTGGTATGATATAATTGTAACAGGTACCATTTTTATTGCTTCTGTCCCTGCGTACGTTCTCTTTGACTCTGGAACATTGCATTCTTTTGTATCTCCTTTTGCCAAGAAGTTGAGTATTAGCCTGAATAGTCTAGTGCAAGGGTTAGTAGTTAGTACACCTATGGGAGGTGTGGTTAGCTTAGACACAGTTTATGAACCATGTCCTGTACGGATCAGCGATCGAGATATGATTGCACACCTTATGGAATTGGATTTGAAGGATTTTGATGCAATTTTGGGGTATTGATTGGTTGGTAGCTTATAAGGTAAATCTAGCATATGTGAAACAACAAATTGTTTTCAAACCCACTGATGGAGAAGAGTTTGTATTCAAAGGTGATAGGAAGAAGAAATCCAAGAGGCTTGTAATTTTGGCTCTTCAATCCACGAGACTTATGGATCAAGGATGTGGATGCTACCTAGCATTGGTAATTGACACAGAGGCTAAGGTGAAGCCATTAGAAGAGTTGAGTTTCATGAAAGACTTTTCGAGTGTGTTTCCGAATGATTTGAAGGAGTTGCAAGAACAGTTGCAAGATTTGTTGAAGAAGGGTTTCATCCGTCCTAGTGAGTCTTCATGGGGAGCACCAGCCCTCTTGTCAAGAAGAAGGGTGAGAGCATAAGGATGTGCATTGGTTATAGGGAGCTTAACAAGCTCACAATCAAGAATAAGTATCCACTACCTAGAATCGATGATTTATTTGATCAGCTTTAAAGAAGCTAGAGTATTCTCCAAGATAGACTTGAGGTCTGGGTATCACCAATTGAAGATTAAAGAGAGTGACATTAGCAAGACAGCATTCCAATCACGCTATTGTCACTATGAGTTTTTGGTGATGTCTTTTGGTTTGACTAACACCCCAGCTGCATTCATGGAGTTGATGAACCGGGTATTCCAAGATGTGCTAGATAAGTGTGTGATTGTCTTTATTGATGACATCCTAGTTTACTCAAAATCTGAGGAGGGGCATGCGGTACATCTTAGGATGGTATTGCAGCGGTTGAGAGAGAATGGCAAGTGTGAGTTTTGGCTCTCACAAGTAGCCTTCCTAGGCTATGTGGTTTCAACTAAAGGAATCAATGTCGATCTAGGCAAGGTAAAGGTTGTAATGGAATGGGAAGCACCAAAGAATGCGGGAGAGATCCGTAGCTTTCTAGGATTAGCTGGTTATTATCAGTGCTTTATCGAGAACTTCTCACAGATATCAGCCCCCATGACCAAATTGACCCATATAGGAGTGAAATTTGTTTGGTCTGAGGAATGTGAGAAGAGTTTCCAGTCTTGACACTACCAGATCGCACAGGAGGGAAGACTGTCTACAGTGATGTTTTAAGATTGGGATTGGAATGCATGTTGATGCAAAATGGAAAGGTTATGGCTTACACCTCGAGACAGTTGAAGGACTATGAGAAAAACTACCCCACTCACGACCTTGAGTTGGCAGCAGTTGTTTTTGCATTAATGATTTAGCACCACTACTTGTAGGATGAGAGGAGTGAGATCTGCAGGGATTCCATCAATATTTCAATTCATTCTAAAGTTGAGTAAAGTAGTACGAAACCGGATGTGGAAGTTATTATAGAAGTGCCACATAGACTAAAATATAATGTGAATTCATGTTGTGCGGCCCTAGACTAAGGTTTATTGTATTAGGAGAGGTATGCTGGGTTTGGACCTTTAAATTTTAGAAGTACAAGTTCAGAGTTCGAGGATCATGAGTTTTTCTATCACACCAAACCGAATTAAGCTTGAATTTGATGTGGGCCACATGCGTAATGGGATCAAAACTGTCCTGCCCAAACCAGGTAGCCAAGCTGTTTCTTTTTTTTGTGTAAGAATCCCCACCTATCCGAAGCTTTGTAATCGCCAAATTTTGGGGGCAAAATTTTTTCTAAGGTGTGAGGAATGTTACACCCACACCCAAAATCCGGGGTTAATTTGAACTTTCACAGTGGGCATTGCCCCAGTGATTGTTGACACCAGTGATTCGTGAGATGTTATAGTCAAGAGGTTGATTGGAAGTAATGCCAACTCCTTATGTATGTGCGGTGATGGGAAGAAGACCATAGGGAGTACCTGAAGCCCTTTCGGGTAAGTGATGGTAGGTAACTTCACCTGAGATACATGTGAAGTGTACTAAAGAAAATCCCGGGTCAATTGTAATTGATTGAGTACTTGAGTATCATATCCTGGGATACTTGAGGAACCTCCTCAGGTGTGTCGTGGATGGGTCAACAAGTTGTGCATCCTCCTAAAGAAGTAAATTGGGATGAGACCGGTGATCGGCATTTATTGGGGCCTGAGATGACCCAAGGCACCATGGTGAACATAGATTTGATAAGGGGCCGTATCAAGGTGCCTCAATCGAGACAGAAGAGTTACGCCGATGTCCGGCGTAGGGATTTAGAGTTTATAGTTGGAGACGAAGTTTCCTTGGGTATCACCCACCAAACGAGCAGTGAGGTTTGGGAAGATAGGACAGCTGAACCCGAGATTCTTTTGGTCATATGAGGTTTTAGCGTACAGCGAGTAGGAGGCATGTAGTTTGACACTGCCCCATCATTGGCAAGTGTCCGCGATATCTTCCACATATCGATGTTGCAGAAGTACCTCCCAGACCTGACTCGTGTCATAACTCAAGAACAGTCCAAACGTACTGTCGACTTAACTCAAGTGTAGCAACCAACCAAGATCTCGAACCAACAAAAACTCCACCTACGCAACCACCCCTTTACCGAGGTGAAGGAACTCTAGAACAGCCTTTTCGACAAAAAAGCGTCTCGAGAGTCTGAGGTCGAATTATGGGCGACATACCTACAAATCTTCAACCCATCCGATAAGCCAATTTCGAGGATGAAATTCTTATAAGGTGTGGGGATTGTTACACCCGTGACCCAACTCATACTAATAATACTTGTGAACGTGTTGTCGCGTAGCTTGTACAGTGCTTCGAAGTCTCGAAGGAAGACCTTGACTAGGCAAGCATTAGACTTAGACCATGTACGTTGTTGTTTACTCATTTTAAATGATTTGATTCTTGATCATTGCCTTGGCTTCTATGTGTATTATTGATACTCTTTCATGTCCTCCCTTCATGTATAACAACCCCAATTAGAACCCCTTTTAAACCATTACCTTAACATCCTCGAAGTAAACAAGATCATCGGAGTCGATTCAAATTCTGGTTTGCTGTCAATGCACTATAACCATCTTTGAACCCAATTTCGAGGTCCTTCGCTTAGGATTTGATCAATGGTCTCTTCATGAAAAATATATCCCATTAAGTTTAGTTTACAATGCATTTTGAATCGCATCATTTTGTTATGTATTGGCTGAGTTATGGCCAAAATAGTGGGCAGAGGTCTGCTGTATTTTGACCCGGCGGCTCATGCCTAGGAAACTGGCGGACGATGCACACAGTCCACCACTGCATCATCCGCCAAGTACAAAAATGATGCTATTTCAGTCTGGTTTCATCTTGCCTTCACCCAGGGCTTAACCCTTGGTTATTTTAGACTATTTGTGGTCCATATGACCTAACTAAACCCTAAGACCATGACCTAAGACCTATTTGGATTCTATTATGTTTTAAAACCCATTTCAAGCCCCAAATCAACCCCTAACCAAACACACCTTTGGATCCTTATCAAAATAGATGGAAACCATAGCCCTCTCTCATTTCTCCCACCTCCAACACCTGAGAGAAGAGAGAGAACATGGAAGCAAGAAGGAAAGAGAGAAGGAGGAAGAAGAAGGAGAAAGAAGAAAGAAGAAGGAAGAAGATCACTCCCTTGCTGTCCCAAACCCATCTTTGGACCATTTGTGAGCTTCACCTTCTTTTTAGCACCATTGGAACCCATTCTACCCTTGGAGCTCGTGGAGGAGAAGAAGATTGAGCCACTCCAAGCTCAAGAACACCTTACCTCTGTTGTTCCATTGATTTCCCATTGTAAGCAACCCTTTCTCTCTCTATTTCTATTGATTCATCTTAGGTTTAGATGAGTTAATGATCAATATTAGTTCAAATCTTGGGGATTCTTGCTCTAAATGCTTTATCCCTTCTATTTGATGTTAGAAACATTAACTATTAACCTAGAATCACCCATCCTCAGCCCCATGGCTTAATTGCCATGAACCCCTCTTGAAGAACTTCCAATTTGAGGATTCTTGATGTTTGAATCCATCCAATCTCCTTCCAAACCATAGAGCTTCTGATTCTAATTAGTTTATTCACCTAATTGATGCCAAGAGCAACATTTGGAACCCTTGAACACCCCATTCCCTTGCCTTTGGCTGAGATGCCATGAAACCCCCTTTTATAGACCTTCATTTTGAGGTTTTAAGGATTGAACATACAATCCATGCCTTGGGACCTAATTAGGATCCAATGTACATGTTTAATGGCTCATTTGGAGGCCTAATACATTACCCCATAGGTCCCAACTGATCCCATGGCCATTAACCAAGGTTTGGAATCAATCCAGGCTATTTCCTGCACTTACGGGTTCTGGCGGACGATACAGCAGGCGGACGATGCCATCGTCCACCAGGGTAAAATTGAGCACAGCCCGGCTATTTTATTTAAAGGCCACACTGCCTACACAGTCCGCCAGGTGCATGATCTGCTTAGGCCAAATTGGTACTGAATTGGAGTTTTTGACTCCGGACCTTGGACACTGACACTCCCTCACCTACTGTATACTTGTATGATGACATGCTAGGCTAGCGTACATGTACGGGAGGACCATACACTACACAGAAGATAAGATTACCTACACTTCAACGATGTGAGTGGATCGAACACTTGAACTATTTTACGGCGTGTTTTTCATTAGGCATCAAGCTAGGTGTTCATCCTGATTGGTTGTGTGTAAGATATGCATGATTGCTTCATCTTTAACTTAGTTAACTAATGTCAGACTTTATATGTAAAGGAACATGATTAGCTATGCATATTGATAATATTGAGAAGGAGATATGTATATTTTAGGATGCTTTACATATATAATTCTTCTTATTGATTGATTTATGGAATTGATTCGAGTGGTGACCGGCCGACCGCTATTTCGGTATCACACCCGCTGTATTGTTATTTGGTGTGGGTGCAGGCTGGAGAGACGAGAGGATAGTGACCTCTGGATTAGGCACTATGGACTTGATCTCCAGGCTACACTCGCACAGTGTGGGATTGTAAAAATAAATATTGCATTCAATAGTTGTTTGCTGGCTAGGAAGTGATGTAGCCAGTACTACGACCCTTCCAACAGGGGTGTAGGTATCGGGCTAACCCATGGGTCCCGACCGTATTTTGGGGTAACCCACCGTGAAGTCATCGCCGTATTTCGGTGATGCCAGGATGGGGTTTGTATTGGGGGCTCGCGAATAACTCGGTGAGTGAGTCTGGTCTCGTAGATTTCCTTGGTAACATGGGGTTGATATGGTCAGAATACCATCCGTTTATGGCACCGTTATTTGTCATTATGGTACCGTTTGTCGATGATGCTGCCTGTGTTATTGTAGTACTTGACCTAACTTTGGGTGTAAACTGAATGGACGAGAGGATAGTGACCTCCGGATTAGGCTCTATGGACTCGATCTCCAGGCTACACTCGTATAGTGTGGGATTATTTCGGTGATGCCAGGATGGGGTTTGTATTGGGACTCACGGATAACTCGGTGAATGAGTCCGGTCTCGGGGGTTTCCTTGGTAACATGGAGTTGACATGGTCGAAATACCATCCGTTTGTGGTACCGTTATTTGTCATTATGGTACCGTTTGCCGATGATGCTGCCTGTGTTATTGTAGTACTTAACCTGACTTAGAATCTTGTTGCTAGGTGGAAAATTGAACAAAAGCATTCATGCATCATATGTGATGTGCATACTTTAGCATGCATTGATGGTGTATCTATTGTTGTATATTGTGAATGGTTTGATCGCTCGCTGGGCTTTGTAAGCTCATCCCTCAGGAGCCCTTGTTTTTAGATGTGGATACAGGGGCACCAGACACAGTTGAGGGTGATTCGGTGCTACCCTTTGGTGAGGACTTTAAGGCTTGGAGTGCTTGTGAATTTTGAGGATGAATGTAATAATGAAATAATACTTGACTTTCTTCTCTTACTCTTATATGGTGGTTAGTGCTGAAGTTATACTTGTGAATTGAGATATTTGAGTTAAATTGTTTAACTTACTTATAAGATATCACTTAGAACTCCTAATTTATTTGTGATCATTATATGTATATTCTTCTGCCACAACTCTGATTTCTTCTTATTCATTGGATGAGAAGCCGGGTAGTGTACATGACACAGTAAAGAATGTCGATCCTGTTGAATGGTTTGGGATACGGGGGTATTCCCATCATTTTTTCCCATGATCAAGAAATTGGGGTGTGACATTTGTATACATATTTGTATAAGTACTTTACTGCCTTTTAAACCAGAGCATATCTTAACATTGATGTGACAGTCATATATTATGAGTAAGTAAGGATCATAAGGAGCAACCCATCTATCATCCAAAAAAATGCTTACGTACCTTCACTTTTCTTTCATTATTTCTTCTCCTGTAAATAGGATATGAATCTTTTCCTTGCATTGTTTTCTCATTAAAAGATCGAGGATATCGATTCTTACATACTCCATCTCTCATACAAGCATTTTTCTTATTAACATATCCACAAGGTCCATGCATCATATGTTTCACAACCTTCTCATATAAATCTAGATATTTTCTTCCTCAGGAATCTCAGCACAGATGTATCGATCAAATAGATCAGGATTTGTGATCTTAAAATTATTTTGAAGAATGATCAATATATATGCGTGTGGTAATCCCCTCTTCTGAAATTCTATAACATGTACATGTCCAACTACTCTGCCAAAAAAGGATTTCTTGAATAATTTGTCTTTCAGATCATGTAACTTTGCTCGAAAGACTCTTGCTGTAAGATCTAGTCTATCTTGTGGAACCTGCCCTGGGTATAATTCTTACTGTATTTCTCTCCACTCTGGGTTGCATGTCATAGTAATAAATAGATCTGGTTTTCCAAATTCTTGAACTAATGCCATAGCATCAAGGTATCTATGCCTCATATCTCTGGGTCCTCCAATAAATGATGTTGGTAGAACAACCTTTTTCCCAATTTGATCACCTCTTGTTTCTCCAGTTAATACACTATCAACAATCCCTTGATATAGTTCTGCTTTGATATTCGATTGTCTTGATCGGTAGTAATCCAACCTTGTTGATTTTATTTTAATATACATATCAACTACAAATTGATGTAGCAATCGGCCAGCATACAATAGAATATATTAATCAATATCTCGTATTTGTAATCTATGACAATAATATGCTCTTAGAGATACCATGTTTTTCTTATTCTCATCAAAGCCTGCATGTAAAAATCATAAATATAAATAATATTATCTATAATACTTTACTTTTAGTAATAGATTAAGGATATAATCTTTGTATACATACCTTGATCGTTGACGCCTTCATCATCAAATATAGCTTTCTTTCTTGTTATATCTTATAAAATAGTACATGGTTCAATTTTCTTCTTGATACGTCTATGCCATCCAACCTCTCCATTTGGGTATAGAAAAGGATATTGTAACGCATCATAACATCCATAAGAATGATTCACTCAATGCTTTCTACCTAAAAGTCCTTGGATTAATAAATCATATTTTTGCTTTCTAACAAGATTATTACCTTCTATCCAAATTGCTCCAACTTGGTCCACTGATGGTGCATTGTATACTCTCTGATCAAGATTTATATCACTTCTGATCAATAATTCATGGCTCTCCAATGACTGTACATCTTTCAAGCTTCTAAAGAAACGTGCATATGGATTATTTTGAAGTATATCCATTAGTTTTTGCACAATAGGTTCTTTTAGATTATAATTCTCTATTATCTTCATTCTATTATGAAGTTCATTGTTTATATCATAAATGTATAGCTACAAGAAGCATGGTCTGTCCTCTTATTCTGGGGAGATTGGAGGCAAGTTATGATACACTTGATCTTGTGCTCTGAAAGTATATGTGTCTTCTTTAGCGTTTGCTAGTTGTCTATCCAACCTTACTCCTAAAGATGTAAAAGAGAATATGCTATTATAGGCCCGTATGTATCTACGAAACTCAACAGCTTCAGTCTCTTGGGAAGTGAATAATCGATATAATTCATCAGGGATCTTTGAAGGAGCAAGAACAATATTTCCATTGGAATAACAGAATGACGGTGGTTCATATTCTATTTTCTTCGCTCCACAAAAAGTGCATGGGTTAACTTTTTTGAGGACATGTAAATTAGAACATAAAAGTTCGCATTCTCCTAGATATAAAATTAGTTTTTAGAATTAAACATAAAAAAACACTAATCAATTTATATTTATATAGTAACAAAAGTAATGTATTTGTAATGCTTACCACTTAATTCTAGAAGGTTCGTCGACCTCTGTTTTTGTTTGGATGGTTCATGTTGTTCTGTTAACATAAGTACCATATTAGTAATTAGTAATCTTTTAAATATTAATTTTATTTTTAAATTCTATTCTAAATAAATAAATTTAAATTTCACCTTCATCAAGTTCAATATCTTTGTCTCCTTTCTTTTATTTTTTGCATTTCATATTTGGCCCTCCTTTTTTTAACATATCTTTGACGTTGAGTTGTGGTAAGATGATTAGTCATAACTGACTAATGTTTTAGCAAAGTACACAGCAATGAACACACTTGCCTAGCTTCTTTGAGAATATGCAAGGCATTGAGGAGAGAGAGAGAGATAGGGAGAGAAGAATATCAGATACAAGTTATACGTAGGGGAAATAGTACAAGATCAGTATTAAATAATGACAGAGACAGAGAGTTTAATTGTTATATGTGAAGCAATAGAACATTAGATGAACATTAGTTAACAGGAATTAAATTACCTTGCTTTATCTGTTATATTTAACTGAAGAATTAAAATACATTGATCAATCTGTTATATTGTAAAACTAAAGAAGTAGTAAATGATGGTAGTTAACTTTAATTTTTAATGTGGCATAACACAATTACTCTACCTAAAAAGAGTATTTAAATTAATGTGACATAACACAATAATTCTACACCAAAAAAGTACTTTAATTAATAAATCATGCAATTTAACATAACAAATTCATGTAACCCAAAAAGCCTTCTTCAATTAATACAAACACAAACATAGACTGATAGAAGGGGGATATTCGACGAGAGAGAGTGAAAAAGATCTTGTTTAATTTTTCTCTTTCTTCAACTGTGAAGAATATCTTGTTTAATCTTTCTCTTTCTTCAACTTTTTGGATCTTAGGGATAGATATTCTTTGACATCACTGTTAGACTTCCTTTCCAAATCCATTTCTTTCAAATTCTCAACAACAATTCGCTTTGATAATCTGGTTTCATCATTCCTTCTATCCATCCTAAAGTAGAAACGATACATCCTTGATACACAAGATTGTAGTTTCTCAATTTTCTATGTAAGCAATAAGAAGAAGCACGAATCTATTAGTTTATTTTATGATAAATATATTTATTTATAACAATAATTTGAAATAATTAATTATTTTCATACCTTATTAGATTTTTTGGTAAAATGTATGCAGAACACCTTGTTAAGGCCTCGACTTCATCAAATAAGGTTACTATAATTGTGTCTGTGGAATCATTTACTTTGAATCTAACCATATACCTGACAATTTTAAAATTATTAATTATCATATATATTAGATCATATATATTTATAATAATTTTTTGATATAAATTTTGTTAGATGTGTAAAACTTACTTCTGAGTGTAATCAGTAGTTTCATTTTCACATTTCTCATAGTTTGTTGTTGATGATGTTAAGTGTATCTTTTTGTTACATGTTTTGCATGCATTGTTCCAAGGATCTTTACTTCCAATATTAATTATTCTCCCTTCAATGTAGTAATATTGTTTCTACAAAATTTGAAATAGTTAAATAAGTCTATATTGTATTGTTAACTAAGATTTGTACTTTAATTTTAATGATTAAGAATTTCTTATTGATAGTTATCTCAAAAGAAGATGGTGAATTATTTGCGACCTCTTTAATAATCACATATTCTGCATCTTTGTATTTGAAATCTATTGATGAGGTTGGCTTTGCTTTCTTCATTCTAATTTTTTATTTGGACCTGTAAGAAAGAATTTTGAAGAAGCAAATTCAGAATGTTTTAAAAATACTTTTTAGAGTAATACTTTTATAGTAGGGTATAATATAATTACCATTTTTGCAACTCCTCAGCTTCTTTAATTTGGATTGTGGTTGATCCAGTTGAAATAAGTGAGAAATCTAATGATTACAAATTTTGGGATAATTATTCATTGTATAGGCTATTGTATACTGAAATCATCATAATTTTTATTATTAATGTATAAAGATAAATTAAAAATAATACCTTGATATGTTGATATAGTTAATGAACCAAAAGCCACTATTGGCTTCTCTGATGATATATCCATCAACTTTTGAAATTCATTCTTAGCATATTCTCCCCACAAAGTTAATAAGATTTGATCTGAACTGTTAGAATAGACAAGTGTCAATTAAAACGATAAGAAATTTAAATATTATTATATTATTATAATATATATATAATAATAATATTATATTTAAGAAACTAAAAGACTTACTCATTGTTAATAATTTGTAATTCACGCTTTACCCTTATGACATTGCTGGAAATACTTTTTATGATTTTTAGATTCTGAACATTGATAACCACCGCAAGAACATCTGTAAAAAAAAATTGATTAAATAATAATTGTGATTATTGTATGAATAAATTTAATTTAGTTAATTATATAAATATTCAGTTATAAAAAATGATTTGTTGTACGTACCGAATACAGTATTTATTTTGTCCAACCGGATTCTTATCTCCTTTAGGTTAAAGAAGTTGTATTTCTTGTTATCCACATCAATGATTTGCTCGTCTTCCTCAATTTTTGTAAGATTGGTAAAAGTCAATTTAATAATTTTGTGAACATTTGTGAAATTAGGATTAATTCTTTTCACAAGCCCATTAGTTATTAAATATGTTTTTCCCTCTATCAGTGTGTTGTCAAATTTTTGAACTATTTCGTTAAACATCACTGCTTGTACTTTGGTCCCCTACATAAATATTTTTTTTCTTCAATTAATTGAAGCTTGATATATTATCAATGATCAATTCTATAAAGTATTAGTAAATACTACTATAACATACCTCATCATCTATGAGTATTATTTTCTTTTTATTTTTGGTACCCTTATCGTTATTGTAATTTACAAGGTTGCAACATTGAACTACAACAACCCTTACCTTCCAATCCCTTTGGAAAGGCTTTAATTTATTTATTTTGTCAATATTTGTCATAGATCTTGTAGCACGAATTAGAATGTTATGGGTTTCACATGTTAAAACTTCAAACAAAGAGTCTAACTATAGAGTAATCTAGATTTGTGTAGATAGAGATAGTTGGTATCACCCTGTAACGTTATCGTATTCAATGACTATTCACATACATTTTAGTAGATAGAGATTTTGGGTATCACCCGGTAACATTATCATATCCAATAACTATTCATCATCACAATTATAACTAAACAATTAGGTGGTGGACTAAATAATAAATAATAAATTTGGATAAGGTATAAGAATATACAAGTCTCTTTATAACAATTATTAATTATTAATTATTAATATTATAAAAACATGAAGTTTTGTACAAATAGAACACAACAAAATTTATTTGTAAAACAAGAGCATGAAACTCATTTTTTAGTGAACTCAGTCAAAAAAAAAAAAAAGAAGAGAGAGAAAGAGAGACTCATTACTCACAGAAGCCAAACAAAATATATCCGCCGTCAATTTCAGGTATCCGAACAATGCACCAACTTCCCAGCCCCAGCAAATGTGTACTACCTGGAAGAATGTAGATAATTATTTTCACTGTTTACGTTGGTGTAAAGAAGAATATGTTAAAAATTTGAGGGATGGAAGGCAAAAATGTTGTCACATGCACAGACAATGGTCCATATCAAGTCTTGACTCAGCTCTCTTTATGGGAAGATAATTTCTGAGAACCTCTTAGCAAATTATGAAGGGACTTCTCATGGGGATATTTCAATAATGGAAAACACTTATACATGAGAGCATGGATAGGATTTGGGGGGGGGGGGAGTTGAAGAGAGCATAGACATCATTCGAAGGGGGTGAGGGACACTTATGCAGCTATGATCTTTGCTATAATTTTATTTTGCTCTTTGTGTGAGTCATTAGTTTATTGTGCTAAAAGGATTAATGTTCAGAAGCATTCTTTTATTAATCATATTGTTACAACTTATTGGTACTCCTGGTTCTTGTAATTTTCAGGCCCAATGCACAACAGCCAAAGCTTTTTGTTGGAATGATCCTTATCCTCATTTTTGCGGAAGGGCTTGCCCTCTATAGTCTCTTATTTTGGGTATTATTCTCTCCTCCCACGCAGGCCAATCCCGGGCAGACTGAAGATCCCAAAGCAATGGTTATCTTGAACCCCTTCCTGTCAGCATTTAATACTGAAGGGGAAAGAACTACAGGAATCAGATTATCTTTGATTTATTATTTATTTGTGGGTGGGCTACTTAAACTAAAATGTTTTCTGGGTGGGCTGCTTTGTTACGTTTTATTTTTGTAACGAATTGGTACTCCCAGAAAAGGTAGATAACCAAGTTCCTTCAAGAAATGAGAATTATTCTATAATTGGTGGTGGTGCACTTTCGGTTTTGGAGTTAAATGATGCTAGGTGTATCGAACCAGAAAAAGAGGTATGCTTAACTTTTGCATGATGTTCTTTGCTTCAATTAATTATTATTTGTCTTTGCCTTGTGGTTTTATGTTAAAACAGTTATTAGAAAAGGGTATAATGTGTTACAGTTTATTTATGTAGATTCTATAGCAAATACGAGGCACACATAAAGGAATGACTAGCAACTATGAGGCACACATGAAGGAATAGCTTACTTATTTTTGGGCGAATGCTATATGGCATAAAAGTGTAGAGATTAAAATGTCTATATCACTAATTTTGTTTGATGAACTATCATGTTAATTTGGTTAGGAAATTTTTTTTATCCTTCCTTTTTGTTGTTTGACATATCATGGTGAAATCTGTGGTATTTTTCCTTTCCAAAGACAGCGCCCCAAGGCCGGAGGGCTGGACGGGTTCACGGGGTTTTTTTTTTTACAGATTGCTGGGATGTGGTAAGGCTGAACGTTTGGATAGCAGTGGTTGATTTTTTCTAAGGAGGTTTTCCTACTAAACATTTCATTTCCAAACATCTGCGGCATAGACAGTAGGGAAATGAAGCAGATACAACGAAACATAAGGTTCATAAGAACATCTAAATGAATTATACAAACATATAATTAAAGAGAAGGAACTAAAGATGTAACTGTGAAACCAGCCATACAAATCCAGGAAGAATACTTGTGCAGTTGATTTTTAGATGGAGGACAACCTAAAATAAGAAAGGAAAAAAAAAAAAGGAATTGAATCTTGAAGGTGTAAAAGACTGCTAGAAAGCCTCTTATCGAGCTTTGGAGTTGGAATTACTCTGGAGTCCCTTAAAGCCTGTTTGTATGCAGGGGAGTATGGGGTGGGATAGTTAGGGAAGTGTGCCCCACGTGTAGTGGATTGGAACAGCATGGAAAGAGAGAGAGTTGTAAATAACATAAATTAGAGGAAGGTCCAAGCTAGAGTTTTGTCAAATAACTTAAAATCAGATGGTAGGTTAGGTTTGAGAGTGGGGTAGAGTGGAGCAGTTTAAAGGGGGGGGTAAAACTGTACTTATGGTCAAGTCCTGGTTGCAGTAGGAATGAGGGTGTTTTGTTAATTTTGGGTTCTGAAATTAGGGTTAGGTTGCAGTATTCAGCTACTGGTTTCACACTTGAAATAGGTCTACAAATCAGTGACTAAGTCAGGGGTTGAAAACAGAATCAGATTTAGGCTTTAGGGAGGTTAAGGGTGTGTTAATGGGGGAAAAGGGTAGATTGGGAAAACTAAAAATATGAAGATTGGCTGGACAGAATCTCTTCTAGTTTGGATCGAGTTCATGAATAGGGACCTAGAACATGCTGTAAAAATTTGAATAGGGGAACTGGGGAGGTCTAAACCAGTAGTTCAGTAAGCAGCTGAAGTTGTTGGTTCGTATCTTTGAGAATTGGAGTTGATTCACAGAAAGACTCTAAGCTTTAGGTTGCTATAAGGTAATGTTTCAAACACCTAAATCTTAGATTCATATGTTGAGTATTTAAGGAGTTTTATCGATTAACATTTAACCTAGATATGCTGCTAGAAACAGGGGAAGGGTCTGAAACAATATACAACAAGGTAGAAGGAAGAAGGATAAGAGAGATAAAGAAATAAAGGAAAGGAAGGAATAAAGAGCTTAGTGGAAAAGGTGGATGACTGAATTGGTGGGGAAGGAGAGGAAGAAGAAAGGAGGGGAGAAGAAAGGTATGATTGGCCCACACCACAGCAAACTCAACTTTTCAATATATTTTCATATGTCGAATGGTTTGAGCTACAAGAATATTTAAAGAAAAGAAAAAGACTCTAACAAGGAAACAACTTTACTAAGATTCCTAACCAAAAAACAACTCCAAATTTTTCTAAACTCTTCCTATGTATCCTACCCAAAATAAAAGACTACATAATATTTTCCCAAAATAAAATAAAACTTCGTAAATATCCTACTGAACCAACCAACCATACTTGGACCCAGTTTTTGGTTGGGGCTTTCAAACAGGTTTGGACAAGTATAAGGAAATGCTCTTGCATCAGTTCTGCTTGCCATTGGCTAGGATCAAAAGACCTTAAAAGGGAAAGAGCCTATGGGGGTTTCTCCTTGCCAGGGGTAACTTGGATTTTCATGAGAATTTTAGAGAAAAGAGCCACACGGGGTTCTCCTTTAATTCAGGCTAGGATCAAAAGACCCAAATAAGCTTGCGGATAATGGGCCCTTGCACAAAATTACAATGCGAATAGGGCAAAAGGAATGACCTGGTAATATCAAAGGAGATATGAACAGAACTGTGATAGAGAACTTCTGGAAAATTAAAAAAAGAACCAGAATTTAGGGTTTAGGAGTGATTAAATAATCAGAACATATGATACAGCTTAGGCTGAAACTACAACCTAGTGGTCTGTAGGACCCAAGACCTTATATTCAGCCTGCACACAACATAGCACAGTATGCTAGATCTAAACAACAATCATCTAATTTTTACCAAAAAAAACAACAATCATCTAATTTTATGACTACGAATGTACCCATTCTGTTTTAATTAAATGTTTTTCTTTTTATCAAAAAAAACAAAAAAATCTGGTGGGAGATTTTCATGTTGTTGATCAAAGTTATTATCTCTCTTTATTGGAGTTCTTGTACCAAAGTATCAAATGTGAGGCAGGTTTTATATATGAGGGACTTTTGGATGTTTCTGTTGGTTTCTACTGCTATCTTACCTGATTTAATTCGGTTTTCTTGGACAGTATGGGCAGCTATTGATGGTCTGTAGGACCCAAGACCTTATATTCAACATGCACACAACATAGCATAGTATGCTAGATCTAAACAACAATCATCTAATTTTTACCAAAAAAGACAACAATCATATAATTTTATGACTGTGAATGTACCCATTCTGTTTTAATTAAATGTTTTTCTTTTTATCAAAAAAAAAAAAATATTCTGGTGGGAGATTTTCATCTTGTTGATCAAAGTTATTATTTCTCTTTATTGGACTTCTTGTACCCAAGTATCAGATGTGAGGCAGGTTTTATATATAAGGGAATTTTGGATGTTTCTGCTAGTTTCTACTGCTATCTTACCTGATTTAATCCGATTTTCTATGAAAGTGTAGGCAACTATTGACGGTCTGTAGGACCTGTTGTGTTAAGAAATCGTTGAGCGGTCCTGCGAGTGCCGTCACCTGCAAGTGGACCAAGGGGTCAACAGAGAGAACCGGTGTGGTTCTGGCCTGGGGCTCTCCGATGCCAAAGTTAGATCTCCTGAGCAAATAGATGAATAGTGATTATTCAATATGAGTTTCAATCCCCTTAATGGGGTTGTGTACCTTGCCTTTTATAGTAGTGTATGACGGTGTGGAGAGTCCCAGTTTGATGGCGATTGTGCCGTTGAGTAGATAGAGGCCCTGGGTAACAGGGCTCTATCCCGATTGGCCATCTCCCCATGGGAGGGAGTGTCCTGGTGGTATCAAGATCCTTGTTGGATAGATACCTGCGTGTGGTGATAACGTCATTGGTGCTTGAATCCGTCTGGGTGACGTGACTTCTAAGCGGTGGCCTAGAGTCCTAGTGCTGACATGAGTCTGTAGTGACACGATTGGGTCATAGACGAGTGGCCCGGGTGTCCATGTACATCACGTCCGCATCCACGATGCCACGCCTGAGTGAGAGGCCGCACCTGGGTGCAGGCTGCGCCTGGGTGGGGCCACGCCTGGGTGCAGGCCGTGCCTGGGTGAGGCCGCGCCTGGATGCAGGCCGCGCCTGGGTGTAGGCCGTGCCTGGGTGAGGCTGCGCCTGGGTGAGGCCGCGCTTGGTGTAGGCCGCGCCTAGGTGAGGCCACGCCTGGTGTAGGCCGCTCTTGAGGGAGGCTGTGCCTGGGTGAGGCAGGTGCAGGCCTCGCCTGGGTGCTGGCCGCGCCCGGGTAGGACCCCCGATTCGTTCTCCTTGGTTCTGGAGCGGGTCGCCCTGTGACACATGGCGGCCGCCGATTGGTCCAGTGAATCTTGGATGTATCATTTGCCCCCCACTCTCTTGAGATAGGATGTCTAAGAGAGTAGATGCCTTTACATAGTGAGGGGTCTGCTACGAATAAACTTTCTTTGCTGGGCTTTCCTGTAAATCTATTAGTGAGGTAGGAGAGGTTGGGGGTTCAAACCTTTCCTCCACTTTTTCTACTTTTGTTTTTTGTAGATATATGTTCCTCTCCTTCACTTTCTCTTCTTTCACTTCTCATTTCTCTTTCTTACTTTTTGTCTCCCATTTTGCTCTTCTTTAATTTCCCTTTTGCATTCCACTTTTTGTCTTTTGTCCTCTTTTTGGTGCCACCATGTGCTTGTCTTTGGGTCACCTAGACTAGTATCCATTTTGCTTGATTTTGGGTCCTTGTGTTTGCTTTGTGCTCACTTGGTGCCTTGTTTGTTTGGAGGGCTTGAGTGGTGCTTTGCTTGAGTGCCTTAGGCACCGAGGCTGCGCCCGGGTTGCCACGCCTGTGGGGCGTGAGGTCGCGCCTGGGTCACCGCTCTTGTGGGGCGTGAGGCCACACCTACGGGTGTGAGGCCAAGCCTGTGGGGCGTAAGGCAGCGCCTGCGGGCACCGAGGCCGTGCCTGTGGGGTGTGAGACCTCGCCTGTGGGGCGTGAGGCCGCGTTTGGGTCGCCTCTCTTGTGGGGCGTGAGGCCGCGCCTGTGGGGCGTGAGGCCGTGCCTGGGTTGCCGCTCTTGTGGGGCGTGCAGGCCGCGCCTAGGTCACGGTGCCTGTGGGGTGTGAGGCCGCACCTGGGTGGTCGCACCTGCGGGAGTGGGGCCGTGCTTGGGGTGGCCACGCCTATGGGTGTGAGGCCGCTTGGTCGTCGTGCCTGGGTGAGGCTGCACCCGGGTGGCCGCCGCCTGCGGGTGTGAGGCCTCACCTATGGTGGCCGCGGCGTGGGTGTGATGGACTCTCATGCTTCTTCACTTTTCTTCTTCTTGTTTGTGATGGATCTGCTGTTTATACTTTGCAGGTGGCCTTCATTTCATTTTTCTTGCTAGCTTCTCGTCTGGGAGATCGCTTTCTCGAGTAAGTAGTCCATTCCTATCTTATCATTCATGTCGTTTCTGGGTGACCTTGGCCCTGCTTCAGTCGTGGTTGGATCTTCAGAGGAGCGTTCCCCAGGATCGCCTTCTTCTGTGGGTACTCCATCCTCTATACCCTCCCCCAGTGCTATTGATGGAGGTACGGGACCTTCTAGTATCTCTGGTCCCAGTAGGGATCGTAGGCCCTCTGGGGCGGCGTCCTCAGTCGCCGGTCCTGCTGATAGGTTGGGCCATGTTGCTAGCATCTTGTCACCTTCTGACTTGGTCTCCCTCCGTGAGGAGTTCCATATTCCCGCTGAGGTCATGTTGCATACTCCTAGACCTAGCGAATATGCCTTCTCTCACCGTGCGGATGAGATCTGTCTCTACCGTTCCTTTTTTCTCCAGGGCCTTCGCCTTCCTATCCCTCGCTTTGTCGAGTTGGTGTTAGAGCATTGGCACCTCACCCCTGGGCAGGTGTTGCCCAATTCTTGGAGGGTGATCTTGGGTTTCTATGTCTTTTTCGCCCGCCTGGGGCGTGCCGCCACTGTTCCCCTGTTCTCCCACTTTTATCTGTTGAAGAAAGGGAATCATGGATGTTATCCCTTTGCTCGTCGCGTGCTCAAGGGGCCCTATGCCTCTGTGGAGCTTCTCACGGGGATCACTAGCAACGTGAAGTATTGGAGGGATCGCTTCTTTTTTGCCACGATCCCCCGATGCCCACTACGAATTGTTAGGGAAGTCATTAACCTCAAGAGGGTCAATCAGGGGCTTGAGCTGAGTGATTTTGAGGGTGACTCCTTCAAGTTGTGCCTGGGTCGCGATCCATTCCACATCCAGGAGTTGGACTCGGAGGCCTTCCTGTCCTGCTGGAAGCTGAGTCTTAGTAAGAGCACTGTCTTTTGTACTTGATTGGCATGTTTGTTTTTGAATATATATGTCATCTGACTGGTTGGGCGGTCTATGTAGTGGATATGCATCCGAACTTTAGTTTGCTCCGTGGCAATCTGCGGAGGAAGGCCGCTTCTTAGGGTGGTCCATCTGCTAGAGTGATCGATTTTGGTGGTCCTTCTGCGCCTGTGGCTGTTGGAGCGAAGCGAAAGGGTGGTCTAGGACATGCCCATATGACGAGCTCTGGTATGCGTGTCCTCCTTCCCCGTACTTCTCTTGATGATGATGGCATTTCGGGCTCTGTGCCTCTGCCTCCCTCTGTCTCCCTTTCTGGGTCTTCTGCATTGCCCCTCTCTAAGGGGAAAGGGGTGAGTTCCTCTGGTGGTACTGCCACTGATCTTCCCGTGTTGGATGAGTCCCTGGTGATCTCCTTGGGCAGGCTAGAGGGCTCTACCTTGGCTGGAGCCGGCGTGTCGCGGGAGTGGGTGGATAGGCGTAGGCTCCCTACCGCAAGGGTGGTCTTGCAGAGGCTTAGCGATGCATGTCTGGCCCAGACTGTCTACCATGATATGGCTTCGGTGAGTTATCCCTTTTTTTGTCTCGTAATGTTCACTAGTCCACTTATGCTTAGAGTGTTTTATCGCTTGCCATGTTGATTGTAGGTCCATCACCGTGTTACTGAGGCGGTGCTTCGATTGGAGAGTCACGCTTCTCGCGAGGTACAGATACAGCGCACCCTGCGTGACATGGAGAGGGAGCTCCAGGGACAGATCGATGCCTGTGAGAGGGCCGAGGCCGACGCTCAGAGGGCATCGGGGGAGCTCGCGGTGGCATCTGGGAAGCTCCTGGAGGTGTCTGAGGAGCTTCGTGTGACCTCTGCTGGTGCGACAGAGAGCTCGGCTAGGGTTCTTGCCTTGGAAGAGGAGCTTCATTCGTTGAGGAGGAGACATGAGGTGGAGCTGGCATCTGTAGGCGAGCGAGCTGTGGCTGAGTTTCAGGCATCCTCGGCGTTCTCAGCGCTGTATCAGGCGCAGCTTCAGCCTGCCTATGAGGGAGGGGTCCAGGACTTAGCCGCTTGTGTCCTGGAGGTGACCCCCAATTATGACTTCTCTGTCTTGGGGTTCTCTAAGTTTGCTGTGGCGCTTCCGGGTGTAGCGGTGGTGGAGAGCGTTCCAGTGTCAGAGGTGTAGGCTACCCTACCTGAGGGGGGTGCTGCTACGCGTCTTCTTGAGGTGGACATGATGTCTCCTACTGGGTCGGAGGTGACCCACCCCTCTGTGGTCCCTTGACCCTACGGCCGTACCGATCTTGTAGATGTCTTGACCTTTTTCCTTTTTGAACTTGAGTTGTAACTATTATGACTTCTCTATGTGATCGTCGTTGCTTTTCTTTGATTGCATTGTCTCTTGGTGGTTGTTTCCGCGTTGATGCCCTATGACCCTTGATAGTCATAGGATTTTGGTAGTGGCGTTGTGCCTTGGTGGTCATCGGACCTTGGTGGCTTAACACCTTAGGCGTAGAGCCTTAGTGGTGGCATGATGCCTTAGGCATAAAGCCTCGGTGGTGGCATGACGCCTTAGGCATAGAGCCTTAGTGGTGGCATAACGCCTTAGGCTTAAAGCCTCGGTGGTGGCATGACGCCTTAGGCATGGAGCCTCAGTGGTGGCATGACGCCTTAGGCATAGAGCCTCAGTGGTGGCATGACGCCTTAGGCATAAAGCCTCGATGGTGGCATGACACCTTAGGCATAAAACCTCGATGGTGGCATGATGCCTTAGGCATAAAGCCTCAGTGGTGGCATGACGCCTTAGGCATGAATCCTCAGTGGTGGCATGACGCCTTAGGCATGAAGCCTCAGTGGTGGCATGACGCCTTAGGCATGAAGCCTCAGTGGTGGCATGACGCCTTAGGCATGAAGCCTCAGTGGTGGCATGATGCCTTAGGCATGAAGCCTTAGTGGTGGCATGTTGCCTTAGGCATAAAGCCTCAATGGTGGCATGACGCCTCAGGCATAAAGCCTCAGTGGTGGTATGGCGCCTTAGGTATAAAGCCTCAGTGGTGGCATGACGCCTTAGGCATGAAGCCTCAGTGGTGGCATGATGCCTTAGGCATGAAGCCTCAGTGGGGGCATGTTGCCTTAGGCATATAAAGCCTCAGTGGTGGCATGTTGCCTTAGGCATAGAGCCTCCGTGGTGGCGTAACGCCTTGGTGTAGTGGCAGTGATTCGATTGAGTGGTAGAAGAAGACAAGTATTCCTGAAACACCTCTTTATTTTGAATGAAAATTTTCAAATTGCCCTTGAAACAATGATGTCGTCTACTGCTACTACTGTTGTTACCACTACCACTACTGCTACAACTTGACTGCTACTATTGATGGAGCTGTTTGCTTCTACTGGTAATACTTCTTCAGGTGTTCTGAGTTCCAGGTACGGTCTACCTTCTTACCCCCCAGAGTCTTCAAGCGGTAGGTCCCTGGACGTATCTGCTTGGAGACTATGTAGGGTCCTTCCCAGTTGGCGGATAGCTTCCCTGCCTTCTGTGGCTGTGATGCACTTGCCCTCCTTAGGACTAGATCTCCCTAGTATAATAGCCTTTTCTTGACCCTGGCATTATAGTATCTGGTCGTACGTTGTTGGTAGGCGACGTTCCTTAGTAGTGCTCTCTCACAGACCTCATCTATAAAGTCTAGGTTCGCCTGTAGTCCGTCGATGTAGGTACATTCGTTGAAGTGTAGAACCCTATGGGACATGGCACAGACCTCTACTAGCACCAATGCTTCAATGCCATATGCTAGGCGGAATGGGCTCTCTCCTGTGGGTGTCCGTATTGTAGTTCGGTACGCCCATAGGACGCTTGGTAGCTCTTCGACCCATTTTCCTTTGGCTCCCTCTAGCCTTTTCTTGACTCCTTCTAGTAGTGTTCTATTGGTGACCTCCACCTGACCATTGGCCTGTGGGTATGCTATCGATACAGGCCGATAGTCGATGTTGTAGCTGTGACAGAATGCGTGGAATTTGGGGTTGTTGAATTGTTTGTCGTTGTCTGAGACGAGGATCTGTGGTACCCCAAACCTGTAGATGACGTTATCGCGGATGAACTTCTCCATCTCTGTCTCTGTTATCTTGGCCAAGGGTTTAGCTTCGACCCACTTGGTGAAGTAGTCAATCGCGACGACCAGGTACTTTTTGTTTCTCGGTGCTGCGGTGAAGTTGCCTAAGATGTCCAGTCCCCACATGGCAAAAGGTATGGGGTTGAGGATTGATGTCAGCTTGGTGGCGGGTGGGGTACTGGGGCGAACAACTGACATTGCTCGTACTTCTTGGCATATTGGATGGCCTCCTCTTACATTCGTGGCCAGTATAGTCCCTGGCGAAGGATTTTGTAGGCTAGGGCTCGTCCCCCCATGTGGCTTCCACATATTCCCTCATGGACTTCTGCTAGGGCGTACTCTGCCCCCTTGGGTCCTAGGCACCGGAGTAGTGGTGTTGTTGCCCCCTGCTTGTACAGTACCCCGTCTAGGACGGTGTACTTTGTAGCTCTCATCCTGATCTTCCTTGCCTCAACCTTGTCTTCTGGTAAGACGTCATTCTGGAGGTAGTTGAGCAGAGGGTCCATCCAGCTAGGTCCCTCCTCGATTTTGTTAACCTGCTTTTCCTTATACGTTGGCTCATGCAGGATCTCAACATAGACTGCGCTAGCCAAATTTCGGAGTTCCTCATTGGCTAGCCTGGATAGGGCATCGACGGCGGCGTTCTCGTCCCTGGGAACTCGAACCATCTCGAACTTCACGAAACCCTCGATCAATGCTTGAGCACATGCTAGGTATGATGCCATCCTATCATCTTTCGCCTCATACTCTCCATTCACCTGATTCACCACAAGTTGGGAGTGGCTCCGGGTGGATAGGTGTATGACTTGGAAGGCTCTGGCCACCCGGAGTCCAGCTAGTAGTGCTTCGTATTCTGCTTCATTATTGGATGCTTGGAAGGTGAATCAGAGAGCATATTGGATATGGAATCCTTCGAGGCTGGTTAATATGAGGCCAGCGCCGCTTCCCGTCGCGTTACTCGACCCATCCACTATCATGCCCCACGATCCGCGATCCTTCTCCTCGGGCTCCCCTATCTCTGGTTCGATCTCAGACAGGGTACACTCTGCAATAAAATCTGCAAGAGCCTGGCCTTTGATGGCTGTCCTTGGTTGGAACCTGATGTCATGCTCACTTAACTCCACCGCCCATGCTATTAATCGTCCGGAGACGTCTGGCTTGTGGAGTATCTTCTTCAGAGGTAGGTCTGTGAGGACCGTGATGGTATAGGCTTGGAAGTATGGTCGTAGCTTCCTGGTTGTGATTACCAATGCATAGGCTACCTTCTCGATCCTAGTGTACCTGGTCTCTACATCGATCAGAACATGGCTGACGTAGTAAATAGGCCTATGGACTTTGTTTTCTTCCTTTAGCAGTACTGCGCTGACCACGACAGGGGTGGCGGCCAGGTAGAGCTGCAACTCTTCGTTAGGTTCTGGTCGCCCAAGTAGTGGTGAGCTCTCTAGGTACTCCTTCAATTCTTCGAACGCCTTCTGGCACTCTTCCGTCCATGTGAAATCTTTAGGGCTTCAAAGGTTCTTCAATGTTTTGAAGAATGGTAAGCACTTATCACCTGATCGTGACACGAACCTGGAAAGGGCAGCGACCCTTCCATTCAACCTCTGCACTTCCCTGACCGTCCGAGGAGGTGCCATCTCTTGGATGGCCTTGATCTTGGATGGGTTGGCTTCTATTCCACGTACTGAGACCATGAACCCCAGGAATTTTCCTGACATTACACCGAAGGCGCACTTTGCAGGGTTTAGCTTCATCTGGTTCCTCCTCAGTACTGTGAATGCTTCCTCTAAGTCGATCAGGTGTTGGTTGGCGTGGATGCTTTTCACGAGCATGTCATCCATATATACCTCCATGTTGTGCCCGATCTACTCCTCGAACATCTTGTTGACCATCCTTTGATAGGTGGCCCCTGCATTCTTCAACCCGAACGGCATAACGTTGTAGTAGTAGTTCTCTTTATTCGTCCGGAATGCGGTGTAGGACTCATCACCCTCATGCATGAGGATCTGGTTGTACCCGGAGTAGGCATCCATGAAACTCAGCATCTCATGGCCGGCGGTGGCGCAGATCAGTAGGTCGATCCTAGGCAGTGGGTACTCATCTTTTGGGCATGTCTTGTTCAGGTCAGTGTAGTCAACACACATCCTCCACTTCCCACTTAGCTTTGGTACCATGACCAAGTTTGCGAGCCAGGTTGGGAACTTCTCCTTTCTGATGAATCCTGATTGGCTTAACTTCTCGACCTCTTCCTTGATTACTGCTTGTCGGTCGAGGGTGAAGTTACTCCGCTTCTGTTGAATGGGCTTCCTGGTTGGGTCGACCTGTAGTCGATGCTCTGCTATGGAACGTGGTATTCCCGACATGTCGGAGGTCGACCATGCAAAGACATCCATGTTCGCTTGGAGGAGATGTGCAAGCCCTTCTTTCTATTCCTTGCTTAGTAGTGAGCCGACCTGAATGACCTTGGAGGGGTCGTCCCGGCTGAGGAGCCATGGGATGAGGTCTTCCACTAGTCTTCCCCTTCTCTCTGTCAGTTCATCTCTCTGGTCACTGACCATGTTCTCTTGGTAGAGTGCCATTCCACGGGTGTTACCATTGTTCTTTTTCATGAAGGTGGCGTAGCACTCCCTTGCTTTCTTCTGATCTCCTCGGACTTCGCCTACCCCATTCTCGGTGGGGAACTTCATCTTCAGGTGAAGTGGCAATATGACTCCTCTAAGGGCTGTCAGAGATGGTCACCCTAGGAGGCCATTGAAGGACACCACGGACTTGACTACCATGAAATTCACCATGATGGTCACTTATCGAGGGTGTACCCCAAAGGTGATGGGTAGTTCTATAGTACCTCTGATGGAGGCAGTGGCACCTGAGAGTCCATGGAGGTAAGTGGGCTCTGGTTTGAGCTAATCATCCCCGAACCCGAACTGTCGATAGGCGTCCAAGGAGAGTACGTCAATAGATGCTCCTGTGTCTATCAGTACCCTGTGTACAGGTCGGTTGGCTACCTCCACCTGTACTACCAGGGCATCTTCATGTGGGAAGTTTAGTCCTTCCAGGTCTTCATCCGAGAAGGAGATCACCGCCTCGGTCTTGGCTATCTTGCTTGGCTTCTCTACCACTCCCACGAACCTGGCATGAGCTTTAGCTTTTTTGGTGGACTCTTGCCCCGGTCCTTCAAGTATGGTGAGGATAGGAGGTCCCTTGGTGCCACTAGGTTCTATTGCATCTCTCCGCTCTTCTGGGCGGTCTCTCTCTCGATCTGTTCTTCTTTTTTCTCATCTAGGTTCCACTCTGTCTCCGTCGCAACCTCTGTCTCCTTGGCCTGAGCGGTTGTCACGTCTCCCCTTCACATACTTGTTCAAGCTTCCTGCTCTTACAAGTTGTTCTATCTCTCTCTTCAATTGATAGCACTCCTTTGTGTCGTGCCCATTCTCTTTGTGGAAGAGACAGTACTTGTTAGGGTTTCGCTTCTCTGGTCCTGCTAGGATGGGCCGTGGCCAATGGAGTAGGTCACGGTCTTGGATCTGCATGAGTATCTGGGACCTGGTGGTGTTCAGTGGTGTGAACTCAGGGGTGCTTGCCCTCTCACTTCTCTCTGGGCGACGGTCTATCCTCCCAGATGGACGGTCACCCTTCTCTTGTCGACGCTCTGTCCTCGACCTCTTACCTTCTTTGCGGTCATCAGGTGCTGACCTCTTGTTGTCCTGCGGCTTGGCCTCGATTATCTTCGTTCTAGCTTGTAGTACCTCGACCAAATTTGCAAACTCGTTGCACCACTCCAGGAGCTCTTCCACAGTCCTGGTCTCATGACGTGCCAGGTCCTTGATCAGGTCCAGATCCCTGATGCCTCCTGCTAGGACTGCATGCTGTGTCTGGTCGTCCAAGTCTCGAACCTCCAGGGACTCCTTGGTGAACCTGCTAATGTACTCCCTGAGAGATTCCCCAGGGTTCTGTACCACGTTCAGTAGATTGACGGTGGTCTTCTCTTCTTGACACTACTTTGGAAGAGGGTGACGAACTGTTCGCATAGCTCTGCGAACGAGCATATAGATCTCGGTCGTAGCCTGGAGAACCATGATGTGGCTATTCCCTTGAGGGATGCAGGGAATGCCCAACAGGAGACCACGTCCGACCCACCATACAACGTCATCATGCCATTAAAGTAGTTGATGTGGTCATTAGGGTCAATGGTACCACTGTAAAGTTCAAAGGTGGGTAGTCAAAACCTGGAAGGTAGCGTGGCTGACATGATCTCTGCCGAGAATGGGTGTTGTCCAGGTATGGAATATGTCTCGCCTTTGGTCTACTTCTTCAACCCTTCCAGCTTCTCATCCAGGTCGCAGAGTCTTCGATCGAGCTCCTCATCACGTGTCTGTCCCTGACGCCTGGCTGGTCGTTCGCTGTGACCCCGTTCACGCTCTCTCCTGGATGTCCCCTCCCGCCTTGAGTGTTGGTGGGATGGTGAATGGTCATGCCATGATGAACCCTGTCGTGAAGGTTAGGGGCTTTCCTCTCTGTAGGTCCGGCTTCGTCGTGGTATGTGACCTTCTTCAAGTCGTCCGTCGAACACAGACCTCCGGACCGATCTCTGCGGGCTAGACACCCTCGCCCTGGGTGTTGGCGTCCTCCCACGTTTTGACAGTGGCGAGAGGTCTCTTGTTCTCCTGGGACGCTGGGAAGGCTCCCCCCACTGCGGAGTGGGGGTTGCCCGTTGCGCAAATCTCTCTGAGCCCACGCCCCTGGGAGATGATCTCCTAGGGTTCAGCTCTTGTCGAGGTACGGACTCCACCCTTGCTGATGGTGACGTCCTTTGGCGGTGAGACATCGCACGCTGTGTCAAGTATTCTTGAAAGAGTCATTGTTCATCAAGGATTTGTCGTTGCAGGTCGTTGATATGACCCACAGTGGCTGGAGCATTGGGGTCAGGTATCACCTTCACTACCACATCGTCTGCCTCGTCATTGTTGGTCTCGTTGACCACAAACTGGTCATTAAGGGGGATCTCTTCCTCTAGAGGGACATGGTCCTAGTCATTGGCTCTGCGGCAAGAGCACTCTGGGGGTGGTGATCCATTCCTTGCTCTGTTGTTGGTGGTGGTAGTCTTCCTTCGTGCCATTGAATGAATATGGAAGCGAGCTAGTAGCTGTAATGGCTAGCGTCGTTCCCACAGACGGCGCCAGTCTGTTGCGTCAAGAAATCGTCAAGCGGTCCTGCGAGTGCCGTCACCCACAAGTGGACCAAGGGGTCAACAGAGAGAACCGATGTGGTTCCGGCCTGGGGCTCTCCGATGCCAAAGTTAGATCTCCTGAGCAAATAGATGAATAGTGATTATTCAATATGAGTTTCGATCCCCTTAATGGGATTGTATACCTTACCTTTTATAGTAGTGTATGGCGGTGTGGAGAGTCCCAGTTTGATGGCGATTGTGCCGTTGAGTGGATAGAGGCCCTGGGTAACGGGGCTTTATCCCGATTGGCCATCTCCCTGTGGGAGGGAGTGTCCTGGTGGTATCAAGATCCTTGTTAGATAGATACCCGCGTGTGGTGATAATGTCATTGGTGCTTGAATCCGTCTGGGTGATGTGACTTCTAAGCGGTGGCCTAGAGTCCTGGTGGTGACATGAGTCTGCAGTGACACGATTGGATTATAGACGAGTGGCCCCGGTGTCCGTGTACATCACGTCCGCGTCCATGATGCCGCGCCTAGGTATAGGTCCGCCTAGGTGAGAGGCCGCGCCTGGGTGGGGCCACACCTAGGTGCAGGTCACGCCTGGGTGAGGCCGCGCCTGGATGCAGGTCGTACCTGGGTATAGGCCATGCCTGGTGCAGGCCGTGCCTGGGTGAGGCCGCGCCTAGGTAAGGCCGCGCCTGGGTGAGGCCACGCCTGGTGCAGGCCGCACCTGGGTGCTGGCCACGCCCGGGTGCTGGCCGCGCCCGGGTGGGACCCCCGGTTTGTTCTACTTAGTTCTGGAGCGGGTCGCCCTGTGACACGTGGCGGTCGTCGATTGGTCCGGTGAATCTTGGATGTATCAGGACCCAAGACCTTATATTCAGCCTACGCACTACATAGCACAGTATGCTAGATCTAAACAACAATCATCTAATTTTTACCAAAAAAAAACAACAATCATATAATTTTATAACTGTGAATGTACCCATTCTGTTTTAATTAAATGTTTTTCTTTTTATCAAAAAAAAAAAAATTTCTGGTGGGAGATTTTCATCTTGTTGATCAAAGTTATTATTTCTCTTTATTGGACTTCTTGGACCTAAGTATCAAATGTGAGGCAGGTTTTATATATAAGGAACTTTTGAATGTTTCTGTTGGTTTCTATTGCTATCTTATCTGATTTAATCCAGTTTTCTTGGAAAGTATGGGCAACTATTGATGGTCTGTAGGACCCAAGATCTTATATTCAGCCTGCACACAACATAGCACAGTATGCTAAATCTAAACAATAATCATCTAATTTTTACCAAAAAAAACAACAATCATCTAATTTTATGACTATGAATGTACCCATTCTATTTTAATTAAATGTTTTTCTTTTCATCAAAAAAAAAAAAAATTCTGGTGGGAGATTTTCATCTTGTTGATCAAAGTTATTATCTCTCTTTATTGGACTTCTTGTACCCAAGTATCAAATGTGAGGCAGGTTTTATATATAAGGGACTTTTGAATGTTTCTGCTGGTTTCTACTGCTATCTTACCTGATTTAATCTAGTTTTCTTGGAAAGTATGGGCAACTATTGATGGTCTGTAGGACCCAAGACCTTATATTCAGCCTGCACACAACATAGCACAGTATGCTAGATCTAAACAACAATCATCTAATTTTTTCCAAAAAAAACAACAATCATCTAATTTTTACCAAAAAAAACAACAATCATCTAATTTTATGACTGCGAATGTACCCATTCTGTTTTAATTAAATGTTTTTCTTTTTATCAAACAGAAAAAAAAATTCTGGTGGGAGATTTTCATCTTGTTGATCAAAGTTATTATCTCTCTTTATTGGAGTTCTTGTACCCAAGTATCAAATGTGAGGCAGGTTTTATATATAAGGGACTTTTGGATGTTTTTGCCGGTTTCTACTGCTATCTTACCGAATTTAATCTAGTTTTCTTGGAAAGGATGGGCAGCTGTTGACTCTCTATATATCTATCTATGGCTGAATAGGGGTCATTCCATTGAAATGTGACAGGTTTGTTGATTGAATATGATTATCAAGTTGTGGCTGTGAATGTTTCAGCTTTTTAGGAATCAAATCGGATCAGAAACATAGTTAATAAATGGTTGCTAACTGTTTCAGTATTCCTGATACAAGGGTCATTCCTTTGAATGGGTGCTAGCTGTTTCGAGAGTCAGGTAGAAAGCTTTTGGGGTAGAGTTCATTCCATTATGGCTTCTTAATCTTATTTTTAAACCTAATACTGCTCAAGCGAAGCTCAAATATCTATATTTTGAAAGCAAAAGGAATCAACAGAAGGTTTCAATAATCAAATAGCTGACCAGTGGGGACTTTGATAGGTAGGACTCTGCCAATGTCCAATAGTTGAGTGTCTCCTGGACAACTCCATGAGTGTGTGTTTTCTAACCAGTAGGAGCACATTAGGTCTGATCGAATCATTGAACCAATAAAAAATAAACCTAACTAAACACTAATACAGTGGAAAGTACGGGTATCGAACTACAGGGAACAGAGGCTAAGTTGCATGAAATAAATCAAGTCTAAGATGAAACTAAAAACGCAAATTAATTAATTTAAAGCTAACACTAGCAACTGATTAAAGCAAATAAAAGATGGTGAGAAAATACTGTTTTTAGGTTGAATCAACTTTAATTTAGATTCATCATTCAATCGCTCTCATATTCGGCTCATGACGACTACAAGCCCCATGACAACCATAGAAAATAGGGTCCCTTCTAGGTATAAAGTATCTTGGTGAAATTGTCGTCCGATCGCTACAATGAATCGAAAGTTCAAAGAACTCGGGTACGCACAATCCACTCAGGTATACCGTATCATCGATACAACCACATGAATCAATTCAATACCATTGCTTGGTAGGTTAACTTGAATCACAGAAACAAATTATCCTAACTAGATGTAAACATGATTACACAAAAATTATAATGGGATGCCTAAGTCTTTTCCAAGCAATCAATAAGAAAAGAGAATGAATAATTAAATCATCTTTAAAGTATCATCTTCCAAAAAAATAGCAGCAAGTTTAGTTACTCATTTAACATGAATTACTAAAGAGAAGTTAGGGATACAAGCCAAGAGAATGAGAGGGAAGAAGAGAGTAGAAGCAATGGCAGCAATGGCGATTCAGGTGCGTGAAGGTGCTGGATGGTCGCGATGGTAGATGCTCTTCCTCTTCTTCTTCTTCTTCTTCTTCTTCAAGCCTTCTTCTCCCAAAACCAAGAACCAGCCAAATCCACAGCCAAGAACGATCAGCTCCACAGCCAAGAAAGATCCCTCTTTATTTTCCTTTTCTCTTTTTTTTTTAAATAGAACCCTTTCAAAAACGTCTCTAGCAACTTCCCAATCCCAGCCAAAATCGTCTCCTCTCTCTATCCATTCCTTTGCTATATTTTTTTTATTCCCTTATTGCCTTCTTTCCCTTATCTTGGTTCCTCCATTTATGGAAGCAAAAGGGGTAGAACAGGAAAACCGTGTGAGGGAGTTGAGAAGGGGATCTCTGATTGCCTTAACAAGTCACGATTCCTTTCTTGTGAGAATCCTCTCTCAACTTGCCTTCTTAAGAACATATCCAGCCAAAAGCCTGCAATCATAGAAATCACATAGCAGTATCAAATCCTTCATAAATATTCAATAAAAACAGCAAGTAAATAGTGATTTCTATCTAAGATTACAACCCAATCACACTCCCCAACTTAGCCTTTTGCTCGTCCTCGAGTGAAAGAGAATAAAGAAAATAACTGACTCGACTCTCTGGTTCATAAACAGTCTATCTACAGATGATACATTCAAAGAGATAATGATAGTTTACTATTGCACATCAACTCATAGGATGCTTGGCTCATGGAAACACAAGAGCTAAGCAACGAACGAGGACTTCTCCTAAGCCATCAAGTGCTCACTTTTTGCTTTTTTAACACACTGGTTCACCATGAATTGTGACATCTAAACCTCTTACAAATGCACATGCTAGCTCGTGTAACACCTCATAATCAATGTAGCTCACTTATTTTTCTCTCAAAACATTTTTCTTTTCTTTTCTTTTCTTTTCTTTTTTTTAAAACTACGTGATTCTCAGATCCGTGCAATGCTCTGGCCTTTTAAGCTTTCTAGAAGGCTCATGTAACGAGCTTTAAGCCAACCACTCCCAAGCCAGATGACTTTAGGGGATTGAGTGTGAAACACTCCTTGGGCTTACTCACTCAAACCAAAAAGGCTACAAGCCCGAACTGGATTCAAGAATACTAGTAATAATAACTAACTGGTCACTCTAACTGTTTTACGTGAGACTCCGGGCTTGTGGCCTAGATGCCCTAGTTACTAAGTTGAAGCAATAGAACTAAACTCTCATGAATTTTTTTTTTTAAAGAAAAAGGATGCAAACACAATTAAGCAGTGCTCTGCCTAAACATTCAAAATGTCACAAACTGGGTAGACCTATGTGTTTAGAAGCATTAAGCAAGCTCACAAATGACAGTCGGAGAAATAAAGGTTCAATACTTAACATTGTGTTGAATTTATTTTCTCACAACCTAGAGTCAAATGCACTGTAAAGTAAAAATATCATTATAAAAACTAAGTGCATGAAAATTTTTCAAGAATGTAGATGAATCAGAGAGTCATATGCAGAAAAATTTTCAAAATCCTCCCTCCCCAACTTAAACGGCATTGTCCCCAATGACGACTAGAGATAACAGAAAGAGAAAAATATGGGAAACAAAGGATGAGGAACGAAACCACCTGGGGTGTGGGTGTACGGCAACGAGGATGATCACTGGAGATAACAACATCATGAGAATTTAACTCTGCTACAGGAGATGGCTCTACAAAATAAATCGAAAAACACCAAACAGCATAAAAAGAAAAACAACAAATGCTATAAATAAAGAAAACATGGGCTGCCTCCCAAGAGCGCTAAGTTTTATGTCTTCAGTCAGACAACAGGAAAGCTCAGGATAGTCCATCAGAAGCATGATCATAGTCCACATCCACTAGGTCTAAAGACTCAATTAATTGGCCATCAACATAGGGTTTCAGTCTTTGACTGTTAACCTTGAAAGTTTTCCCATTCTGTGGATTCCTAATCTCAATAGCACCATGCGGGGCAACAAAAACAACCACAAAAGGCCCATCCCACCGAAATCTCAATTTCCCTGGGAATAAATGTAATTTAGAATAAAAGAGCCAAACATGCTAATTAGGCACAAAGGACTTCCGAACTATGTATTTATCATGAAACGCCTTAGTTCGGTCCTTATAGATGCGTGAGCTCTCATAGGCATCATTGCGCAACTCCTCCAATTCAGATAGTTGTAGACGATGAGTGGAACTAGCCTGAGTCATATCAAAATTAAATGTCTTTATGGCCCAATATGCTTGGTGTTCCAACTCAACTGGAAGATGATAGGCCTTACCGAAAACTAATCGGTATGGAGACATACCTATAGGAGTTTTATATGCAGTTCAGTAAGCCTACAAAGCATCCGTCAGTCTAGTAGACCAGTCCTTACGGTCCGGTCTAACTGTCTTCTCCAATATCCATTTTATCTCTCGGTTTGATACCTCCACCTGACCAGATGTCTCGGGATGATACGGGGTGGCCACTTTGTGGTTAATAGAGTACTTCTTCAGTAAAGCCCCTACCCTCCAATGTCGAAAATGAGAGCCACCATCACTAATGATGGCCCTGGGAAATCCAAAACGGCTAAAAATGTACTCCTGAATAAAAGAGATAACCACCTTGTGGTCATTGGTCTTCATAGCCTTGGCTTCTACCCATTTCGAAACATAGTCAACTGCCACAAGAATATATTCATTACCGAATGAGGCAGGAAAAGGGCCCGTAAAATCGATACCCCAGACATAAAAAATCTCAACCTCTATGATAGGGCTTAGGGGCATCTCATCACGTTGGGACAGATTACCAACTTGTTGGCATCTCACACACGCCTTGCAGAAGGTGTGTGCATCCCTAAATAACGTGGGCCAGTAGAAACCAGACTGCAGTTCCTTGGCAGCAGTTTTCTTGCCACTATAGTGTCCCCCACAGGCGAGAGTATGGCAAAATGATAATATGCTCTGAAACTCACTCTCAGGGATACAACGATGAATGACCTGGTCCGAATAGTATCGGAACAACTCTGGATCCTTCCAGTAGTAGTATCGCACAATAGAGAGAAACTTATCTCGAGTTGCTTTATCCCAATCAGGAGGTAATTGTCCAACTACAAGATAGTTCACTATAATTGCGTACCTTGGAGTCAGTTTTGACACTCATCGGGGAAAGTTTCCCAAACCAACTCTGGTGTGGGAGAGGAATCCAGAAGAATCCAGGATAAATAGTCTGCTACAACATTTTCTGACCCCTTCTTATCCCTGATCTCCAAGTTGAACTCTTGAAGGAGAAGAATCCATCGGATCAGCCTTGGCTTGGTGTCATGCTTTGAAAGTAGGTGCCTAAGGGCTGCATAATCCGAGAAGACTATCACCTTCGAGCCCAAAAGATAGGAGCGAAATTTATCCAGGGCAAAGACCACCGCTAGGAGCTCCTTCTCAGTAGTGGTGTAGTTCAACTGAGCATCAGACAAGGATCTACTAGCATAGTAAATAACAGATGGCTTCCCATCCACCCTTTGACCAAGTACAGCACCCATGGCATAGTCAGAGGCGTCACACATGATCTGAAATGGTAGGGAGCAGTCTTATGACCGAATAATAGGTGCTTCAGGCAATGCAGTCCGAAGGGTATGGAAAGCAATCAGGCATTTTTCATCAAAGATAAATGGGGCATCCTTGGCGAGGAGATTGTACAAGGGCCTGGAGATGAGACTAAAGTCCTTGATGAAAAGCCTGTAAAACCCGGCATGGCCCAAAAAAGAACGGACCTGCTTAACAGTCGTGGGAGGGGGTAGTTTGGCAATCAGATCCACTTTGGCCTTGTCTACCTCAATGCCCTGAGAAGACACTATGTGACCAAGTACGTTACCCTTACGAATCATAAAGTGGCTCTTCTCCCAACTCAGAACAAGGTTATTCTCCACACATCATTGAAGAACAAGAGATAGACGGTGGAGACATGCATCAAAAGATGACCCAAAGATGGAGAAGTCATCCATGAAAACCTCAAGCGAATGGCCGACCATGTCAGAAAATATGGCCATCATGCACCTTTGAAAGGTGGTCGGAGCATTACACAACCCGAACGGCATCCTCCTAAAGGTAAATGTACCGAATGAGCAAGTGAAAGTGGTTTTCTCTTGGTCACCGGGAAAGATAGGGACTTGGTTGTATCCCGAATAACCGTCAAGAAAACAGTAGTAGCTCTGCCCAGCCAATTTTTCCAGAATCTGATCAATAAAGGGCAGAGGGAAGTGGTCGTTACACATGACCTTGTTTAACTTTTGTAGTCGATACAAACACACCAACCCGTAGTGGTACGAGTTGGGACAAGGTCACCTTGGTCGTCAGGGACGATCGTGATTCTGGATTTCTTGGAGACAACTTAAGTTGGACTGACCCACTGACTATCCGAAATAGGGTATATAATACCTGCGTCAAGCCACTTTACTACTTCATTTTTCACTACTTCCCTCATATTAGGGTTAAGGCGCCTCTGTGGTTCTCTCATGGATTTCGCTCCGTCTTCACAATAGATACGTTGCATACAAATAGAAGGGTTAATACCCTTCCGATCAGCTAAAGACCAGCCAATTGCAGCTTTATGAGCTGATAAAACCTCCAATAGGAGGGACTCTTGCCTTTCAGTAAGCTCAGAGGATATGATAACCGGCAAAGTCTCTTCCTTGCCCAAGAATGCATATTTTAAGGTATGGGGAAGAGGCTTGAGTTTCAGTTGTGGAGGGGACTCCAGAGAATAGGGCTTAGGGGATGTAGCCAAGGGTGACAGAGGCTCATATCTATAGGTCCAAGGAGGCTGCCCAGAAGAGGGTTTAAGATCTAACATGGCATTCACCTCTTTAGTATAGGCCTCTTCATCAAAGTCTTCTGCCCCAAAGGACATCACAAGCTGTAGAGGATCATTAGTAAGGATCTGGGGAGTGTACTGAGATACAGCTTCATCAATCATATCCAAAGCAAAGCACTCATCTTCTCTATAGGGTCCTAGGGATGCATTGAAGATGTTTAGCCAAAGCTTCTTGTTCCCAAATGATATGTCCATGGCACCTGACCTGTAGTTAATGCAAGCATTGGCGGTCGCCAAGAATGGACGCCCTAGTATGATGGGGGAAGCTTGGCTGAGGTAGATTCCATGTCAAGGATTAGGAAGTCCATTAGGAAGTATAAATCATCTACTTTCACAAGAACATCTTCTAGAAGTCCACGAGGTCTTTTCACATAACGATCAGCTAACTGAAGTATGACTTCAATGGACTTTAACTCTCCTAATCCAAACTTCTCAAAAACCGAACCAGGTAAGATATTCACACTAGCCCCCATATCCAACAATGCTTTATCAATGGAGTGGTCTCCAATGACACAAGATATGAGTGGTGCACCAGGATCCTTCAGCTTGGGGGGTAGGTCAGTGATAACTGCACTTACCTATTCTGTGAGGTGTATGGTTTTGGGAGTTTGGTTCCTCAGCTTATGCTTCTAAGTGCATAGGTCTTTCAGAAACTTAGCGTAAGCTGGAACCTGTTTGATTGCATCCAATAGTTGAAGGTTGATGTGGACTTGTTGAAACAAATCCAACATCTCCTTCATCTTCTCTCCTTGCTTCCCAAATGGGGGAGAGGATGGAGTTTTGAGAGCATCAGGGAAAGGGCCTCGGGGTGTATACTTCTCGGGTTGAGGTCCCTCCCCAACTGGTTGCTCATTCTTTTTCTCAGTATTTTTCTGGGAATGGACCAAAGAAGGTATAATGGCTCTATTCTCATTAATGAGAGGCCTCAGTGCCTCTAATTCAGCTTCTGCCTGGGCTGGGGTTGACTCTGCTGGTGTGGTTTGTTGAGGGGTATTAGAGGGGAAGTCCTCATAGGTAGGTGGTGTGTCATGTATTTCCACCCTCTTACCATTCCTCAACACTCTAACCGACTGGACTTGTTCCTTACCCCTCCCTATTTGAGCATTATTGGGGCTCCCAATAGGTTGGCTTGGTAGTTGGCCAGTCTCTCTCTTATTGAAGGCTTCCGCAAGTTGACCAATCTGGGTCTCTAGCTTGCTGATAGATTGAGTGTGGGAGTACAATAATTGGTCGTTGATTCCCACTTTCTAGTCAATACCTTTTAGCACCTTCATTACCTCACTCTCAAAAGATGGGGTATGTTGAGGTTGAGAGTAAGGTTGTTGTTGTCCACCCCTATAGGCATTAGGTTGGGCATTGAATGGTGGCCTAAAGGGTGGATTAGGAGGGTTTTTCCATGAGAAATTAGAGTGGTTTCGCCATCCCGGGTTATAGGTGTTGGAAAATGGGTCGTTACCTGGGTTGGCAAAACCCTAAGTGGCTTGTACCTTTTCTTGGATAAATTCAGGATATTGTGCTGCTAAATAACAATCGGTCACATAGTGGTTCGGGTCAACACAGATACCACAAGCTTTAGCTTGCTCAGGTGGAGAAAATCCCCTTAAGATTGATGGGGGTTGGGCAGGTCCTTCGGACAGCAGGTAGTCCATTTTTTTTTACAGCAAGTCAACTTGTGCCTTTATGCCAGCACTCTGGTGGATCTCATAGAGTCCACCTTTTTTTGGTTGCCCAAGAGTGGGGACTTCAGTCCTTGAGGCTGAAGCTCTGTGTTGGGAGTTTTCACTCAGGGTCTCAAAAAGATCCCTTGCTTCATTCTCGCTCTTGTGCATAAACGTTCCTCCACAAGAGGCATCCACCATCTAACGATACTGGTCACTAATACCATCATAGAAGCACTGTACTAATTGCCATTTTGGTATAGCATGATGGGGGTATTTCTGAGGTAGTTCTTTCAGTCTTTTCCAATACTGATGAAATTCTTCACCACTATTCTGGGAGAAGGTGGTGATGGCCCTTCTAATGGTATTGGTCCGGCCTATTGGGAAAAATTTCTTCAGAAACTGCTATTGCATTTCCGCCCATGTGGTTACTTGTGCAGAATCCAAGGAGTGCAGCCAATGCTTAGCTTTATCCTTGAGGGAAAATGGAAATAGCAACAGTTTTAGGGCATCCTCTGAGAGGTCTTGGATTTTTACTGTAGAGCAAATTTCCAAAAACTCATCCAGGTGCTTATAGTGCTCTTCATTATGATGTCCATAGAACAATGGCAGCATCTGGATAATGCTTGATTTAATTTCATAATGAGCAGCCGCAATTGTAGGTCACCCATCCTGATATGGTGTCTAATCCTCCTTCAAGTACGTTCAATTTCGAGGTCAAAATCTAATAGGCCAGGTTGGGTCGAGCGCATACCAAACATACAATGACCAAACTAAACTAGGCTGGGACCGAGCATACAAGTGTATCAACCTAGCTATCGGAGTCCAAACGTAGTAAGTGTAGGGTCGAATGTCCTAATGTGGGACCGATCAAAATAGGGCAACTAAGCTCACGGGACCGCACATACAAAGGTAACCTATACTAAAAGAAAAAGAAAATTACAGAAGTGGTAAAGAAAAATTACAGAATAAAATTCAAATGAAAATTACAACCGTAAATTAAAAACTAAAATTAAAACTATCCTAAAAATACTACCCTAAATAAAATGAAATCCTAAACTAGCGCAGATCCAAGCGTACCAAGGTCAATCCTAAAGTTGAATGGGACCGAAACATACAAGGGTAACTAGGCTAGCGTGGGACCGAATCATACAAGGCTGAAATAAGCTACTAAAAGAAAATTAAAGAAAAAAGTTAGAGAATATTACAGAGGCTATCCGGACTGCAACGGTGTCTTTTTGAAAGAACCAAATCTAGTTGAACCGTATCCCTTCTCAAACAACCTCCAGCGATTCAATACCTACAGCAGAAAATAAAACTGTGAGTCTATCACTAGTACTAAAGACAAATTTAGAATGAATAGTAAAGTAAGCTATGTTAACACAAAAAAAAAAGAAATCAAAATTAACGCTATTGTAGGCTATTAAACTAAGAGATGCAAAAATCAGAAATACCTAAAACGAAAATCAGAAATAAAGATTAATGCAAGCTATTGAAAGAACATTATACGACTCAAAAAAACTCTAGCAATCGTGCTCTAGTTCTCCGGCAACGGCGCCAAAATTTGATCGAGTTGTTGAACCAATAAAAAATAAACCTAACCAAACACTAATATAGTGGACAGTACGGGTATCGAACTACGGGGAACAGAGGCTAAGTTGCACAAAATTAAATCAAGTCTAAGATGAAACTAAAAACGTAAATTAATTAATATAAAGCTGACACTAGCAACTGATTAAAGCGAATAAAAGATGGTGAGAAAATACTACTTTTTAGGTTGAATCAACTTTAATTTAGATTCATCATTCAATCGCTCTCATATTCGGCTCATGACGACTACAAGCCCCATGACAACCACAGAAAATAGGGTCCCTTCTAGGTATAAAGTATCTTGGGGAAATTGTCGTTCGATCGCTACAATGAATCGAAAGTTCAAAGAACTCAGGTACGCATAATCCACTCAGGTATACCGTATCATCGATACGACCGCATGAATCAATTCAATACCATTGCTTGGTAGATTAACTTGAATCACAGAAACAAATTATCCTAACTAGATGTAAACATGATTACACAAAAATTATAATGGGATGCCTAAGTCTTTTCCAAGCAATCAATAAGAAAAGATAATGAATAATTAAATCATCTTTAAAGTATCATCTTCCCAAAAACAGCAGCAAGTATAGTTACTCATTTAACATGAATTACTAAAGAGAAGTTAGGGATACAAGCCAAGAGAATGAGAGGGAAGAAGAGAGTAGAAGCAATGGCAGCAATGGCGATTCAGGTGCGTGAAGGTGCTGGATGGTGGCGATGGTAGATGCTCTTCCTCTTCTTATTCTTCTTCAAGCCTTCTTCTCCCAAAACCGAGAACCAGCCAAACCCACAGCCAAGAACGATCAGCTCCACACTAAGAAAGATCCTTCTTTATTTTCCTTTTCTCTTTTGTTTTTTTAATAGAACCCTTTCAAAAACGTCTCTAGCAACTTCCCAATCCCAGCCAAAATCGTCTCCTCTCTCTATCCATTCCTTTGCTGTATTTTTCTTATTCCCTTATTGCCTTCATTCCCTTATCTTGGTTCCTCCATTTATGGAAGCAACAGGGGTAGAATAGGAAAACCGTGTGAGGGAGTTGAGAAGGGGATCTCTGATTGCCTTAACAAATCACGATTCCTTTCTTGTGAGAATCTTCTCTCAACTTGCCTTCTTAAGAACATATCCTGCCAAAACGTGTTAATGAGGGAGGTAGGACGGTGAGAGAGGAGTAGGACAGGAGAGAAATCAGGGAGAGAGATATTTCTTCTATTTTTTTTTCTTTTTTTTCTTCACATTTTCCAACTTTGCCATAATCCATTTTTTGGCCATAATCCCTCCTTCCTTGAACCGAATTGACTCGACCCAAGAATTAAATGTTAATCATTTAATTTTACTGATGCAATGAGTCCAATATCGAATTTTCTTGAGAAATCTCCTCTTTGTCAAATTATGATAATGCCCTTGAGATGACGATTTGCACACATGAGGACCCTTGGCCCAGCTGGTATTGAACATCCAAAATCAGCTAAGGGGGCTGATTCTATCACTGATTCATGCTTTTCTCCTCCCAAGCCTGCAATCATAGAAATCACATAGTAGTATCAGATCCTTCATAAATATTCAATAAAAACAACAAGTAAATTGTGATTTCTATCTAAGATTACAGCCCAATCAAGGTCTGGTGAGGTTCTTGTAATAAGATTAGGGCTTGTTAAGAAGAGAATTGAAGTTTCAAAGAAAAATAGTAGCAGAATAAGAAGTATAAGAAACAGTGAATGGCAAAATAGAAAACAGAGATTAAGTAATTGAACTGAAGAATAGAATACTGTAACCTGTTCAACCTGTACTTAGATCTCAAAATGTGCCTCAAATTTGAAGAAACAGTAAATAGAAAATTGAAGAGAAAATATGAGATATATAATAGTGAGAAGAAGAGGAATGCTTGGGAATAAGAGAAGAGATCTGAGAAGATACCTTTCTGATGCAGCTGGTAATTTATCAAAGACCAAAAACACCTTAGACACTCAGGATTCTTTTTTTCTCTTCTATTCAGCTGGTAATTCTCCCCCTTCCCCCCCTTTGCATTTAAATTGACTCAAAGTCCTAATGCTATTTAAACTCTATTTTAGCTTAAACAAAACAAATTTAGAAACCAACTGTATGTACCCAAAGTATAATAGTTAATCCCCTTGTATGACTGTTACTAATAGGACACATAACTATTAGATATAAGGCTCTTTTGCCTCACTAATGACCAAAAATCTAGCCACTAAATAAAAATTATAGGTTTGTCACAGTTACACGTATTGTACCCAGTGGAGCTAGTCCTGGCCTTCTGTTTAGACCTTCGGGGTACTCTGCATTACATTTGTATGGAATTTTAAGAGGGGCTTCTCTTGAAGTTTCATCATTTAGAAGCCACATGTTGCATTAATCAGGCTGATTCAACTTCGGCTTGGTAGATCACCCTTTAGACCGTCTTTATGTCAAATTTCATTGACTATCTTAACAATATTGCCCACCATCTACAGTAATTTCTATCATGCCTTTTCAATTATCAAATCATTAGAGGGATAGATGGGGGACCATGTGGATTAGCCCATCCATCAAGTTTTTATGCGAAAATCAAATGGCTCGCTTTGTATTGGATATTTTCCCTAGCTATCTAAATCTTTCCTGACATTGAACTGTTGATTGTGCATATTGTGCGATGCTTCTAGGTTGAAAATTCATGATGGAGGGTGATGTTGATAATTTATGTCCATAACATTTGGAATCCAATGGAACTTCTATATGGCAGTTTTTGGGCTCATCAGGAGAAGGCAGTGGTAAGGCTGAAAGTTTGGACAGTAGTGGTTGATTTTTTCTGAGGTTTTTCTACTAAACATTTCATTTCCAAACATCTGCGGCATAGATAGTAGGGAAATGAAGCAGATACAACGAAACATAAGGTTCATAAGAACATCTAAATGAATTATACAAACATATAATCAAAGAGAAGGAACTAAAGATGTAACTGTGAAACCAGCCATACAAATCCAGGAAGAATACCTTTTGTATACATTTTGGTTTGCTCTCTTGAATACTATTTTGTTCACTAACTGTTATCTGAGTTTCTTCTCAAGTTTGGGCAGATCCTTAGGCTGTAGTAGACCCCAAAGGCAGTATCATCGGTCCGAATAATGGATGGTCCACACAGCCTTCTAGAAGACTGTGGCAACACCTTATTGGCTTGGTTTCTAATTCTGTCCTGCTAGTTTCTATTTTACACACAATATTTTGTCTCATCAGTTACTAATTCCATTCCTCACTTTCTATTTTTGTATACACTAGCTATTTCTTCATTGTAGTTGTTACTATTTTCTGTTGTTTCGTATTTTAAGTTTCTAAATTTTAACAGCTTTCTAAACTCAAAATATGAAGACCGGCTAGTCAGTATCTCTTCTAGTTTGGATCGAGTTCATGAATACTTGGCAATCTTCTAGAAGGGGGGAGGGGGGAGAACCTGTTGTAGGATAGGGTTATAAAATTTTAACCCAATATGTAATCAATAAGTAGCTTTTAGGCATTCATGATCTAATTAAGCAAATAAGGCTTATGGTAACTTAGTAATCCATAGATGTATAGTCTCCTACAGAGGAAAAATAGTAGGACCTGTGATAAACTCTTTTATGGGAGTGTCTCTCTCTACCAGAAATACTTGCAGGAAAGAGAGTCGATTGCTTTAAAACCATATATAAAAACAAATCCAACTTAATAAGAACCAATCTATAACCATAGAAAATAGGAGAACCCATTATCTTATACAAGTAGAAAAATATTAAACTGAACAAAGGAAGAATAGATTCCTCTGAAGAAAGAAGCCAAAAACAAACTTCCATAGAAACATAATCCAACTAAATTGCAAATTTAGCACTGAAGAAATCCCATAACAAATAAAACATCAGAAAAAGAAATTCGTTACTGAACAACAATCAAATACAGTAAGAATCCCTTATGCCCAAATCGTGTACTTACCAAACTCAAATAACTTTTGCAATCTTCCCTTGTTTCCTGGAGCTTGAAGAGAATGCAATCTGCTGGGTGAGAGGGTGGGAGGCAGATTCTATACAGCAATGGAAAGCGTCAATGGGAGGTGTCCATTCTCGGAGCCCAGAATTTTAGTGTGCGACAGTTGAGTTGATGGAAGGAGAAGGGCAGTTGTGGGGTTTGATTCTTGCGTATGAGAGGGATAGTGGGAAGAGTAGGGGATGTGTCGGTTCGCGTGGGAAAGAGGATTTGAAAGAGCTTTTTGACAAAAACCCAAAATCCTAATACCGTTACAATAACCCAAAATCCCAAAACTCATATAATACCCAAAACCATCAACTCTTGTTGTTTATGGGTTTAAAACACCATAAAATAATATAGTAGAATAATAAATAGGTGTTTTGGGCCGGGGAGATGAGATTAGGGAACGATTGTGCTTCACTCACTGCTGAGACACTCAAAGAATGCAGAGAAAGAAGGAAGGGGATGGGCGAATTTATGGGGCTACAGATCCTCGGGACCATGGTTAATGGGACCACTTTAGACAGTGGGTCCCACTAAGACCAAGGTAATTACACTTCTTTGTGTTTTTTTTTCCCTCCACAAAATTAATAAAAAAATAAATATATTATATAACGGAGTGTTGTTGGCACCGTTTCAATGAGCCCACTCTTATTACATGAACCAATGAAAGCGTTAGATATCAAAACATTCTTACCAAAAAAGTTAGATATCAAAACATGAGTCAATTAAGAAAGATAAAGTAGCTAAGAGAGAGAAAGAGTGGTGGGCCCAAATACAACGAGACCCATGTGAACGGACAAGTGAGATTGAATGGGGACAGAGGGGTATTTTAGACTTTGAATGGGTGGATAGCAGGGACATTTTGGGTATCTGAAAAATTTGACAAAAAAGGTAGAGTATGTACTTTTATAGGATACATAGATAGATATAAAACCAACAAAAGTTATCAACACCCCCTCCTTTGGGTTGATACCTTTGTCATCCCTTCCATCCACCCTCCTTTGGCTTGATAACTAGCATTCTCTTGGTGTGTGTTGGTGATAAAACTCCCAAACACTCACACGCGGGGATACACACGAGGTGCGAATAATGCGGGCGTGCCAGAACCTTTGCGCAGGTTCAAACGAGACCGAGAACAGCCTAATCTGACTCCTTACCAGGCTAGTAGGTTTCCCACCTACCTGAGTAGCTCTAAGGTCTTTTGGGTTAAGCCAACAACTACGGACTGCAGCCCGACCTGCTATTGCTCAAATAAAAAAGGGAAAGAACTTTGAGACACAAACAACAATGAACTAAAATAGTAAATGTATTAACCAATCATACCAGATACAAGTGTGAGCCTTGCGCATACACCCCTACTGTCCTTAGTATGTGACCGTACATTCCCTTCAGCCTCAAATGACAAATAGCAATAAAGAAATGTAGAGCAAGTAAAGGCAAAACGTAAAGAGAAATAAACAAATGCTAGTTGTCTGGTGTGTTATGTGTGGCCTCCACGGATAAGCCTTCTCCCTTATATAAGAAAAGCCTTGGCAGTTATCAGTCTATGCTGCTCCCTCCAAGGCCATCCTCTTCGGTCCATCTCCCCTAGGCTCCAACCAAGTGCTGCCATGCAAGCCATCATCCCTGCTCTCACTCCAACTGCCGCAGTAGTAGCGGGTCCCACCAACGTCATCATCATCCTTGTTCCTTGTGAGACGCAGACCTGCGCATGGTACCGCCTGTGTCTCTGCCACATGGGCCACCCCCCTAACCGTCAAGGGTACAACCACGTCTCTGTATTCCCCCTCGATCTCAGTCCAAAGATGATGGCCCACTCTTGGTTCACGCCTGGCCCACCCTAATCAGAACCAGGTGGTTTGGGCCGTAAACAATGTTCTAGTGAATGTTTTTGGGGACATAATTCCATATGATTCTAGAAGCAATAGGCTGTTTGCGTTATTCTCTTGGTGTTCTAGTGAATATTTTTGGGGACATAATTCCTTATAACTGTAGAAGCAGTAGGCTGTTTGCGTTAGTCTCTTCATTCATTCAAGACGCCAATTGGGACCCTGGCCCTACTGCTCCCCCCCCTCCACAGTCAAAATGATGTTTAGAATGCCCTCCTTGAGATCCCCTATCGGTCACATGGCTTATTTGACCTTGTCATCTGGAAAGAGTCCTCAAATGGATTCTTCTCCTCCTCCTCGGCCTAGAACCTTGTTCCCGTGCCCCACAAGTCACTTGGCACCTTTTTGTCTGGTTCAAAGATCACAACCCTAAGCATAGCTTCATCATTTGGTGTGCTCTGAACAGATCCCTACCCACCGGTGACCTCCTTATCCAAAAACACATCCCCCCTACTGTCTCTGTGGGAATGCCACTGAAAGCATCTCCCACCTCGTCTTTGAATGTCCCATGCATTTCCTGTTGGACAAGTGTGTGTCCATCAAATCCGGTTCGGTCCGGTTCAACCCGGTTCACCTTTGTATTGAACATTTATACATTTTAGTTTAATACTGTCACATGCGATATAAACTTTTTGAGCATTATGTGTCCGTAAGTTATACTTAAAATGGTAGTCACGACTAGGGTTTGGGCTGGGCACCCTTATCATATGGTCGACGCATTGGGTATGCCTAGACATGTGATGTCAGGGTACGAATGCGAGTGCTCACATGTTTGATGTGTGCATTGGCGAAGAATCTACTTTGTCGATTCCCTCATGTATTACTACCAGATGTAGGAAGGGATAGACATGTGTCACCGACACCCTGTACCTGAGGGAACCCTGTCACTGCAAAGTGTGATTGCATTCTTTGATTCATCAATGACTAAGACTCAAGCGAGTCAAAGTCGGTGTTCTGGGAATGCGTGACCACTTTGTGAGTGAAGGAGTTATCCAACACGGTCACCACTGCCCGATTGGGGAACACCAAGATAGAGACTGTCTAGTGCATGGTCGGATCAGAATCTGGATCCAGTACCATTTTGGAAATGATTTTGCAAAATTTATTTTACATATAATGATACATTATTTATAGTTATTTCAAATAAAGTGTTTTATCGAGTTTTGCGGGACCCGATTGGATGCATAGACGCTCTTATATGGATATGTACTATGGATTGGGGTTTGGCAATACATGTGTACATGCCCTAGATTCCATAATGATGGTGTTGATTAGTGGGGGGGTTGTATATGATAAATTGTTATCATATAGGGAGTTATTTAGAATTTGCTAATTTAATTGGCTCTTTATTTAATTAATGGATTTGGTGCTAATTGTAATTATCCATTAATAACTAAATAAAGAATCTAATTAATACTTTCCCTATTAGATTCTGCTTCTTCACCTGTGTAGCACTTTGAGTTTAAACAGAACTGCTAGACTGAGAGAGAGAGAGTCAGACTCTCACTAGGGCTCTATTAAATCTATCTAGGATTTAACTAAACCCTATTATTATAAATAGGGGACCATAAAACGTAGAAGGAGAAGCTCTCCACGTTTTTGGAGCAGACACTCTCTCTGTTATACCCGCACCCCAGATCATAATTAATTATTATTTCTTCCCCGTGACGTGTGGTTATCACTGCCACGTATGCTGGTGAGCTGTTCTCACTGGTGGTCAAACCCAGCTACAAAATTATTGACCACAGTGCGGGTTTACCTGTGGAGGAAACTATTCGGGGTCATGGGGGACAAACCATGATAAGAAAATAGTAAGTTCTAGCCCTTAATTTTATTTATTTACCCTTTCCCTCGATGCCCTTGAAATGCGGGTCAAGATTTGGACCGCTCGGGCTATTTTAGTTGAGTTGGAAATATTCTATTTGTGGGTCCCACTTGTCCTGGGGAAACGCGTGAAGAGCAATTATACCCATATCATGTGGGCTCATCTTTTAATTAGGTTCTTTCCTAATTATGACTAGTGGGCAAGCCCATTAGCTTAAGAGGCCCATTGGGCTTAAGTGGCAATTTAACCTAAGGGTCCATCTAACTCTATTTGACCCAAGATTGGGTATTTCTTTCTCTTACCCAAATAGAACTAATGGCTCAACCCATTAAGCCCTCTTGATCCATTTAACTTAAAGTACCCATTTGGCCTAATGACCCATTTATCTTGGATCCACCCATTTAACTCTTGACCCATTTAACTTAAAGGACCCAAGGTCCATTTTCTATAAATAAGACAAAGGGGGGGAGAAGCATTCTTTCTCTTTATTTCTCTCATCTAACCTAAATCGTGGAGGAGAGAAAGGAGAAAGAAGAAAGAAGAAAGAAGGAAAGGAGAAGGAAGGAGAAAAGGAGGAAGAAGGGTGGAGAATCTTGGTTGGAGGCTTGAAGATCACTTCTTGGAGCCCTCAACGTGGAGCACCACTTCCTTGGGGAAGGTAAGTCATTAAAACCCACCTCTCTTCATCTATTGTGGGTTTTGGGGTTTGGAAAATGGGAGAGATTCGACCTAGGGTTCTCTTGGAACCCAAGGAATCGATGGAACCTCTAAACTTAGACTATGGTGGAGTTATTTCACTCCATTACAAGCTCTAAGCCTAAGCAATCTCTTTCCATTTGAGAAATTTAAGGTTTCTACCCTATTATGTCATAAATTAGGTTATCTTTGCTTTTCCTCTTGAATCCTTGGGATTATATGGACCTAATGAGGTCTTAGAACCCTAATAGACCCAAAGGGGAAGCTTCTTCGATGTTCTCCTACCTTTAAACCCCTTGGGAAAGGAACCCCTGATGAAATACCTTTCAAATTTCAATTCTGCAAGTATGTGGTTTTACATGCGGTTTCAAGACCTACGAGAAACCACCCTTGCAACCACCCCCTGAATAAGCCCCCCTGTTAAAGTCAGTTTTAGGTGCGGTTTCATGTTCTGAGACAAACCACCTGTAAAACCACCCTTGGCAGAGACCTTCCTAAGCCCCTGGTTAGCTAGGATTTACATGTGATTGCAGGAATTGGGCATGAAACCACCCATAAAACCACCCTGCCTCTGAAACCTTGTACTTAAGTGATTATGGGAGACCTTTTGGGGATCCTTTCCCTTTGCTCGTTTAACCTTATTTTACTCTTTGTTTAGGTTAATATATCCATCTTGTGGCTTATTACTTGATCGAGGCGACAACTTATAATCTTGGTGCTTGGCATATACATTGTGAGTGGGTTTGGTTGTTTGGGCTTGATATTATTATTACATTGTATATTATGTTATCATTATAAATTATTAAGCATGCTTGCGCATATTGCATACTTTTATATATGCTTGTTATGATGTTGATTGAAGATGATTTACTTTGACAGGTCTCGATGCCGGTGGGTGCTGGTGCCGGAACCCCGGATACTATATACATTTATGAAGTAATTATATTGAATGTCATGTTGAACTGTATGCGCCGTGCCGTGCTGGTAACCGGGCACTAAACCAGATGAAAAGTTGATGTGCCCGGATTACCTCTCGGGACGATAGGACTTGCATGTAGTATATCTGCGGCTAGGATTTTACACCCTTATGCTACGACCCTTATCAACAGGGGTTTAGGTGTTGGGTAATCAGTACACCGGATTCTGTGGAGGTGGGAGAGGCCAGTCATGGTAGTATTGGTTATCAGGGGTCTGCCACTGAGTGGTCTTGGAGGCTTCGATCGGCGTAGGTCCCAGGTGACAATTGAGGTTTCATTGTGGCTATAAGTTAAGTGACCCACAGTGCCTCCCGAGTTGTCACAGTAGCATATACCTCTGACTTAGTTGTGATGTTAGGGGGAAAATTTATTTAACATATGCATGCATCATTGGACTATGTGAATTGTGTGTTTGTGCATTCCCATTCCCTCACTGGTTCAGTGGAGCTAACCCCCTCGTGTACACATTTTTTAGATTATGATGCAGGTACGGAGGAACCGGAAGCTGTGTTAGAGGAACATGGCAACGGGTGTCCTTGTGACGATTGCGCCTACGGGCCGTGAGAATTCTAGGGACTTGTTTCCCTTTTGTTTATTTTAGGACATAGGCCCATGTATAAACATTTACTGTTATACCCTTGTTGATCATTATTAGATGAAAATGAAAAATGGATTAACTACAGTATTTATCATCTAGGCTTTGATCATCTTGTAAATATTGATTTTATACGCTTCCGCAAAACTATTGATCTTTTGGAATGTAATATTTTCCTTTCTACACTCTGATATTATATTATTTTAATATTGATTATGCCTGTGCGTTGGGACACTGTGTTAGTGATCCTGGCAGCTTAGTAGGATGATACGCGTCGTCCTAGTCACCCCTTATAATGTATTGTATCCCTTGTCTGGGATGGGGGGCGTGACACTCTCTCCTGCGTTTTTGGTTTCTCTTTCTCCCTCTTGTGATCTCTCTTCTTCTTCTTGCTTCTCTCACCTGTGTTTGAGAGTTAGGGTTTGTGAAACCCTAGATCTGTGCTGAGGAGTTTGAGGGCATCTGGGATTGGAGTGTAGAACCTTGGTAGCACCATTGGAGGTTCAGATCTGTTTGCTTGGAGCGCTCATTGGAGGAAGAACCACTGTCTATTGGAGGAGCAACACTTGAGGCTCACCAGGTTAGCAGTTCTTTATTAATTTCTTCTATTCATTGATTATTAATATTTATGGGATGTGAAAGAAACTCGAATCGATTAATTTCCGCTGCGCATTCGAGTATGGGATGGATCCCTCTTGCCATGTGATGAACTAGAGACGAATTTCTCCGTCCCTATTGTGATAATTAATTTTATGGAATGCTATAGGGAAGGAGAAACCCTAATAGGGATGCACCAGGGTTCCCATGGGCGACCATGGGAAACCCTAAAATTAAAATGGGGCACCCATGGGACACCATGGGTATAACCCAGGGCGTGCAAAACCCTAAAGATAAATATCTTGGTCTCCCTAGGGAACCATAGTTTAATCCCTGGACCGTTGTTTGGCCAACAGTGTGGTATCAGAGCCACCTTTCCCACCCATGAATATTAGATAATTAATGGTTAATATGATTATCATGAGTGGGATGCAAGTTGGCACATGGGTGGTTAGGATATGGTTGTTGTAACAACTTTTCCATGTGCACATGGATAGTTACAAGGTTGTTAGTGTAACAACCTACCCATGTGATGATGGATTTGGTTTGTTTTATTTATTCCAATTATTGAAGCATGTATCCAATTAAGGAGTGATTATTAATTTTATTAATTTAAATTTTTTTAATCATGTTTATATGTGGGGGGGGGGGGGGGAGCGCATGCTGCCAAGCCTCTACGCACGCCCTCCCCCTATTGCTTGCCTATATGCGCATTCCCTTTGCGGGCTGCTGCCTGCGGGCTGCAGCTTATAGGCTTCTGTCTGTGGGCAGCAAGCCTATGGGCAGCAGGCCTGCGGGCTGCAGCTTATAGGCTTCTGTCTGTGGGCAGCAAGCCTATGGGCAGCAGGCCTGCGGGCTTGGCCATGGGCTGCTGCCCGTGGGCCTTGGGTTTGTGGGCTGCGCAGGGAGTGCCTGCAGCCTGCGCAAGTGGGTTGCATTCACCCCCCTTGTTTTCCCTCCAGTTTAATTAAAAAAAAAAAAAAAAAAAGAAAATTATTTTTCAAAACAGAATTTTATTATTTTGTTTTGTTTTTGGAGGATGATGATGGGTGAAGAGGTTCCCTCTTTATCCACTTGCAATTAAAATGCGATTTTAATTTTATGGGTTTGGATACATGTTATCACATGCGATGTGGTGGTTCAATAATTGAAGGAATTCATGTTTTAATTTTTGGTTCACTTGCTTTAATGCCCATGCATGAAATTATATTATGATGTGATTATGGGAATGGCATTCTAATAAATGGATGGATTGTTTATGTATGTGATACATGGGGTTATGAGTGGATGTGATGCTTCTCTCTCTTTCTCTCTCTCCCCCTTTCTTTTTTATAAACAAATGTACTCCACCCCATGGGCAGCCCAAATGGTGGGTTGGTTTCTCCATGCGGGGTTTCTTTATTATTATGGAAAGAAAAGTGTATAGAATTTTTTCTAGGTTTCCATTGTAATTTTAGAGGAGTTAGGACTCCCAGGACATGTAGATGGTGATCCACATGTGGCTCTCAAAGCTTATGGAGATGCAAGTCACCTACTTTGAAGATGTGATCGGGCAGAGGAGATGATCGAGGCGTGGCATCCATGGCATGATAAATGCACCCAAAGTTATTAGTTTTATTTTTATTGGGAGGGTTCTTTAATTGCTTCTGATAAAAATGCCGCCATCCCATAATCACTTTTAATTAATGTTGATTGATTATGTTGTTTAAATCTATCCATGTATGTGAGAGTTAATTAATCCTTCTTTATTCACAATACATGTATGATATGGACTAGTCTTAATCGGTAGACATGTCCATGGCCTCCTATTGAAGATAAATGTAGAAAGTGTGACATGACCCCACATAAGCCGACAGGACATTGCCAGGACCTCTGTCACACATTTATCTATATTTACCTCTATCTAGATACGTTAGGGTATGGATAGTGAGAGGGCACTGCGACAGTGGGTCATCTTTCATGATTTCATGATTCTAACTAACGCAATAGGTAAGTACATGACTTGGGTGTATGTCAGCCGACAGGATCTGGACATGACACCCAGGTGGCCTAAAATATTGGAAGCCCATGAGGCGGACAGCTTAGTCCACACTACCATGGTGTGTATAATGACTCCCGATAGGGTAAGTTATGCATGCAAGGGTTGTAGGTATCCAATTCATCTTTTGGGTTATGAGGGAAACCCAAATCATGAAAGACCATTGATGTGTGTGTGCTCAATTTATTATTTTCAATGGTCATTAATTAGCATATGGTTATTTACTTGTGCATGTGTAGATTAATATACGATGGTTGCCATTAATTCCAACCTGTTAACACTCATTAGCGAATACAAACTTAATGGTACAAACTATGTCGATTGGTACCGGAGCATTAAGTTGCTCCTGACTGCTGAAGGACTGTACACAGTTCTAGATGAACAAGTTCCTCCTCAACCCGACCCAAATGATTTTGAGGCAAATGAAGAGATGCAAGAGTTCCTCATGAGGGATTCCAAGGCATCACTCTATATCCTAGGATCGTTGGAAAATCAGTTGTAGACTCAGTCAAGGATATACGCACTGCTAGGGGTAAAATGTATAAGCTTTCTGAATTGTTCAACAGGCAGTTGACACATGCACATTCTGATGCGGTGAGTCAAATCCATAACTCCAAGATGTCCCAGGGGACTCCAGTGATGGATCATGTAATGAAAATGATCAATCTGTTTGAAAAACTGGAATACATGGGGACTGATTTTAGCCTGCGATACAAGACTGATGTGATCTTAGCCTCACTCACTTCTGCCTACGCACCTTTTAGGATGTCCTACAAGATGTCCGAGAAGGAGATGGAGCTCACCGAGCTAGCTAATGCACTGGTAGAGGCTGAAGCGTCCTTGAAAAAGGACAAGACTGAGGTCAATGCAACTGAGGCAAAACCTTCTTCAAATGGGAAGAAGAAGAAAAAGGGAAGTAAGGGTAAGACCCTGAAAGCCAAGGGTGGGAAGTCTGGCAATAAAGGCAAAGGCAAGTGCTTCTATTGCAAGAAGGAGGGTCACTGGAAAAGAAACTGTCGTGCTTACCTGGCAACTTTGAAAGATAAGAAGCCGAATGAAACAAAGACTGCTAAAGAAGGTACATGTGATGTTCACGTTCTTTATGAGTCTAATTTGTCTTTTGAACTGACCAATTCTTGGTTGGTGGATAGTGAATCCACTATTCACATTTGCAATGATTTGCAGGGGTTCAAGGAGATAAGGAACCTGGAAAGAAATGAAGTGCGTCTTCGGATGGGCACTGGAGCTAAGACCATGGCGTTGGCTGTGGGAACTTTTATTTTAAATTTTAGTTCTGCTAGTATAGTTTTAAAGGATTGCTATTATGTACCCTCTTTCAAGAGGAAGATAATTTCAGTTTCAAAACTTATTTGGACAGATATAGTTTTTCCTTTAATTCTAAATTGGTTATTCGTTTTAATAATTCCTTTGTGGCATCCGGATATATGCAAAGTGGTTTGTATTTTCTAGATTGCCCTATTAGAACGAATATTGTTTCAAATGTTGATTTGAAACGGAAAGCAGCTCCAGTGAACTCAACATATCTGTGGCATCTAAGATTGAGTCACATTAATGTGGACCGAATCTGTAGATTGGTGAGGGATGGGCCCTTAGAGAGTCTGAGGGTGGAACCATTCCCCACCTGTGAGTCATGCCTTCAAGGCAAAATGACCAAGAAACCCTTTAGCAATAAAGGTGCTAGAGCCACAGATCTATTGGAGTTGATACACACTGATGTGTGTGGACCCATAAATATACAAGCAAGATATGGGTATGAGTACTTTATCATGTTCATCGATGATTACTCTAGATATGGTTACATATACTTGATGCATAGGAAATCGAAAGCCTTTGATAAGTTTAAAGAATTTCAAGCCGAGGTCGAAAGACAACTCGATAAACGCGTCAAGTCCTTACGATCAGATCGTGGAGGGGAGTATCTATCGGATGAGTTTAAAGAACATCTCATATCCCAAGGGATAGTTAGTCAGCTAACTAATCCAGGCACACCACAACAAAATGGTGTATCCGAATGACGTAATCGGACCCTATTGGATATGGTCAGGACGATGCTCACTTATAGTGAGCTGCCTCTTTCTTTCTGGGGGTACGCTTTAGAGATGGCGATATATATCTTGAATAGGGTTCCATCTAAATCTGTAGCCAAGACACCCTTTGAGTTGTGGAAAGGGCGAAAGCCCAGTATTCAACACCTTAGGGTATGGGGTTGCATAGCACATGTGCGAAAGCAACAGACTGACAAGTTAGAATCCAGGACTTCAAGATGCTATTTCTTAGGCTACCCCAATGGCACGATAGGCTATTATTTCTATGACCCAGTTGACCAAAAGGTCATTGTAAGCAAACATGTCACATTTTTGGAGGAAGAAATGATGACCCAGAGGTCCGAACCAGTAGTCATAAAAGAGCTATCAGATGGCTCAGAAACGTCACTTCCAGAAGTGAGACCAACTGACATACCCACTGAAATACCAACACCTAAGGAACCTCGACGCAGTGGGAGGACTATTAGACCACCCACCAGGCTAACTCTTCTAACCGAAGAGGAAACAGTGGAAGAGTTCCACATGGTATCGGATGATGATCCGATGACATACTCTGAGGCTCTAAAGGATGTTGATGCCACTAGGTGGCTGGAAGCAATGCGCTTTGAAATCGATTCGATGCATTCCAACAAGGTCTGGACTCTAGTCGATCCACCACTTGCCGTCAAGCCGATTGGATGTAAATGGATCTTCAAGAGGAAGAAGGGCGCAGATGGAAAGGTCGAGAGATTCAAAGCGAGACTGGTGGCAAAGGGTTATACCCAGAAAGAGGGTATAGACTATGAGGAAACCTTTTCACCAGTTGCGATGATGAAATCCATCAGGATTTTATTGGCTATCGCAGCACACTTTGATTATGAGATCCGCGGATGGATGTGCGATCGCATTTCTAAATGGGTTCCTTCAAGAGGAAATCTACATGGAACAGCCAGAGGGGTTCTCTTCCTTGGAGGAAGAAAGAAAGGTGTGCAAATTGCAGAGGTCCATTTATGGGCTGAAGCAGGCTTCCAGGAGCTGGAACATCAGGTTTGATCAATCAATCAAATCGTTTGGTTTTGATCAAAACTTGGATGAACCATGCATTTACAAGAAGATCAGTGGGAGGGCAGTATGTTTTCTTGTTTTATACGTAGATGACATATTGCTGATTGGTAACAATGTAGGTTTTCTTTCATCGGTAAAACAGTGGTTATCCACAACGTTTTCGATGAAAGACCTTGGTGAAGCTAGCTATATCCTTGGGATCAAACTCGTAAGAGATCGCCAGAAAAGGATGCTAGGCTTGTCACAGGCTACCTATATAGACAAAGTCCTGGCCAGATTTAGTATGGAAAACTCCTAGAGGGGAAGTGTTCCCTTCAGATATGGAGTCAGTCTTTCCAGATCTCAATGTTCTCAGTCTCAGACAGACATTGAAGAGATGAAGAGGATTCCCTATGCCTCAGCAGTAGGGAGTCTTATGTACGCCATGTTGTGTACGAGGCCAGATATTTGCTATGCAGTAGGCATGGTAAGTTGTTATCAATCTAACCCTGGACGCGAGCATTGGAGTGCTGTCAAGAATATCCTCAAGTACCTAAGAAGGACAAAGGAATATTTCTTGGTTTTTGGATTTGATCAGTTGTTAGTATTGGGATACACAGATTCGGATTTCCAAACTAACAAGGATGACAGAAAATCCACGTCCGGGATGGTATATCTAATGGGTGGAGGTGCCATTGTGTGACGGGGTACGAAACAAAAGTCTACAGCCGATTCTACTATCGAAGCAGAATACCTTGTAGCTTGTGATGTAGCAAAAGAAGGTGTTTGGCTGAGGAAATTCCTATCAGATTTGGAGGTAGTCCCTAATCTTGTCAAGGGCCCTATTCCCCTGTTATGTGACAACAGAGGGGCCATTGTACAAGCTAAGGAGCCTAGGGCTAATCAGAGGAACAAACACGTGCAGCGGAAGTATCACCTCATCAGAGAGATTATCCAGCAGGGTGACGTGAGTATCTCCAAAGTGAACACAACTGAAAATGTGTCTGATGCCATGACAAAGGGTTTGTCACCAGGAGTGTTTGAGAAACACATGGAGGGCATGGGTTTAAAATGTATGGGGAATTGGCTTTGATGTACAAGTGGGAGATTGTTGGACAAGTGTGTGTCCATCAAACCCGGTTCGGTTCGGTTCAACCCGGTTCACCTTTATATTGAACATTTATACATTTTAGTTTAATACTGTCACATGCGATATAGACTTTTTGAGCATTATGTGTCCGTAAGTTATACTTAAAATGGTAGTCACGACTAGGGTTTGGGCTGGGCACCCTTATCATATGGTCATCGCATTGGGTATGCCTAGACATGTGATGTCAGGGTACGAATGCGAGTGCTCACATATTTGATGTGTGCATTGGCGAAGAATCTACTTTGTCGATTCCCTCATGTATTCTTGCCGGATGTAGGAAGGGATAGACATGTGTCACCGACACCTGCATACTGAGGGAACCCTGTCCTTTGCAAAGTGTGATTGCATTCTTTGGTTCATCAATGACTGAGACTCAAGCGAGTCAAAGCCGGTGTTCTGGGAATGCGTGAACACTTTGTGAGTGAAGGAGTTATCCAACACGGTCACCACTGCCCGATTGGGGAACACCAAGATAGAGACTGTCTGTGCATGGTCGGATCAGAATCTGGATCCAGTACCATTTTGGAAATGGTTTTGCAAAATTTATTTTACATATAATGATACATTATTTATAGTTATTTCAAATAAAGTGTTTTATCGAGTTTTGCGGGACCCGATCGGATGCACAGACGCTCTTATATGGACATGTACTATGGATTGGGTTTGGCAGTACATGTGTACATGCCCTAGATTCCATAATGATGGTGTTGATTAGTGGGGGGGTTGTATATGATAAATTGTTATCATATAGGGAGTTATTTGGAATTTGCTAATTTAATTGGCTCTTTATTTAATTAATGGATTTGGTGCTAATTATAATTATCCATTAATAATTAAATAAAAAATCTAATTAATACTTTCCCTATTAGATTCTGCTTCTTCACCTATGTAGCACTTTGAGTTTAAATAGAACTGTCAGACTGAGAGCGAGAGAGTCAGACTCTCACTAGGGCTCTATTAAATCTATCTAGGATTTAATTAAACCCTATTATTATAAATAGGGGACCATAAAACGCAGAAGGAGAAGCTCTCCACGTTTTTGGAGTAGACACTCTCTCTCCTGCATTTTTGGTTTCTCTCTCTCCCTCTTGTGATCTCTCTTCTTCTTCTTGCTTCTCTCACCTATGTTTGAGAGTTAGGGTTTGTGAAACCCTAGATCTGTGCTGAGGAGTTTGAGGGCATCTGGGATTGGCGTGTAGAACCTTGGTAGCACCATTGGAGGTTCAAATTTGTTTGCTTGGAGCGCTCATTGGAGGAAGAACCACTGTCTATTGGAGGAGCAACACTTGAGGCTCACCAGGTTAGCAGTTCTTTATTAATTCTTTCTGTTCATTGATTATTAATATTTATGGGATGCGAAAGAAACTCGAATCGATTAATTTCCGCTGTGCATTCGAGTATGGGATGGATCCCTCTTTCTATGTGATGGACTAGAGACGAATTTCTCCATCCCTATTGTGATAATTAATTTTATGGAATACTATAGGGAAGGAGAAACCCTAATAGGGATGCACCAGGGTTCCCATGGGCGACCATGGAAAACCCTAAAATTAAAATGGGGCACCCATGGGTATAACCCAGGGCGTGCAAAACCCTAAAGATAAATATCTTGGTCACCCTAGGGAACTATGGTTTAATCCCTGGACCGTTGTTTGGCCAACATTTCCCTGTAGAGTTGGTTCCATATTAGCAATCGGCGTTGGCCTTCTCACAGGAACATTGGATTCTTTGACAATGATGGAAGTGGATCTTAAATCACTTCAAAGGAAGTCCATCATTGACTCCCTTGGAAAGCTTGTTTTAGGTGGATCGATGTACAATACATGGAAACAGCGCAACATCAAGCTTTGGATAGGCACTGGCATAATATCAGATCTTGGACTCCATCATTTTTTAATTGCGTTCCAAATTCTCTTTAAGGTCCGGTCCTGCTCCAACTCAGAGCGGAACCATTATATATGTTGTATCATCTTGGGACTTATCTCTAGATCTTCTCTTTGATTTGGGTTTTGTTTTTTTCTCTATATTCAAGCTTTGCTTGTTTTTTCCTTCCCCTTCCCCCCCCCCCCCCACCCACCCCTTCTCAAAAAAAAAAAAAAAAAAAATTCAACATCAAACTGTACCAACGGTTTAACACCCTATTCCATACCGTCAGAATTTTGCTTTGGCTCAAGTTCACTCCTATCAACTCACCTCGGTATAAACCTGGTTTTAGTTTAAATTACCTCTCTTTTTTTCCCATTTTTGGTTGGCCTAACAGTGAACAGCTGAGTTATTTTGGTGATGCATTGGACATGACCAGGGTTTAAAAAATCAGTGAATCGACCGATTCTGATATTGACCTCGATTTTTAACGATTCGATACGGTCAAAAATGGGAAAACAAAAAAAACCCTGGACATGAGAGAATTGGATACGAGAGTCAGAGATCGAAAAATTATCTCCTCCAGTTTCTTGTCCAGTCCAATTCCCCAGTGTCTCTAATAAGGGGGGGTGGACCTCACTCGAGCAGAGTGTTCGGGCAGGGCTAGGTTGATTATTGCACCCCCCCTCTTGTTAGGAGTACTGAGGAACTAGGCCGGGCAGGAAAATGGAGGGGATAAAGCTCCGTCAGAGATCGGAGACATGAAACAGTAAGCCAGCTTAGCTTGAATGCACTATACAAATTACAAAGTAATATATAGTACAGGTTTGCATGTCCCATGCATATATGTCGTCTCTAGCTCGTATGTTTTGGGGGACTTCTTTAAACAAAAGAATTTTTTTTTTTTTATAAGATTCTTTTAACAAAAGAAAGTGGTCTGCAAAGTGGTCTACAAAGTGGTCTACTGCCACTATCGGTACTTGAAAATCTTTCCACTATTAACAACCGTTGGTTCAAAGATTCTCTATCTCCATGTTTCGAGTGTTGGGTCGACCTTCTTTACATCTCAACCGTTGGCGTGTTAGTATTATTCCACTTTTATATTGAAGATGATTGATTAAAAATAATAAAAATAGGTATTTGGAAGGGAAGTTGGTGGACCCCACTAATAACATGGTACGAGGAGATATCAGATTCCTGTGGTCCGTACCCCAACTTGCTTCATAAAATTTTAAAAATGGTTTTAAAGCTACATATAATATACAGAGTTTATTTCATGTCCACAAGCTTAGCTTTCCATAACCAGAAGGTGTGAATCTTTGTACCAATAAAAGCAAAGGAAACTCACAAGCAAACTCTGAACCTAAACCACCGATCCTTGTCTTTGCATTTGGTTATAAATAGTTTTAGAGTGCTAAGTACTAAGTCTTCTGGACATGAGACTTCTTTAGCTCAAGTTGAAGCCTCTGATCATCAAAGGCTATGGAATAAGTTAATTAGAATAGTGTTGGGGTTTGTTTCACGATGGCTGACATGTCATCAGATAGGATGACATGGATTGATCATGTCAAAGTTGGTTGAGGGAATATCTCCAACAGGGTGTTGGAGCCATTTCTCGGGGGGGTCCCACGGTACCATGCGCCATTTAGAGTTGTGGAGCCACTTTAGATGGGTCCCACGGTCTAGTGCGTTGCTGAGGGGCCGTTAGGGGAGAGCCACGTCAGCAGCCCAAGGAGGATAAAGAGGACTTCGTCAAAGGGGGTTGAGAGAATCGCTCCCACAAGGGAGGGATCCTCTACTTCTAAGGAGGTAGGCCACGTTCACCCCAACGATGGGGCCCAGGATAGGCGCAATAGACTCTGCCACGTAGGATGGGAGATAGGGTTTGAAGCCAAGGGGGACTCCGCCGTCACTATCTAAAGGGACCATTATAAAAGGGGAATGGCTGCTGCGGGGAAAAGGACACACAAAAATCAACTCCTTGGCATTATCTTTACTGTTTTCTTGCTTATCAGTTTATTTTAGCTTTCTTAGTAGTGGGAGGAGTTTGCTTACCATCGAGCCAATCATTGGAGACGTTTTGTTCTAGTGGATTTGGCTTGTTTGTAACTGGTCAATGTACTTCTCTTGTTAATTTAGTAATTTCATTTCGTGCAAAGGTCAGTCTTTTTCTCAATCAGTCTTTACAAGCTTTCTGGTGAGCCCCATTGAGTCCGTAATCCATAAAGTCTAACCCAAAGGTCCTTGGAGATAACTCAAGCAGAAGGGAGCCCTACATCCCTGGTTAGTAGTCAGATAGGCCGCAAACCTCAGTCCGTTTGAACCTGCGTCAAAGGTTCTGGCACACCCTACATGTATCACGATCCACGTCATCTTGTGAGTGTTGGACACCCTTTTTTCCACCAACACATTTTGGCACGCCAGGTGGGACCCTTATAGGCTCAGGATTCGCAATGGGACCAAAGAAGAAACCAAATAAGGCTCAGACTCGGAGAGAGATAGCCGACGAAATGGTTATCCCTTTGGCTGCCATAGACGGCCAAGAAACTGAGGGCTCCGACTCTCAGGACACAGGTAGCAACGATGGGTTGTCACAGCAATTCGCTGCAGCCATGCACGACGCCCTGGAGCCCTTGACATCAGACATGAGGCACTTGGTGACTACGATCAGGCCGGTCACCGAGGACATCCGTAATCTGATTCAGACTCAGAACCAGGCCGCTGAGAGTCAGCAGGCCCGCTTTGATCATTTTATTAACGGTCAAGATTCCTGCCTGGACCAGCTCATCATGGTTCTGACCACCCAGAGGCAGGCCATCCCGTAGGGATTGGTACAGCCTGTAGGGCTTGTGCCGCCAGAAGCTGCGGCGTCCCAGACTGTAGGTCCTGATCTGGATACAGGCCAGACAAGCCGTAGGTACCATACATGTTTGCTGGGAGTTCGAATCAGGCCCCAGTACCAGGGGACCAACCAGTGACCTACGCCAACCCGTCGTACCATCCTGGGATCGGAACAAGCATCGGTCCCACTCTAACGTACACTAACGTCATGGGGGCAAGCGGAGCCCAGGTTGGATCAACCTATATGGCCCTGTCGGGGGCAGCCACAGCTCCATCTGGGGCAACAACGGCACAACAAGGTTTCAGAATAGAGGCCAGCCAACTAGGGGAGAACGCACGACCGTCCCCTATGGCAACAGGGGCGAATGCCATCCCTGTGGGAGGATACCGAAGCCAAGCCACGGCTGGAGTCCCTGACCACCGGGGAGTTGGATACACTCCAACGTGGCCCTCTACGGGGCCGTGGGCGGTAGCACCCAATCAGGCCGTTAACCCAGAGCTGGCCATGGGAAATAGGCCGATATTCGACTACGAGGAACTGGCACGCTTGATACAAAACAGCATAGACCCTGCCTACCAATAGGTGGCTCGGTCGGTCTATCGGAAACCATACCCCGAATACCTAGACAATATTGATCTAGGGAGGAACTGGAAGATACCGGAATTCATGAAGTTTTCAGGGGAAGACAACATGTCCACCATTGAGCATATAGCCCGTTTCGCTGTGCAATGCAGAAACTTGGGGGCGAACGACACCATAAAGCTCAGACTCTTCCCCAATTCATTGACAGGGGCGGCGTTTACTTGGTATTTTCACCTACCAGCCAATTCGGTTCAGAATTGGCAGGAGATGGAAGATTTATTCCATACCCAGTTCTACAAAACTGAGCCCGAGACCACCATTGGGGACTTGGTCCGCATGCGCCAGGAGCTAGGGGAGATCGTCGACAAATTTGTCAACCGGTTTAAGCTGGCCAAATATAAGTGCCCTACCCTCTTTCACGAGGGTGAATAAGCAAAAATGGCCCTTGGTGGGCTGAGCCTTGAGCTCAAGAAGCAGTTCGCCAGCCAAAACTTTGCAGACCTTGGACAGCTAGTGGTACAGGCGGCCCCTTATGAGGCCTTGCTAAAAGAGGAGGAACAGAAGAAGGCCTCCTCCATGGGGACCTATTACAAAGAGGCCGTGTCAGGTAGTTACCCACTCTTAGGGGTGGGAGAGTCCAAAACGGTCAGCTTCCTCGCCTGTGAGGTTGACGTGGCTGAAATAGCCGAGGGGAAGCCCTACATTTGCAAGGCCTTAGCCAAATAGGCCGCGAGTGACCGTCAAGCTGAACAACCCAAGCCGACTCCCCAGCGGACTTTCGATGTTGGGGTAAAGTACTCCTTTGACATATCTAAGGCTGAGCTTATCTTTGATCAGCTTCTAAAAGACAAGTAGATCAAACTGCCGCTGGGACACCAAATCCCTGCTGACGCCGACTTAAAAGGCCAAAAATATTGTAAATGGTACAATACCCAGACGCATATGACTATTAACTATGTTGTGTTGCGCAATGCTTTGCAGAAGGCTATCACAGAAGGGCGAATCAAGTTCCCAGAGAGGGAGAAAGGAGTGATGTTGATTGACGAAAACCCCTTCCCGGTCAACATGGTCACGGCTGATTTGTCAAAGGTGGCCAGCACTGCGAATGGGATCATGGCCAGCCCAACCAGGCCCAGAGTTGCAGAACCTGAGAAACTTGAAGAGGTAACCCAGGCGGACAGTCACGGGACACAGACTATTCTTTCAAGGAAGGCAACAGACCTCACCGTACCAATGAAGATGCCGGCTACAGTGGGAGCACGACCTACGATTGGGGTGCTTCGGACTGCTCACAAATGCTCCAGACAGGACAGGTCACCTATGGAACACCAGGGCGAAGACCAAATGACCGGCAATAGAAGAGGCGGTACACAACCAAGGCCTTTCAGCTCATTCAAGGAATGGAGCAGTGGCCCCCGTTCATTCATCATCGAAAGAGGCCCACACTTTTCAATGGGGGGTGTGCACTCATTGCAAGCGACTGATTGAAGACCAGGACCCCGTAAGAGATGGGATGGCACCTATTCAGCAGATTACTCCCCTTCGGCAAAGGATCACATGAAGAAAAGCTGAAAGCTGGCCACGCACGACACGGTCTAATAGGACGACCGGGCAAAGGGCCGCTTCACGACCTTCAGTTAGAGATCGCCTGGGCAGGATGCCAGTAAAGCGTCGCTTGGCGTATGACCTCGTGGGCCCAGACTTCGGTGAAGTCCAGTATGGGCCAGAGACCAGGCAAAGGACGATCCTTCCCAAACCCGTCAGGACAGACGATTGGAGTGTTGCTAGCCATCCCAAGTTCCCCGCAGAGCTGAGAAGAATGGAGATGACACAAACCCAAAGGAGAAGGTGGCAATGGAGGCAAGCCACCCTGAGACAGGCTCAGGCGATAATGACACAGGTGGACGTGGAGGCAAATAGAGAACGGCCTGCATTTGAGATTCTCAGATGGCGGTAGGACGAAAGGGGCCCTATTGACAAAGGGCAGGTTCCGGAGCCTGAAGTATCAGACTATAATATCGAACAAAGCGACTTTGAAATCCTAGTAGATCAGTCCCCAAACAAGGAAGAAGGTCAAACGGCTGAGGCTGCTACATGGGCCGAGCTGGGGGATGATGGCCTTTCTGCCACATAGGGTAACACACTAGAAGAAGAGACCGACTTCGCCAAATTTGTAAACCTGATGTTTGGCTCCGTAGAAACACAGGTTCAAGTCTCCAGGGTTTACGTTCTTCCTCGGATATTTGAGTATCAACCTGGACAGGCGAACCAACTGGAAGGCGACGTTCTGGAAGAGATAACATCTAGAGTGATGGACATTGAAATAGTTCCCCTGGGAGACAAAGAGGAACAGTCGGAGAATGTTCAAACAGTGATCACCAAAGAGACCGAACGAATGGTACACACCCCAATAGTCAGAGAGCGGGTCCCTGACGTCTTGGGGAAGCCCTCGGAAGAGATGTGCCAACACTTGAAGCCCCTGTATGTCCAGACGCATATGGAAGGCAAGCCTGTTTCAAGGGTGTTGGTTGACAATGGGGTGGCCATCAATATCCTCCCAGCCAGGATGATGAAGCGGTTAGAGAGGGATGAATTGGATCTTATTCCTGCAGAGGTGTCCATTACGAACTTTCTAGGGGGTGCCACGAAGCCCAAGGGTGTGCTGCCCATAGAACTCAGAGTTGGGGAATGCGTCTCTATGACAGCTTTCTTCGTCATGGATATGTCAGCCCACTACAACGCTCTCCTAGGACGAGACTGGATACACGCCAACGCGTGTGTGCCTTCATCTCTCTACCAGATCCTCATTTTTTGGCATAATGAGGGTGACATCAGGGTGGTTATAGCAGACAGCAGGCCATTCATGGTGGAGGCGAGTCACGTTGATGCCATTCTTCATGGGGGATGTGTCGGCCCAATCAAATTTACAGGATCAGATGAGTACAGACGACCGACATCGTTGGTCACAACAACTACCGTAATGCAACCAGTACCTCAGGCCAGGACAAGGCCGGGGCATCTAGGACTGTCGTCCATTCAGGACGGGCAATTAGACGTCGCCAGTAGTTATGATTAAGACAAGCAACGAAGCAGTAACTAACATCCTTCGGAGGCTGACGGTCTCCATCCTGGAGAGGAGGATGTCTGTCGAGGAAGGGTTAGTGGCCGAAGCAATGGCCAGGAAACTAAGAGAACTTAAGGCCAAAATCAGGATGGAAGACCTACGGCCTGTGCCGTCAAAGATGGAAGAAACGCCAGCAGAAGTACGGGACCCACTGGCGGAGGTTAACCTAGGAACCAAGGACGATAAACGTCCTATCTTTGTTAGTAGTCTGCTTAATCATGTATTTCAAGAAAAGCTTGTAGCTCTACTGAGAAAATATAAAGATTGTTTTGCTTGGGATTATTCTGAGATGCCAGGATTGGAACGAAAACTGGTCGAACACCGGTTACCCATCAAGGACAATTTCAGACCAGTAAAATAGTTGCCCAGGCGCATGGCGTAGGATGTCGTCCTGAAAGTAAAGGATGAAATTGAGCGATTGCTCAAAGCCAAATTTATATGACCTGCTCAGTATGTAGAATGGTTGTCTAACATTGTCCATGTGATCAAGAAGAATGGCAAGCTGAGAGTGTGTATCAATTTTTGGGACCTTAACAAGGCTACCCCGAAGGACGATTACCCAATGCCCATAGTGGACATGCTTGTAGACTCTGCGTCTAGGAGCCAAATAATGTCCTTCATGGACGAACATGCGGGCTACGACCAAATATTCATAGCTAAGGAGGACGTGCCCAAAACGGCCTTCTGTTGCCCCGGAGCGTTGGGGACCTATGAATGGGTAGTGATGTACCAACGGGCTATGAACGCCATCTTCCACGACATGATTGGCAAATTCATGGAGGTCTACATCGACGATGCAGTGATAAAGTCCGAAGCTGAAGATGAACACCTAGCCCACCTAGAATGAGTGTTTGAGACGATGAGGTCCCATGGCCTTAAAATGAATCCTATCAAATGTGCATTTGGGGTAGCAGCTGGGAATTTGTTGGGTTTCCTCATTCACAAAAAGAGGATAGAAGTAGATTGAAACAAGACCAAGGTCATTAGGGAGGCCAGGCCCCCAACGAACAAGAAGGAGCTCCAGCGGTTTCTCGGGCAGGTCAACTTCCTTTGACGGTTTATATCAAACTCAGTAGGACGAACTAGAGTGTTCTCTTCCCTGTTGAAGCTAAAACCAGGGGAAGACTTTCGTTGGACCGCCGAGCATCAGAGGGCGTTCGATGCAGTCAAGGACTACCTGGTTAGACCCCCAGTATTGGCACCACCGCGACCAGGGGTGCCGTTAAAACTGTACATTGCAGCAACAAAATCTTCAGTGGGGGGTTTGCTAGCCCAGGACAACGAGGCTGGGATAGAACAGGCAGTGTTTTACCTTAGCAGAGCCCTAAATGAGGCTGAGCGGCGTTACACGTCAATGGAGAGGCTATGCCTATCATTATTCTGGTCCTGTTCTAAGCTACGGTATTATCTATTACCAACCACAATTGAGGTCATATGCCAAACCGACGTCATTAAATACATGCTCACACGGCCAATCTCTAGAGGTCAAGTTGGGAAGTGGGCCCTAGCGTTGGTAGAATTTACCCTCTAGTACGTTCCTCAGAAGGCCGTCAAAGGTTAGGCCTTGGCCAATTACCTCGCAGATCACCCGTCTATACTGGTCGGTGAAAGTGAAGGGCAAGGAGAGGCCAGGAAAATCACACACATTGGCGTTACCCCTTGGTTCCTGTCCTTCGATGGGTCGAAAACCAGCCAGTCAACCGAGGCAGGGGTCACCGTCGGATCTCCGCAGGGGGTAAAAACCCAGCTAGCCGTGCACTTGGGGTTTGCATGTTCAAACAATCAAGCCGAATATGAGGCCCTCATCATTGGAATGAAGATCCTCCTCGCTATGGGGGCTAGGGCTGTCGAGATAAGCGGTGACTCCCAGCTTGTGGTTAAGTAGGTAGCAGGGGAATACCGTTGCGAGAGTGAACACCTAGTCCATCACCACATGTTGGTAAAAAGCCTGATGGCCCATTTTGATGATGTATCAGTAAAGCACGTCCCTCGGGTATAGAATCAGGCCGCCAACACCTTGGCGTAGGTGGCATCAAGTTTGCGCCCCACAGAGGATTGTCTAGAGCGAACCATCATCATACGAAAGCAGTTAGTCTCATCGATTCTTGACATGGACCAAGTAGAGGTGAACCAGGTAGAGGACACCCAGCCAGACTGGAGAACCCCGATAATCCAGTACTTGAGGGACCCCAGTCCTAGCATGGATAGGAGAACTAAGTACAAGGCGTTGAGTTATTTCCTGATGGGGGATGACTTGTTCAAGAAAGGGAAAGACGGTCTGCTACTCAAGTGCGTCAGCCTCAATGAATCTATGGTGGTCAAGGCTGAAGTGCATGAGGGGATCTGTGGATCACATTAGGCCGGCCCTAAAATGAGATGGTTAATCAGGAGGCATGGCTATTACTGGCCAACCATCCTGGCAGATTGTGTGAGGTATGCCAAAGGTTGTCAGGCTTGTCAGCAACACGGTCTAGTGCAGCAAGCCCCTGCGATGGAGCTTAACCCAGTGGTGGGCAATGGACTTGATCGGGAAGGTGATGCCGCCAGCCACAAGGGGGCATTGCTTCATAATCATCGCGACAGACTATTTCACGAAATGGGCAAAGGCCGTTCCCATGAAAATGGTCACCCAGACAGAAATCATCCGATTCTTGAAAACCCAAATAATTCACAGGTTTGGGCTGCCTGAGACTATCACATGTGATAATGGGTCAGTTTTCACGGGGGACCAAGTCCTTGAGTTTGCTGTGGATTATTGGATCACCATAACCCATTCCACGCCGTACTACGCGCAGGGGAATTGTCAAACCCTACACCTAACAAGTTGGAATTTTGGTTCAAGGACAGGAACCCCTGATCAGGCAACCAGGATCACTATGGAGCATCACTCCAGTGACATGGATTAATGAAGAAACCCTGTGCATGTCCTCTTTTATACCTGTGAGAAGATGGATTGTGGACCCCTACTCTTGTACAGCCCACAGCCTGATGTATGGCTTGAACCCCAGGTATTCTCTTTCCTCCCTAAAGTGGTGGGACCCACCTCTGGAAAATCATGTAAAAACCCATAATGGGTATATGGGGACAATACCTTAACCCAGGGTCAAACCCCTGTGTTGTTCCCCTTTGAATTCTGTTGCTGGAATTCTCTGGGCGATGGCACTAGGCGATGCAGCAAGGCCCAGAGCCATCGCCCAGTGGCTATTTTTGCACATTTTTAATTATTATAAATGTGAGGACCACCCAACATGACCATGGACACCCTCCACTGATAGAGGGGAGTCTGAGGGACCACCTCATACCCCTGGTTCAGTGTGGACCCCACCAGTGAACCCAGAACTAAATAGAATCAGTTCCAAAATCAATTTTTTTAAAAGAGGGACTGAAGGCAAATAGGCCTTAGTTGGCCTTGGATTATAAATAGAAGGCCTTGGGCTCATTTTAGAGCCCTTGGCAGATCTGAATCCGAGAGAGAAAGGAGAGGAAAGAAAGGAGAGAAAGAAGAAGAAGGAGAAGAAGGAAGAAGGAAGGAGGGGAAGAGGCTGCTGCCATCACCCATAGAGGCTAGAACCAAGCTTCTCCAAGCTCCCTCAGGTATCAAAATACATGTTTATGCCTGCTGTTTCTCTTTCCCCTTTATGTTTTCTATGTATTTGCTTCCTGGGCAGCCCAGAACAGCTTGGGTATGCCCAGGCTTGGTCTGGATCAATCATGTAGACCTTGTGCTTGATGGATCTGAGTTTGTTATTGACAATAAGCATTTAGCTATGCTGTTATGCTGGCCGAATTCAGGCTGTGCCCATCTGCACTGCCAGATTGCCCTACTGAAGCCTGATTTGGAACCCTGGGTGCTGGACAAGGCTGCAGAGACCCAACCCTAGGTGGTTGCAACCTTGAACCACCAAGATTCATGCATTTCCAGCCCTGCATGTAGCTGAAATCAACTCCCAAGCTTAGCCAAAACCCTGAACACTACTCACCAGGGTTACTTGGGCAGCCACAGTCAGCCTGACTGGAACCCTGATGGAGAAACCAATTGGACCATGATGTAGACCATCACTGGGGCTACACAACACCCCTGACATGCAGAGGATCAGGTGTGAGCCCAACCATGCAAGCCCAACCTTGGAAACTGAGCCTGTATCAATTCTACAGGCACTGGGCGAAGCAGACATCACCCAGAGCCAACGCCCAGTGAAGGGAATTTGGCTGGAATGATGGACAGACCTGGGGGATTTCACCCACATACCCCCTGGACACTGTGGGAAGGTTGGAAATTACCAAAAAGCCCTTCCTCACATCTGTTCTTATTTAGAAATGATTCGGAACCCTAGTGGGCCCTGCATGTGACTATGCACTGCTGTGTTTGAGTCTACATCACTGACCTAAAGTGGACAACAGTGTAATTATGTCATAGATTGTAGTGGGACCATCTTCTGACCTAGTGGCCGGTACTGGTATTATAAATGACCAATTTACCCCTGTGCCCTGGCACTGGCCCATGCACCGAAACATGACCTAAGGCCCAGTATTTCCAAATGAGACCAACCAAACCTCGGGTCAACTCAGTAAGTTAGGGTAACCCTAGGACTTCTAGTGACAGACTGATAACTTAATATGGGAACTTTTGATTTTCATCTAGGACTTGATCCCAAGCTCAAGATCAACAATCAGACAACTGCTGGAACTGAATTTGTGACTGAGTACCTAGAGCCAAGTACTGGTGAGTAAATAATACTATCGTATGTGCAAATGTAATTATGATCTGATGCCGGCTATTAATAATTGAATCATGAATGCTGTGTTATTTACTTATAATTCAAATTACTCAAATCACTGCATAATGTCTTTTGTTGATCAACACTATGAATTCTATATGATGGTTGTGATTGCTAGACTAGATGCCGTACTCAGCTTGGAAATGGGGCCCGTGGTACCCCGTATTATGGGGTACTGTTGACACCGCTGGAGTCATACGATGCCATATAGACATGGGGCTAGAGTTCATCACCCGTGCTACGCACCCTTGCCAGTAGGGGTTAAGGTGTTGGATGCCTGTGGGGACAATTATCAGGGAGTGAAAAAAAAAAGAATAAATGAACACCGGAATGGTGCATAAATAAAAGAACACCGAAATGGTGCATGAGTGAAGAAACGGTTGTCCCCCTAGATAATCACAGAGGGCTGGTCGGGCTGACCAAGGACTAGTGCGCTAGGGCTGACTGGTCCTCTCTAACAACTCAATAGGCGTATCGCGGGAAGGGGTAACCAAGCCCGCACCAGGGATACACGTATTGGGGATTGTAGTAGCACAGACCTGACTTAGTTGTATTGCTAGGTGGCTAATAGTAAAGAATCTGGACTTGCATATCATGTAGATCATGTGAACTATGGATTGTAACTACATATGCATGCATGATTGATGTTATTTGCTCATGAGCTCAGTGGGGCTCACACTCTGTTATATATTGTTTTCTTCTTAGATGATCCTGCAGGTGGATGTTGCTGTGGCATGGCGGGCTATCTCGAGGAGGAGAGTTTTAGTTTTTATGATAATGTTGGTGTGGACCCCGACGAAGGTCATACCGATTCTGTGTATGTTCTCGGTGGTCATTGCAGATGAAGACCATTAAAGCGTGCATGTGATGTTTTGACTAAGGACTCCTTTTGGGTTTTCTGGAGTTATCCCCGTTCTGACTTGGTTATTGTTGTTTTCTTTTCTTTTCCTTTTTGGGGTTGAGAATGCTCGCCCTATATATATTTTTGTATGTAGTATTGTTCTTATCAACTTTTGTTTCTTTGTTGTGGGTTGTGTGTGCCCGAGAGATGTATCAAACAAGACTTATTATATATATATTATCACCATTTCCCATATCAATATGCTTCTTTTTTACTTTTAAATTGTAGACGTCCTGCACTACTCTAATCTTACTTATGGTTAAGATGTGGATATGGTTCCATAATCGTAAGCACTGCTTCTAGATCCGTGGGATTTAGCGGATTGCCATTACGCAATTCGGGTCACCTACCCAATCCTCCTAGGGGGTGGTTTGGGGTGTGACAGAGCTTGGTATCAGAGCGAGAGGCTCTTCTTCCGATTATGGGTTGCAGACTAGGACTAATAAGCTTTAAACAATAAAACATGCAAGAATTAAAAACCACAGGGGAGGTAGATGTAAGTAAGTACAATGCATGAATTTTTTGAACTCAGAAATAGTAACAAAAGTTTGATTGCATGACTGCAATTCAACAAGTTTATAAACTGAAGACAAAGAAAGAAAAGTACATAAGCATAAAGAAAATAACAGTAGTCAAAACCATGTAGCACGAAAGTCCGGTACTGTAGGAGCTACTCTGTAGGAGGCAAATCATCTGTAGGAGCCTGAGGCGGGTGTGAATCAACTCGGAAGTAGTGGTCCCAGAAATCCAATCTCTGCTCGACAGCGCCCACTCTACTGCCCAAGGAAGTGAAGCCCTAATCCACCCTGGATCCCAGGTCTGACATCTGTGTACTGAAGCTCTGAAGCTGTGCCATCATCTGAGACCAATCTGGAGGCCCTGGAACCTATGAACTGGTGGCACCGATCATCTCGTAAGCAGGTAAGTCCGTAAACTGTGTGTCAAAGCCCTCGAGATCATTTGGACCTAACCCCTACTCCTCTGTGTACATACCCTGAGTGGCTACTCCAATGTCGCCCTGCCCCTCTCCAATCTGACCCTCATCATCTGCATCACCACCCTGGAGCTCACCCTCTGGCACTCCCATCTACTCCGCCCCCTCTATCGGATCTTCGCCAGGCACTTTCATCTTCAAGATAGAAGTTTGGTCTATAGGCCTGGATTGGACACTGTCAATGTACTCCCCCTCCAATGGACTAGTGGGGGCTGATGACGGGGTCTTCTGCTTCTAGGAGGTGTCAGCGCCAGCTGTCTGGGGAGGCACGGACCGGGCAGGACGAGCCTCTGGACACCAGATAATGGGCCGTTAGTTACAAAGATAATAATAAATCAAAGACTGCAGGGTTACAGGGGTACCATGCCGGGCAGGATTAATGGCTTGGACAGCGTGCCTCGTACAAGTGACCTCGTAGTCATCGGCATAAGAACCGACAAATTCAACCCCACCGGACCACATCCGGAGGTAGGGCTTGACAAGCTCGGCCACGCCTAGGCCGGCGTCGAGAAGAGCAGGTTGCCGGTCCAAGAAGGCTTTAAATGAGCGGTCAAAACTACTCATATCCATGTAGGCCCTCCTAGCCACTTTGCGAGCATTCGCTGGCCGGGCTAAGAATGCTTCACGCATCTCATGACGGATATGGTCTATGGCTAGGTCATGATGCCGCTGCATAATGGTGCGGTCTGGATGGTACTTGACTCCAAAAGCCTCTTCGTATCAAAGGATAGAGTTCAGAAGAGACTTACTTGAGACGTGGGAGGCCGATGCATTGCCCTAGCCTGAGACATCCTCCATCTGCAATTTGGATTCAGAATCAGCATCGTCAGTAACGGGGGGAAGCGCTTCGGCAGGCAGGTTAGTGGAGTACATGGACCACCAGGCCGAAAACTTTTGTGTAGCAGAAGACTCTGGATCGAATGGCTCAGGAAAGAAACGGGACATGACAAGGTCTCCCATGCTGGTGGTGAGCTCGATCTGACCCTTCACTCTCAAGATGCATGCATCATAATCTAAAAAGTGTGTACACGAGGGGGTTAGCTCCACTAAGCCAGTGAGGGGATGGGGATGCACAAACACACAGATCACATAGTCCAATGATGCATGCATATGTTAAATAAATTTTCCACCTATCATCACAACTAAATCAAAGGTATATGCTATTGTGACAACTCGGGAAACACTGTGGGTTACTTAACTTATCTCCACAATGAACCTCAATTGTTACTAGGGGGCCTACGCCGGTCGAAGCCTCCAAGACCACCCAGTTGCAAATCCTGATAACCATTATTACCATGACTGGCCTCTCCCACCTCCACAAAACCCGGAGTTCTAGTTACCCAACACCTAAACCCCTGTTGGTAAGGATCGTAGCATAAGGGTACAAAGGTCCTAGCCGCAGATATACTACATGCAAGTCCTATCGCCCCGAGAAGTATTCCGGGCGCATCAACTTTTCATCTGGTTTAGCACCCGGGTACCAACACGACACGGTGCATACAGTTCAATATGAAATTCAATCAAAGATATTATATATATACTCTGGGGCTCCGGCACCGGCATTCACCGACACCGTAACCCGATAAGAAATGGAAAGCAACCACAACATCATCATATCAATCATTTAATAAAGTATGCAAATGCACAAACATGCTTAATAAATTATACTAATAGCATGATACAGAATGCAAATATTAGTAATAAGCCCAAACAACCAAACCCACTCACAATATGTTAGGCCCCGAAGTTATAAGTTGTCACCGCGATTAAGTAACACATCACAAGATGGGAGTTTTAAACCTAGACAAAGAGTAAGAATAGGGTTAAATAAGTAAAGGAAATGATCCCCAAAAGGTCTCTCTTAATTCTCCTACGTATAAGATTTCAAAGACAAGGTTGTTGGGGAATTCTATTCCCACCTCCATAAGTGTTTTGATGATAACAAACATGTTAGCAATGGTCTTGTGTGTGTCTTTGTGTCAACAGGGCGATAAGTCACAAAAGTAAGAAGGCACAAAGTAAAAGAGGTTCAAGAACTGACCATGAAAGCATGACAAAGCTTGACAAACATAGAAGACATCAAAAGAGTTCTTGAAGATTGAAGAATGACGAAGATGCTCGGGTGCACTCTTAGAACACTCACTGCATGATTGTAATTGCACTTGCATGAAATAAATGAATGAGCATATGCATTACTTAGAGACCTTAGGAGGTTGTAAATGAACCCCTCCATGACCCTTAAATAGGACCAAATTGATTGGATAAAGTCCCAGACCAATCCCCTCAGCCAAACAGTCATAATCCAGCCTTGACTGTGATCCGGTCTGAGCATCCGATCGATCGGATCTCAGTGCATGCATAGACTGGATTGGGCAGAAGCAGCATGGGTACGTTCCCATTGATGATCCGGTTGACCGGATCAAGTGGGACGATGATTCGATCGATCGGACATTGATCAGATGGCCGTATTACACTCCAACGGCTAGTTTTTGTAACGGCTAGGATCCAATCGATAGGATCAATCTTCAAGCCGGCCAGATTGGTAAAAATAGAGCCGTTAGAGCACTTTCTGCATATGTTTCTTAGACCATTAATGAGCCTATAAATAGAGAACATGTCAGTCCTTTTCACCTATCAACTACAGTCCAAAACACAACTTTTGAGAAAGGTGAAAAATGATTAATTGCTCTCATCATTGGAGTTTACTTGTCTACATCTACATCAATCAAGATTAACTCCAGAACTTAAATGATCTTCACTTCTACTTACTCTAAGCAACAAGTCTTAAAGAAGGTCTGCATTGTGCTAGCATTTCATTTACATCATTTGGCACTTGCAAGGAGTACACATCACACTCCTTGCCTAGGTAACTCTTACCTTTATTCTCTTTGTATTAGTTTATGCTTTTAAGTTTATAAAGCATTGTTACTTAGCCTAGACTGTACTTAGGTTTTGCAAGGATTCTCTTATCCCATGAAAAAAGATTATAAAGGTGTTCTTCCCACATACTATACTGAAAAGGAAGTAACTAGTGAAATTCTCTCAAGATTGAGAGGAGTGGACGCAGGCTGATTTAGCCGAACCACTATAAATCTTGTGTGTCCTCCACTTGCTCATCTTATTTCTATCTATCTTATTTTAATTAAAAAAAAACTTGAAAAAGGACATTATTTCACTAGTGATAACCTATTCACCCCCCCTCTAGGTTATCCCATAATTGGTATCAAAGCGGGAGCTCAAAATTGAGACTATAGTTGCTCTAACTTGAGCTAAAAAGATCCATGACATCTTCATCATCCTCACACCAAATTGAGGAATATAACACTGCTAAGCCACCATACTTCGATGGTGAAGGATTTGCCTATTGGAAATGTAGGTTCAAGAATTTTATATGCGCCCATGATATTGATGTATGGATTGTCTTTGAAGAAGGTCCGTACGAAATCACTAAAACTGTTGGAGATATAGAAATACCCAAACCTATAAATAAATGGACTGCAGCTGATAAGCAAAAAATTCAACATAATCATAAAGCAATTACATTTCTTTAATGTGCTCTTAATGAAAAAGATTTTAATAGAACTAGTATGTGTGACACAACTAAAGAAATGTTTGATAAAATTGTTGTAGTTTATGAAGGAACCACACAAGTTAAAGAAATCAAAATTGATATGCTTGTTCATGAATATGAATTGTTCAAAATGCTTAAAGATGAAGATATTACTAGTATGTTTACTCGTTTTACTAATATCACAAATAAGCTTACAAGTCTAGGTAAGATCTACACCACATCAGACAATGTGAGGAAGATTCTAAGATCATTGCCACCTCGATGGAGACCAAAAACAACAGCAATCAAAGAAGCCAAAGAACTTGAATAGTTGAGCATAGATGAGTTAATGGGTTCACTTCAAACTCATGAAGTTGAACTAAATAAAGACAGAATCATTGAAGTAAAGGAACTCAAAGATCATAAGAAGAAAGCCTATGCAGTTGTAAATATAAGCGAATCAAATGATGAAGATGATTTCGATGAAGAGACCACCAACCTAGTATTAATGGCACATACTGAAAAAGATGATGATTTAGAGGTAAGTTCTAATTCTTTTAGTTCAAATCCTAAAAACAGTGATTCAATTGATGATATTGACACTGATGATATAGATGAAAATGATATAGAAAAATGATTTAAGGCTCTTTATGAGGCAAGCCGCAAATTAGAAACTTCTAAGTCTATATTAGAATAGGAAGTAGTTGATCTACATAATAAAGTAGATGATTTGCATGCTTATATTGTAAAACTTGAAGACGAAAAAGAAAAATTGACATCGGCCTTGCTCACATTTATCAAAGGACAAAAGTCCTTTGATGCTCTTTTAGGCACACCACAAAAGACACCTCAAGATAAAGAGGGTCTAGGCTATAATGGGAGAATCCCACAATATGCCAAGAAAAAAGAAAAGGTGGTGTATATAGAAGAAGCAAGAGCAAAACAAGGTCAAATGTCAAATTCTCAAATTTCCTTTTCAAGAAACGAAAGAAGAAACAATTAAAGGCATAAAAATCAAAATCATCATGCTTTTCAATATACTTCTCAAAGAAGAAATAGACCTCAAAGAGAATATTTTTCTCAAAGACCACAGAGGCAATATTATCAACCTCAAATTTCACATATGATGGAAAGAAGAGTTATACCTCAATATAACCATAGACCATACAGGACTCACTATCCAAGGCAATATGATCCCTATAGACCTTATGCACCTCAAAGACCTCAAAGGGGTAGAGGACCTCAAAAATATTTTGATCATCAAAGACGAAAAAGGGCACCTCTTCCACTTAACATCTATAATCCTAGGTACCAGCGATCCAATAACTATGTTCCAAACAAGAACAATAAATATAAGAAAGTTTGGGTACCTAAAGGAACTTTCAATTCTAACAACGATGGACCCATGAGATTATGGGATCCAATGTATACTTGATTTTGTTTTGTAGCTATGCTTAAAGAGAAAGAGCCAAATAGAATAGTAAGTTTATGCTCTTATATTTTCTATGATATGTTATCTTGATTCATCCAATTTATTAAGATACATATTATGATTGACGAGAAAGCACACTCTCAGGGGGAGCTACCCTCAGTTATTTTTATTTTCTATCTTATGCTTAGTATGTCTTTTATCTTTAAGACACCTTAAGTGATGCACATCTCTAGAGGGAGAGTGCTTATGACTATTTGATTTTTAAACTCGCATAACTACGTGGTTGGCCTGTTATGCAGTGCTTTCTTTTTCTTATTTTATATATGATTCTATATTGCAGGGGGAGACTTCTCTACACCTTTTTGTTGTTGACAAAGGGGGAGAAGATATAATATATAAATAATTTGGATATGGCCTGGATGCATTTGACTTATGATTATATGATTATGTTGTATGATGCATGTCTTGACTGCTATGATTTAACTGCTTTAAAGTTTTAGATACTATGCTATATATTGCTACCAAATCATATGTTTGTCATCATCAAAAAGGGAGAGATTGTTGGGGAATTCTATTCCCACCTCTATAAGTGTTTTGATGATAACAAATATGTTAGAAATGGTCTTGTGTGTGTCTTTCTGTCAACAGAGCGATAAGTCACAAAAGTAAGAAGGCACAAAGTAAAAGAGGTTCAAGAACTGACCATGAAAGCATGACAAAGCTTGACATGCATAGAAGTCATCAAAAGAGTTCTTGAAGATTGAAGAATGGCGAAGATGCTCGTGTGTACTCTTAGAACACTCACTGCATGATTGTAATTGCACTTGCATGAAATAAATGAATGAGCATATGCATTACTTAGAGACCTTAGAAGGTTGTAAATGAACCCCTCCATGACCCTTAAATAAGACCAAATTGATTGGAAAAAGTGCCGGACCAATCCCCTTACCCAAACAGTCATAATCCAGCCTTGACTGTGATCCGGTCTGAGCATCCGATCGCCTGGATCTCAATGCATGCATAGACTGGATTGGGCAGAAGCTTCATGGGTACGTTCCCATTGATGATCCGGTTGATCGGATCAAGTGGGACGATGATCCGGTCGACCAGACATTGATCAGATGGCCCTATTGTACTCCAACGGCTAGTTTTTGTAACAGCTAGGATCCAGTCGACCGGATCAATCTTCAGGCCGACCGGATTGGTAAAAATAGAGCCGTTAGAGCACTTTCTGCACATGTTTCTTAGACCATTAATGAGCCTATAAATGGAGAACATGTTAGTCATTTTCACCTATCAACTACAGTCTAAAACACAACTTTTGAGAAAGGTGAAAAGTGATTAATTGCTCTCATCATTGGAGTTTACTTGTCTACATCTACATTAATCAAGATTGACTCCAAAGCTTAAAAGATCTTCACTTCTACTTACTCTAAGTAATTAGTCTTAAAGAAGGTCTGCATTGTGCTAGTATTTCATTTACATCATTTGGCACTTGCAAGGAGTACACATCACACTCCTTGCCTAAGTAACTCTTGCCTTTATTCTCTTTGTATTAGTTTATGCTTTTAAGTTTATAAAGCATTGTTGCTTAGCCTAGACTGTACTTAGGTTTTGTAAGGATCCTCTTATCCTGTGGAAAAAGATTGTAAAGGTGTTCTTCCCACCTACTGTACTGAAAGGAATTAACTAGTGAAATTCTCTCAAGATTGAGAGGAGTGGACGTAGGCTGGTTTAGCCGAACCACTATAAATCTTGTGTGTCATCCACTTGTGTATCTTATTTCTATCTATCTTATTTTAATTAAAACAAAACTTTAAAAAAGACATTATTTCACTAGTGATAACCTATTCACCCCCCTCTAGGTTATCCCATAATTGGTATCAGAGCGGGAGCTCAAAATTGAGACTATAGTTGCTCTAACTTGAGCTAAAAAGATCCATGACATCTTCATCATCCTCACACCAAATTGAGGGACATAACACTGCTAAGCAACCATACTTCGATGGTGAAGGATTTGCCTATTGAAAATGTAGGTTCAAGAATTTTGTATGCGCCCATGATATTGATATATGGATTGTCTTTAAAGAAGGTCCATACGAAATCACTAAAACTGTTGGAGATATAGAAATACCCAAACCTAGAAATAAATGGACTGCAGCTGATAAGCAAAAAATTCAACATAATCATAAAGCAATTACATTTCTTCAATGTGCTCTTAATGAAAAAGATTTTAATAGAACTAGTATGTGTGATACAACTAAAGAAATATTTGATAAAATTGTTGTAGTTTATGAAGGAACCACACAAGTTAAAGAAATCAAAATTGATATGCTTGTTCATGAATATGAATTGTTCAAAATGCTTGAAGATGAAGATATTACTAGTATGTTTACTCGTTTTACTAATATCACAAACAAGCTTAAAAGTTTAGGTAAGATCTACACCACATTAGACAATGTGAGGAAGATTCTAAGATCATTGCCACCTCGATGGAGACCAAAAACAACAGCAATCAAAGAAACCAAAGATCTTGAATAGTTGAGCATAAATGAGTTAATGGGTTCACTTCAAACTCATGAAGTTGAACTAAATAAAGACAGAATCATTGAAGCAAAGGAACTCAAAGATCATAAGAAGAAAGCCTATGCAGTTGTAAATATATGCGAATCAAATGATGAAGATGATTCCGATGAAGAGACCACCAACCTAGCATTAATGACACATGCTGAAAAAGATGATGATTTAGAGGTAAGTTCTAATTCTTTTAGTTCAAATCCTAAAAACAGTGATTCAATTGATGATATTGACACTAATGATATAGATGAAAATAATATAAAAAAATGATTTAAGGCTCTCTATGAGGCAAGCCATAAATTAGAGACTTCTAATTCTATATTAGAATAGGAAGTAGTTGATCTACATAATAAAGTAGATGATTTGCATGCTTATATTGTAAAACTTGAAAAAGAAAAAGAAAAATTGACATCGGCCTTGCTCACATTCACCAAAGGACAAAAGTCTTTGGATGCTCTTTTAGGCACACCACAAAAGATACCTCAAGATAAAAAGGGTTTAGTCTATAATGGGAGAATCCCACAATATGCCAAGGGAAAAGAAAAGGTGGTGTATATAGAAGAAGCAAGAGCAAAACAAGGTCAAACGTCAAATTCTCAAATTCCCTCTTCAAGAAACAAAAGAAGAAACAATCAAAGGCATAAAAATCAAAATCATCATGCTTTTCAATATACTTCTCAAGGAAGAAATAGACCTCAAAAAGAATATTTTTCGCAAAGACCACAGAGGCAATATTATCAACCTCAAATTCCACATATGATGGAAAGAAGAGTTAGACCTCAATATAACCATAGATCATACAGGACTTACTATCCAAGGCAATATGATTCCTATAGACCTTATGCACCTCAAAGACCTCAAAGGGGTAGAAGACCTCAAAAATATTTTGATTATCAAAGACGAAAAAGGGCACCTCTTCCACTTAACATCTATATTCCTAGGTACCAACGATCCAATAACTATGTTCCAAACAAGAACAATAAATATAAGAAAGTTTGGGTACCTAAAGAAACTTTCAATTCTAACAACGATGGACCCATGAGATTATGGGATCCAATGTATAATTGATTTTGTTTTGTAGCTATGCTTAAAGAGAAAGAGCCAAATAGAATGGTAAGCTTATGCTCTTATACTTTCTATGATATGTTATCTTGATTCATGCAATTTATTAAGATACATATTATGATTGACGAGAAAGCACACTCTTAGGGTAAGCCACCCTCAGTTATTTTTATTTTCTATCTTATGCTTAGTATGTCTTTTATCTTTAAGACACCATAAGTGATGCACATCTCTAGGGGGAGAGTGCTTATGACTATTTGGTTTTTAAACCCGCATAACTATGTGGTTGGCCTACTATGTAGTACTTTCTTTTCCTTATTTTATATATGATTCTATATTACAGGGGGAGACTTCTCTACACCTTTTTGTTGTTGATAAAGGGAGAGAAGATATAATATATAAATAATTTGGATATGACCTGGATGCATTTGACTTATGATTATATGATTATGCTGTATGATGCATGTCTTGACTGCTATGATTTGACTACTTTAAAGTTTTGGATACGATGTTATATATTGTTACCAAATCATATGTTTGTCATCATCAAAAAGGGGGAGATTGTTGGGGAATTCTATTCCCACATCGATAAGTGTTTTGATGATAACAAACATGTTAGAAATGGTCTTGTGTGTGTCTTTGTGTCAACAGGGCGATAAGTCACAAAAGTAAGAAGGCACAAAGTGAAAGAGGTTCAAGAACTGACCATGAAAGCATGACAAAGCTTGACAAGCATAGAAGACATCAAAAGAGTTCTTGAAGATTGAAGTATGACGAAGATGCTCGTGTGCACTCTTAGAACACTCACTGCATGATTGTAATTACACTTGCATGAAATAAATAAATGAGCATATGCATTACTTAGAGACCTTAGGAGGTTGTAAATGAACCCCTCCATGACCCTTAAATAGGACCAAATTGATTGGAAAAAGTCCCGGACCAATCCCCTCAGCCAAACAGTCATAATCCAGCCTTGACTGTGATCCGGTCTACTGGATCTCAGTGCATGCATAGATCGGATTGGGCAGAAGCTTTATGGGTACGTTCCCATTGATGATCCGATCGACCGGATCAAGTGGAACGATGATCCAGTCGATTGGACATCGACCGGATGGCCTTATTGCACTCCGACGAGTTGTTTTTATAATGGCTAGGATCTGGTCGACCGGATCAATCTTCAGGTCGATCGGATTGGTAAAAATAGAGCTGTTAGAGCACTTTCTGCACATGTTTCTTAGACCATTAATGAACCTATAAATAGAGAACATGTCAGTCCTTTTCACCTATCAACTACAGTCCAAAATACAACTTTTGAGAAAGGTGAAAAGTGATTAATTGCTCTCATCATTGGAGTTTACTTGTCTACATCTACATCAATCAAGATTGATTCCAAAGCTTAAAAGATCTTCACTTCTACTTACTCTAAGCAACAAGTCTTAAAGAAGGTCTGCATTGTGCTAGTATTTCATTTACACCATTTGGCACTTGCAAGGAGTACACATCACACTCCTTGCCTAGGTAACTCTTACCTTTATTCACTTTGTATTAGTTTATGTTTTTAAGTTTATAAAGCATTGTTGCTTAGCCTAGACTGTACTTAGGTTTTGCAAGGATCCTCTTATCCTTAAAAGATTGGGATCCTCTTAGCCCGTGAAAAAAGATTGTAAAGGTGGTCTTCCCACCTACTGTACTGAGAGGAAGTAACTAGTGAAATTCTCTTAAGATTGGGAGGAGTGGACGTAGGCTGGTTTAGCTGAACCACTATAAATCTTGTGTGTCCTCCACTTGCGCATCTTATTTCTATCTATCTTATTTTAATTAAAATAAAACTTTAAAAAGGACATTATTTTACTAGTGATAACCTATTCACCCCTCTCTAGGTCATCCCACAAGAGTGGTTTTATGGGTGGTTTCATGCCCAATTCCTGAATCCACATATAAATCCTAGCTAACTAGGGACTCGGGAAGGTTTTTGCTAAGTGTGGTTTTACGGGTGGTTTGTCTCAGAACATGAAACCGCATCTAAAATCGATTTTAACAGGGGCTTATTCAAGGGGTGGTTACAAGGGTGGTTTCTCGTAGGTCTTGAAGCCATATGTAAAACGACATACCTATAGAACCAAAAATTGAAAGGTTTCTCACCAGGGGTTCCTTTTCCCAAGGGGTTTAAAGGTAAGGAGGCTTCAAGAAAGCTTCCTCCTAGGTCCATGAGGGTTCTAAGACCTCACTAGGTCTATATATCCCAAAGGATTCAAGAGGGAAACCAAGGAGAACCTAATCTATAGCTCAAATAGGGTAGAAACCCTAGGTTTATCAAATAAAATGAGATTGAGAGCTTTAGAGCAAGCCATGGAGTGAAATAACTCCCCAATAACCAAAGCTAAGAGTTCCAATCGATCTTTGGGTTCCAAGACAAACCCTAGATCGAATCTCTCCCATTTTCCAAACCCCAAAACCCAAAATAGAAGAAGAGAGAAGGCTTTAATGGCTTACCTACCCCAAGGAAGTGGTGCTCCACGTTGAGGGCTCCAAGAAGTGAGATCTTCAAGCCTCCAATCAAGCCTTTTCACTCTCCTTCCTCCTTTTCTCCTTCCTTCTTACTTCTTTCCTTCTTTTCCTCTCCTTTCCTCTTTCTTTCTCTTCTTTCTCTTCTTCCCACGTTTTTGGTTGGAGGAGAAGTAATGAGAAATGAATACTCCCTCCCCCCTTTCGTCTTACTTATAGTAAGTGAGATTTGGGTCCCTTAAGTCAAATGGGTCATGAGAGCTAAGTGGGTCGACCCATTAGTTCTATTTAGGGTAAGGAAATGGAATAACCCATCCTTGGGTCAAATAGAGTTAAATGGGCCCTTAAGTTAAATGGGCCACTTAAGCTAAATGGGCCTGCCCATTGGTTATAATTAGGAAAGAGCCTAATTAAAAGATGGGTTCATATGATATGGGTATAAGCTCTTCACATGTCTCCCCAAGGCAAGTGGGACCCACAAGTAAAATATTCCCCATTCAACTAAAATAACCCGGGCGGTTCAAACCTTGACTTGCACTTCGAGGACATCAAGGGAAAGGGTAAATAAATAAGTCAAGGGCTAGAACTTACTTCTCCATTATCATGGTTTGTCCCCCATGACCCCGAATAGTTTCCTCCATAGGCAAACCCGTACTGTGGTTAATAATTTTATAGTTGGGTTTGACCACTAGTGAGAACAGCTCACCATCATACATGGCAGCGGTAACTACACGTCACGGGAAAGAAATAATAATTAATTATAATCTCGGGTGCTGGTGTAACATTCCCCCCCCCACCTTACAAGAAATTTCATCCCCGAAATTTGAGGCAGCTAGGGTCTCAAGAGATAAGGACTGTTGAATAACAACATCCCAAATCACCCACATCTTAAGCTAAGTCAAAGGTCGGGTCAAGATGAGACAATGCCTACATGGCACAACAAGTCAGGTTCTACAATCCCCTTTTTTCTTTATAGGATCACATTACCACAGGGGTGTGGTTCACAATAACCCTAGGTGCCATTGGGTTAAGGGTTAGTGGTTACAACACTACAGAGGTAACATAAGGCTTTACATACTAAACTAAGCCACAAGGAACAAAAGTTCCCTAGGTCTTCTAGATCAGGTGATACCACTCTAGCCTTCACTACTTAAGTCATTCTTGGGTTACAGGATTTAACCTGTCCATTCTCAAACATAGGATTCACATACTAAATGCTTTCACTTCAAGTTATCTCATTACCTAACCCAACTCTAGAATGATATGGAATATTGATGAAATCTCCTATTGTTCACTCCCAGTACGGAGAGAACGTATTTGGTGACCTATTACTCCATTCATATCTGTTGTTGGAGGAGGTTTTGCTACATCCTTCAGTTTCTTCTTTCACAACCTTTAAACCTACTACATAGTTACCCCACAGGGAAGAATCCACATCAGTCCTCTTTCGAGAACTAATAATCTTTTAATAGTTTTGGTCCAAGTCAACTCTTCAAGCAGGTCTCAATAATTTAACCTATTCAATCATTAAATTCATTATCCATTACCCTAAGGTTTGGTCAACTAAGGTCAGGGCTCCAACTAGTTACACAGCAAGGTCGAGGTAAGGTCATACTTGTAGTACCATAAATTACATAAGTTGCCAGCCTTTAGGGCAGCATCAGATGCAAGCACGGTTGTAGGCAGGGCCTTGCATCCACCCTTGCATTCGATCATGGCATATCATAAATTTTGAAGGTGTTCTTTAACCCAATTTGTCCCACTTGGATCTTTAAGTCCCAAGGACAAGGGAAGGGTGTCCTAGGGTCCACTAGGGCCTGGTTATATCATTAAATTCATTTGCCTTAGAGAACTTAAGGGATTGAACTCTCAAAGGTCACGTTCTAGGGTTTTGAGTAATGAAACCTAAACTCCTAGTCACACAAGTCCAAGGTTCTATGGGATATCTATATATATTTATATATTTTATTTTCACACCAATACATACGCATAAATTCAATAATTATATTCACATCCCTATGGACATATCTGTCATCTAGATCGATCCACAAGAACAAGAAGTTCTCAGGTACGGTTTACTAAGTCCTTTTTTTTAAAAAGTCAAATCACGATGTAGGACTTTCTTTATGAGTCTAAACAAGGTTTGTATCAACCAAGTAAAGTTCAAATAGAATCGTCAGTAGCTTGAGGTGTTATGAATGACTTCCAAATACACGTGACCTTTATGGCTAACTCAAATAAACCAGCCCAAACCAGCCTATTACTTTCCTTTCTTAGTACCTACCCACAGGTTTAGATTCTACGCACCCCATTAAGGGTCTCTACCCGCATAGGTTTAGGTTTTCCTATCCATAAGGTTCGGGTCTTTCAATTCACAAGATCTAAGGTCTTCATCCTCAAGGGTAACTCTTCTCCTTTTATGTAAGAGGGGAGTCACAATGGTCACCAATGCCTGCCATTTCTAATTGGCTGGCCCGATCGGGTATAAGTCCTAATCCCTTTCAATTTTAAGGTATTAACCAGACTCAAGTGGTCCCCACAAATGGGTCACACAACAGGGGTGTCCGATCTAGGGTATAGGCACATAATCATTACATACAGCTGTGGTCAAAAGGTCTCCAAAAACAGGCTCAAAATCTTAAAAGAAATCGGGTAGACTCACGAGCAGCGTCAGCACTTCGGGTGCGTTTGTGGCTCCTCCGTGAAAATAGGGAGAGCGGACTAACGGGCGGATGTGGAATGTAAATCCGTTCGTTCATCTGGTCTCAGAAGTCTCAAAGGCCAAGAGAGTTTAAGTTGAACGGATCTACAGATGGACGCATGAGTATGGATCCTTTTGTTGATCAGCACAGCTTTAAAATGATAATTTTAAGTTTTATGCGGAGCAGATTCACGAGCGGAGTCACGACAAGTGGATCCGTTCATTCGTCTGTTTGTAGAATTTCAACAAAACAGAGCCGTGAGTTTTAAAACTCACTTTTGGCTCCAAAGAAAGGGACATAACTGCAGGGAGAAAAAGCTCTACAGGGACTTCCGTTCAACCTTCCCTTGGGTGGTTTTCTTGTAATCTCAAGCCTCAAGGTTCAACTCTCACTTGTTCAAGATATGGCTTTCTTCTCATTTCTACTTTCTCTTTTCTTGGATATGGGATGAATCATTTCAAGTTGTGGTCAAGTCTTGATTTTTCTTGTAATCCCATAGCCATGTACACCAAATCCATGCCAAACCGATTGGGATTGGGTTTTTGGGTGTAAATCAAACCCTATTTGATCGATGGCACTAAGTTGTTGGATCCTTGTTTGATTATTGCATCTTTTATAAATTCTCAAGTCTTTGCAAGCATTTTAGAGATTGTTGCTATGTTTGTCATGTCTAGTTGAATTTTACTTGGATTATGTCCAGGTTTTGATTGTGGTAAAATCCTTAATTCACAATATTTTGAAAAAACTCTTCAAGTTCAAATTTAATTCTTTTGCATGCCATAAAATCTTATAGAAAATTTTCACATTTTCTTATCTTCAAGCATATTCTCTTGTATACATGATTGTTGATAAAATCCTTGGAATCTTTCCTCTTTTCCTCAAATAAATAATTTTTGTCTCTTGTTGGGGTATTTTCATCCAATAACTTGCTTGTTTGGTATTAGTTGGGATGCAGGGTAGCCAAAAGCACAGGTTATTCACATTGATCTCATTATTCACATCCATGCCCTAGGGATCTCACATGGATTTTACATGTGCATTTATCTTACTCATTTTTCTTCACTCCAAACATCTTCCTATGGTTATTATGTCTCATTTCCCTTATATGCTCTTGCCACAATACAGTTCTCATATCTTGTAGACATTTTACTTCTATAATTTTATTTGCCAAGCATAAAGTTTAAATTACCTGGGTAAGATAGGTCACAAGGGGGCTGAGGGAAACAACAAATGAAGGTAACAAACACCAAAAATAGGTTGGTTAAACCAAACAGGACCAAAAATCATTTCTGGTTTGGGCGGTTTTATGTCTGGTTCTACTCAATTATGAAATCGCAGGTAAATCTGCCTGAGACTGAAACTAGAATAAATAGCCTCGGCTAAGCGTGGATTTTTAGGTGGTTTTTACCTGGGCTGAAACCGTATGTAAAACCGTCAGGCCTTTTTCTTTAAATTTAAAGTCCGTGATTTAAAGGCTCATTTCCCTCCTTTCAAAACACAACTCTAAAGCTTTGGACAAATCCCAACCGCGACCGTACTTACTCTCTCCTCACTTCTTGGTGGATTTTTGTGCTCCAAATTACTCCTCAACAACACCCAATCGCATTCAGGTAAGATCTCTCTCTCTCGCATCGATTTCTTTCTCTTGGAGAAACCCCAAAACAAGATTTCAGGTTTGGAAACTTGGGGTTTTTGTTTCCTTTTGCTCAGTAGGCTACTCACAACCTAATCTTAACCATTTTCTCACCCTAAGCAACCTATAAAAGGGCTTGCGCATGACTATGGCATCAATCCAGAGATTTGGGTTGGATTTTTGAAAAAACCCATACCCTAATCAAATTTTTTTTTCCCTCTCCTCTCAAACCATACATGGATCGGTCTTATTAGATAGGGCTTAGTTTACATCCTTTGAGTTGTCACATGTCATATTTACTTGTTTCTTATGATTCAAGTTTCCAACCACAACATTTGGAAAATTCTTTTTTTTTGAAGTTTATAACATGCTCCACGATCGATTAAACCCATTACTTGCTTGAACCCACTGTTTTATATGAAATATCATGTCCTAGGCATAATATGACCATGAATCTTCATTATTTATCATGTCATTCACATAATGGTCATGCATTCCCTTTCTCCCCAACTTCTTAAATCACAATTTGATAAAATCAGAATTTTCTAGCCTAAGAATCCTGGTGTAATTTAATTGCCTTGGGAAAAAAATCAAAGGCTAGGTTTTAAACCTCATAGATTTACATTGATCATCCGACTTAGGCTTTAGCATTCAAGGTACTAATTTGTTATAAATCTTGGCTTTTGGCTGCAGGTTAAGAGTATCTAATGGCTCCAAGAACACGACGTGCACGCGTTGAACAAGTTGCACCAACTGTCCTAGATCCACTATGGTTTCAAAAGATAGAGGACCAAAAGCTTTACCAAGACTACTTTCACTTCAAAATATAGTGGAAGGGCAGGATGTAGTGTTGGATGATCTCAAAGCTTACAAGGTGGGGCAGAGGTTCGAGGCATTGGGGTGGACCAACATTCTCAACCTCCCTAAATCATATTACCCAAAACTCATCCGACATTTCTAAGCAAATCTGGACACCAAGAACCCGGGCACACAAAATTATCGGGTTGTCTCATATGTCAAGGGGGTCCCTATAGCCTTCACAGTAGCACAGTTAGCGGGGATTCTTAATGTGTCTATTGGGGAAGCGAAGACCTATTGCTCATCGGGAAAGAACCCATATACCTTCATCAAGCGGGAGGTAGTGAGATTCTAATGGCCATCAGGCAGCTGAACCTGCGAGTGGTGGATGGCTTCGATGAGGTCACGAAACAACTCTCCGACCAGACTCAACGCCTAGAGGGTATCGAGAGAGGGGTAGATGACATCAACACCTTTCTTGGTCACGGTGGTGGCGATGGTGCAACCGACTAGCCCAGCTTTCTCTCAACAAATTAAAGTTATCTCGGATCAATTCTTCTAGTTCTTGTCTTAGGATGGATATTTGTGGAGCTCTTTTACTTTTCCTTTAGTTTTCCCTTTTCTCTCTTCTTTTTTTTTTCTTTTTTTTTTTCTTTTTTTTTTTCTCTTTTTGATCAGTTTGTTTGGAACAACTAGGAACTTGCAATCTGAGTTGAGAAAGGCACAGTTATGCCCAAACAAAGAATCTAGAACAATTATGGTGTTTAGATTGGTATCTTTTGATTGAGCAGGATGGAGTCATATGTTTTTTTTTGTTGGAGTGGATGAAATCATGAATGTTGAAATGAGAAGGACATGGTTGCCTTCCAAGAAGATTTGGAATAATTGGATATTTGTAATTAATCTTATATATATCTCTATGTATTTGCTTAATTCTCTCTTGTTTAAATCATTGTTGATAATTGTGGTTGGTTATGATTGATTCATTATTGTTTATGAATTATAGCATATAATTGCCCATCTATGACCTACTTAAGACTCAACCAAGCAATTACATAGTTGTAGCTTAACAGCCTATGGTTCAAGTCCTAAGTTCTATGTTACCTATTATCTTCTAAGTCCTTGTTTCATCACAATCAGTCTTCTTCTATATCTGCAAACCATCATTTATGTTCTTGAAGATTTTTAGTTTAGAACCTAATTGTGGAGAGTAAATTAAGAGTCTATGAGACTGTGATTGGTGCAAAGCATCATTGCTCTGATACCACTCTGTCACTCCCCTATTCTAGACAAGGAATATAATACATTATAAGGGGTGACTAAGATGACACGTGTCATCCTACTAAGCTGCCCGGATCACTGACACAGTGTCCCAACGCACAGCCATAACCAATATTAAAGTAATATAATATCAAAGTACGGAAAGGAAATATTATATTCCAAAAGATCAATAGTTTTGCGAAAGCGTATAAAATCAAATAATTACAAGATGTTCAAAGGCTAAATGATAAATACTGTAATTAATATATTTCCCATGACCATCTAATAACTATCAACAAGGGTATAATAGTAAATATTTATACATAGGCTTTAAGCCCTAAAATAATCAAAAAAGGGACAAAGTCTCAACCATCAATATGCCCTGTAGGCAACATCATTTCGAGGACATCGATCACGGTGCTCCTCCGCCACCTGCATCATAATCTAAAAAGTGTGTACATAAGGGGGTTAGCTCCACTGAGCCAGTGAGGGGATGGGGATGCACAAACACACAGATCACATAGTCCAATGATGCATGTATATGTTAAATAAATTTTCCACCTATCATCACAACTAAGTTAAAGGTATATGCTACTGTGACAACTCGGAAAATACTGTGGGTCACTTAACTTATCGCCACAATAAACCTCAATTGTCACTAGGGGGCCTACACTGGTCGAAGCCTCCAAGACCACCCAGTGGCAAACCCCGATAACTATTGCTACCATAACTGGCCTCTCCCACCTCCACAGAATCCGGAGTTCTGGTTACCCAACACCTAAACCCCTGTTGGTAAGGGTCGTAGCATAAGGGTACAAAGGTCCTAGCCGCAGATATACTACATGCAAGTCCTATCGTCCCAAGAGGTATTCTGGGCGCATCAACTTTTCATCTGGTTTAGCATCCGGGTACCAGTATGGCACGGCGCATACAGTTCAATATGAAATTCAATCAAAGATATTATATATATAATCAGGGGCTCTAGCACCGGCATTCATCGACACCGTAACCCGATAAGAAATGGAAAGCAACCATAACATCATCATATCAATCATTTAATACAGTATGCAAATGTACAAACATGTTTAATAAATTATACTAATAGCATGATACATAATGCAAAATTAGTAACAAGCCCAAACAACCAAACCTACTCACAATATGTTAGGCCCCGAAGTTACAAGTTGTCGCCGCGATTAAGTAACACATTACAAGATGGGAATTTTAAACCTAGACAAAGAGTAAGAATAGGGTTAAATAAGTAAAGAAAATGATCCCCAAAAGGTCTCTCTTAATTCTTCTAAGTATAAGATTTCAGAGACAGGGTGATTTTATGGGTGGTTTCATGCCCAATTCCTGAATCCACATGTAAATCCTAGCTAACCAGGGACTCAGGAAGGTTTCTGCCAAGTGTGGTTTTACGAGTGGTTTATCTCAGAACATGAAACCACATCTAAAACCGACTTTAACAGGGGCTTATTCAGGGGGTGATTGCAAGGGTGGTTTCTCGTAGGTTTTGAAACCATTTGTAAAACCACATACCTGCAGAACCAAAATTTGAAAGGTTTCTCACCAGGGGTTCCTTTTCCCAAGGGGTTCAAAGGTAAGGAGGCTTCAAGAAAGCTTCCTCCTAGGTCCATTAGGGTTCTAAGACCTCACTAGGTCCATGTATCCTAAAGGATTCAAGAGGGAAACTAAGGATAACCTAATCTATAGCTCAAATAGGTAGAAACCCTAGGTTTCTCAAATCAAATGAGATTGATAGCTTTAGAGCAAGCTATGGAGTGAAATAACTCCCCAATAACCAAAGCTAAGAGTTTCAATCAATCTTTGGGTTCCAAGACAAACCCTAGATTGAATCTCTCCCATTTCCCAAACCCCAAAACCCAAAACCCAAAATAGAAGAAGAGAGAAGGCTTTAATGGCTTACCTACCCCAAGGAAGTGGTACTCCACGTTGAGGGCTCCAAGAAGTGAGATCTTCAAGCCTCCAATCAAGCCTTTCCACTCTCCTTCCTCCTTTTCTCCTTCCTTCTTGCTTCTTTCCTTCTTTTTCTCTCCTTTCCTCTTTCTTTCTCTTCTTTCCCTTCTTCCCACATTTTTGGTTGGAGGAGAAGTAATGAGAAATGAATACTCCCTCCCCCCTTTAGTCCTACTTATAGTAAGTGAGACTTGGGTCCCTTAAGTCAAATGGGTCATGAGAGCTAAATGGGTCGACCCATTAGTTCTATTTAGGGTAAGGGAATGGAATAACCCATCCTTGGGTCAAATACAGTTAAATGGGCCCTTAAGTTAAATGGGTCACTTAAGCTAAATGGGCCTGCCCATTGGTTATAATTAGGAAAGAGCCTAATTAAAAGATGGGTTTACATGATATGGGTATAAGCTCTTCACATGTCTCCCCAAGGCTAGTGGGACCCACATTTGAAATATTCCCCACTCAATTAAAATAGCCCGGGCGGTTCAAACCTTGACCTACACTTCGAGGACATCAAGGGAAAGGGTAAATAAATAAGTCAAGGGCTAGAACTTACTTCTCCATTATCATGGTTTGTCCCCCATGACCCCGAATAGTTTCCTCCATCGGTAAACCCGTACTGTGGTTAATAATTTTGTAGCTGGGTTTGACCACCAATGAGAACAACTCACCAGTATACATGGCAGCGGTAACTACACGTCACGGAAAAGAAATAATAATTAATTATAATTCTGGGTGTGGGTGTAACATCCATGAACGCCATCTTTCACGACATGATTAGCAAATTTATAGAGGTTTACATTGATGACGTGGTGATTAAGTCCAAGGTTGAGGAGGAGCACCTGGACCATTTGAAAAGGGTATTTGAGAGGATGAGACTCCATGGCCTCAAAATGAATCCCCTCAAGTGTGCTTTTGGGGTGGCAGTCGGGAATTTCCTAGGTCTTTTGGTCCACCAAAAAGGGATAGAAGTGGACAGAAATAAAACCAAGGCCATCAGGGAGGCAAGACCACCGGTGAACAAAAAGGAGCTGTAAAAATTCCTCGATCAGGTTAATTTCCTCCGACGGTTCATCTCCAACTCGATCGATCGAACTAAGGCATTCTCCTAGTTACTAAAATTAATAGCGGGGGAGGATTTCCGTTGGATGACTGAACACCAGGAGGCATTCGAAGTGATCAAGGAATACCTCGCCAAGCCACCTGTGCTGGCGCCACCTCAAAGAGGGCTACCCTTGAAATTATACGTCTCGGCCACAGACTATTCCATTGGGAGCTTGTTGGCCCAGGATAATAAGGTGGGAATAGAGCAGGCAGGCTTCTATCTCAGTCGGGCCTTGACAGAGGTCGAGCAATGATATACGGCTATGGAGAAGCTTTGTTTGGCGCTATTCTGGTCTTGTTCCAAGCTGCGGTATTATCTGCTGCCCATAACGGTCGAAGTCATATGTTAGACCAACATCATCAAATATATGCTCACGTGGCCAATCACTAGAGGTCGGATTGGGAAGTGGGCCCTGGCATTGGTGGAATTTTCCCTACAGTACGTTCCCCAGAAGGCCGTTAAGGGCCAGGCATTGGCCAACTTCCTGGCTGATCACCCTCCCATCCGAATCGCCAGGGATAGAGTACAGGGGGAAGCGGGGGAGTTCGCATATATCGGTATTACACAGTGGTTCTTATCATTTGATGGATCTAAAACCAGCCAGGCAGCTGAAGCAGGGATAGTAATTCGGTCACCGCAAGGAGTGGAAACCTAGCTGCCAGTACTCTTAGGTTTTGCATGCTCAAACAACCAGGCCGAGTATGAAGCCCTTATCATAGGGATGAAGGTCCTTCTCATAATGGGAGCCCGATCGGTCAAAATAAGTTGGGATTCTCAATTGGTAATCAAGCAAGTGGCAGGAGAATACCGTTGTGAGAGTGAGCACTTGGTTCCCCATCACTTGCTGGTATGTAACTTAATCATTCAGTTTGACAAGGTGTCCATAAAAAATGTCCCTCGCCTGAAGAATCAGACGGCCAATAGTTTGGCTCAAGTGGCATCAGGCCTGCGTCCTGCGGAGGATTGCCTTGAAAGGACCACTGTGATATAAAAGAAATTGTTCTCGTCAGTCCTTGACCTAGACCTAGTTAGGGTGAACCAGGTGGAGGACACCCAGCCTGACTGGAGGACACCGGTAATCCAGTATCTAAGGGATCCTAGCCTTAACATGGACAAAAAAACTAAGTATAGGGCTTTGGGCTATGTCCTTGTTGGAGGCGACCTCTTCAAGAAAGGGGAAGATAGCCTGTTACTCAAGTGTGTCAGCCTCAACGAGTCAATGGTGATTATGGCTGAAGTTCACGAAGGAATTTGTAGCTCACACCAAGCCGATCCCAAGATGAGATGGCTAATCAGGAGGCATGGGTATTACTAGCCTACTATCTTGTCAGATTGCATAAGATAGGCCAAGGGGTGCCAGGCTTGTCAATGGCATGGTCCAATACAACGGGCTCCAGCCGTGGAGCTCAACCCAGTGGTGAAACCATGGCCATTTAGAGGATGGGCCATGGATTTGACTGGGAAGGTGACACCCCTAGCTACAAAGGGGCATTGTTTCATAATCGTGGCAATGAATTATTTCACCAAATGGGCGGAGGCCATACCCATGCGATCAATCAGCCAGATCGATGTCATCCAATTCTTAAAAACCCAAATAATTAGTAGGTTTGGGATGCCCGAGACCATCACCTGTGATAGTGGTTCAGTATTCACTAGAGACCAAGTCCTTGCATTTGCTGCAAGCCTTGGGATAGCCATAATGCATTCCATGCCTTACTATGCCTAAGGGAATGGCCAGGCCGAGGCAAGCAACAAGATACTAAAGAATTGCCTTGCCAAAGTGGTGGAGGAAAATCCAAGGAGGTGGGTAGAATTGTTGTCTGAAGTTTTGTGGGCATTCAGGACGTCGCAATGGACAAGTACAGGGACTACGTCGTTCGTCCTGACATATGGACATGATGCAGTCTTGCCTATGGAGATAAGTGTTAGGTCTGCCAGAGTGGCATTCCAGCAGGGGTTCACGTCGGCCACATATAGTAAGGCCATACTGGCTGAACTTGAGGACTTGGATGAGGAACGCCTCGCAGCCTTTGATCGAATTCTGGCGCAAAAGGAAAGGGTGGCGGCTATGTATAATAGAAAGGTGGTTGCCAAGAGCTTTCAAGAAAGGGAGTTGGTGCTGAAGGCCGTCCTACTAGTTGGGTCTAAAGATCCAGTCTATGGTAAGTGGTCCCCCACTTGGGAAGGGCCATTCATAGTCCACTAGATGCTCAGGGGAGGGGCCTATAGGATAAAAGAGATTGAAGAGGCTGTTCATTTAAAGCCCATCAATGGGAAGTTTCTGAAAAGATACCACCATACGATGTGGGACTTAGGGTGAAGCATTCCATCAGATTCAAAGAGGACCGACCCAACGGTCAGGTCGTAAGAGAAAAATTCCAAAGTACAACAGGACAAAAGAGAATATTCATACTAGGGGACATATACTATCACAACCCAAACCACCCCCTAGGTGGATTGGGTAGGTGACCCAAATTGCACAATGGCAATCCGCCAAATCCCATGGATCTAGAAGTAGTCCTTACGATCATGGAACCACAACCATCTCTTTACCATAGGCAAGATCAGAGTGCAGCAGATAAACCTACAGTTCATTAATAAAAGGAAGCATAGCGATACGGGGAAACAGTGATAATATATACATATAAAAGTTTTATATTTCCCATCAACCCACACACAAAGAAATCAAAGAAACAAAGTTGATAAGTACAGTACTACATACAGAGACATGTACAGGGCGAGCATACTCAACCCCAAAAAGGAAAAAAGAAAAACTACAAAAACTAAGTCAGAACGGGGATGACTCCAAATAACCCAAAAGGAGTCCCCAAGTCAAAAAGCTGTCACGAACACACTTCAATGGTCTTCATCAACAACCCCCAAATATGTGCGCAGGATCGGTATGACCTCCGTCGGGGTCCACACCAATATCATCGTAACAACAAAAACTCTCCTCCTTGAGATAGCCCGCCATGCCACAGCGGCATCCACCTGCAAGATCATCTAAGCAAACATTACATAACAGAGTGTGAGCCCCACTGAGCTCGTGAGCAAATAACATCAATCATGCATGCATATGCAATCACAACTCACAATTCATATGGTCCTACATGATATGCAAGTACATATTTTATTATTAGCCACCTACCATTACAACTAAGTCGGGTATGTGCCACTACAATCCCCAATACATGTATCCCTGGTGCGGGCTTCTAACCCCTTCCTGCGATACACCCATTAAGTTATCGAGGAGGACCAGTCAGCTCCCACATTCGTTCACCAAGGTCAGCCTGACCAACCCTCTGTGATTAACCCATGGGACAATCCATTTCTTTCTTTCTTTTCTTTTCTGGCTTATAGCCCATGTGCACCATTCCGGTGTTCTATTCATTTCTTTTTCTCTTTTCTCTTTTTTTGATGGTCACCCCCACATGCATCCAACACCTTAACCCCTGTTGGCAAGGGTGCATAGCACGGGTGATGAAACTCTAGCCCCATGCCTATATGGCATCGTATAAGTCAAGCGGTGTCAACCGTACCCATTAATACGGGCTACCACAGGCCTCATTTCCAAGCTGACTACGGCATCTAGTCTAACATTCACAATCATCATAAAAGATTTCATAGTGTTGATCAACAGACAGTCATTATGCAGTGATTTAAGTAATTGAACAGAAGTAAATAACACAGTAATTATATTCAATTCTTATTAGCCGGCATCAGATCATGATTACATTTATACATATGATAGTATTATTCACTCACCAGTACTTGGTTCTAGGTATTCAGTCCCAATCTCAGTTCCAGCAGTTGTCTGGTTGTTGTCCTCAAGCACGGGATCAAGTCTTAGATGTAAATCAAAAGTTGTCATGTTAAGCTTTTTAAACTATCTCTGTCAGTCCTAGGGTTGACCTAAGCTCGCTGAGTAGACCCAGGGTTTAATTAGGTTCATTGGGAGTCACTGGGCCTTACACTGGGCTTTAGGTCATGTCCCGGTGCATCAACCAGTGTCTGTGGCACAGGGGCAAAATGGTCATTTCCAGGGTTATACCTGACCCTAGGTTAGAATATGTTTATAATGCTGCCCATAACTTGTCTGCGCTGTAGGACCAAGCACAGCAGTGTTTCTTTCACCTGCAGGGCCCACTAGGGTTCCAAAATATTTTCCAATTAAGGACAGATGTGGGGAAGGGCTTTTTGGTCTCTTCCCACATCCCACAGTGTCCAGGGGGCCATTGGGTGAGATCCCCCAGCTCTGTCCACTAAAACAATGATTTTCCACTCACTGGGCGTTGGCTCTGGGCGTTGCTGCATCGCCCAGTGCCTGTAGAATCGATGCAGGCTGAGTTTCCAAGGTGGGGCCTGCAAGGCTGAGATCAGACCTGATCCCTTGCATATCAGGGGGGTCTAGTAGCCCCTGAGATGGTCTACACCATGACGCAGATGGATTTTCCATCAGATCGATCATTAGTTTGACAGTGGCTGCCCAAGTAGTCCAGATGAATAGTGTTCAGGGTTTTGGCTAAGCTTGGGAGTTGGTTTTAGCCACATGCAGGGCTGGAACAGCATGCCAAATGAGGGTCCAGGGCTACAATCATCCTGGGTTTGATCTCTGCAGCCCTAGCTTGCACCCAAGGTTCCAATCCATAGATCATAAGTGAATCTGGGCAATGCAGCTGTGCACAGCCAGATTCGGCTCACAAGAACAGCATATCTAAATGCTTAAAATGCATAAATATTCCAGATCTTCCATGGACAAGGTCTGCATGGCAGATCTGGAGCAATACTGGGCAAGCCCTAGCTATTCAAGGCTGCCTAGAGAGCATAAACTCAAAAAAATCAAAGAGGGAATGGGAACAATAGGTGTTTATAGATGATTTTATACCTGCACAGAGCCAGGGAGGGCTCGGTTCCAGCCTAGGTAGGTGGTGGCAGCAGCCCTTCTTCTTCCTTCCTTCTTCCATCTCCTCCTTCTTCTTCTTTCTCTCCTTTTTCCTCTCTTTCTCCCCTCTCGGTTTCAGTAGATAGCAAGAGCTCTAAATGAGCTCAAGCCAACCTATTTATAGACCCAAGACCAACTGAGGTCTGTTTGGTCCTTGGGCCCCTTTTTAAAAATCAATTTTTAACTTGATTCTGACTGATTCTGGGCTCACTTGTGGGGTCCACACTGAACCAGGGGTATGAGGTTATCCCTCAGACTCCCCTCTATCAGTGGAGGGTTCCCATGTTCATGTTGGGTGGTCCCCCTAATTAAAATAATCAAAAATATGCAGATTCAGTCACTGGGCCTTGCTGCATCGCCCAGTGCCATGGCCCAGAGATTTCCAGCAACTGAAACTAAAAGGGGCTTGCACAGGGGTTTGACCCTAAGTCAGGGTATTATCCCCACATGTCAAATAGGAGGTTTTACACACTTTTCACATAGGTGGGTCCCACTATTATAAGGAGGAGAGAGATTACCTGGGATCTAAGTCATACATCAGACTGTGAGCTACACAGTTGCAAGGATCTGCTATCCATCTTCTGACAGGTATATAGGGAAACCTGATCAAAGTATTCTCATTGATCTCATTGAGTGGAGTGATGCTCCACAGTGATCCCGGTTGCCTGGCCAGGGGTTCCTGCCTTTCAATAAAAAATCCAGCCAATCAGGAGCAGGGTTTGACATTTCTCCCCACCTTACAAAAATTTTGTCCTCAAAATTTGCTTACCTTGTAATCCAAAAAGCTGGGGATACTTCTCCTTCATTTCTTCTTCACATTCCCATGAAGCTTCTTCTACTGGATTGTTTCTCCATCAAACTTTCACGAAGGCGACGGTGTGGTTACGGAGGTTATGCTCCTTTCTGTCCAATATCTCCGTGGGGTGTTCTTCATAGGTCATATCCACATCCAACTATTCAGGTTCAGTTGACAGCACATGTGTCGGATTGTTAATATACTTCCTCAACATCGACACATGAAAAACATCATGGACGCCTGACAAAGATGGTGGTAACGCCAGTCGGTATGCTATGGGTCCCACCTTATTAAGAATTTTGTAAGGATCGATGAATCTTGGGCTCAACTTGCCCTTCTTGTTGAAACATAGCAATCCTTTAGTTGGGGATACTCAGAGGAATACTTTTTCTTCGACTTCAAACTCGATATCTTTCCTTCAATTATCCACATAACTTTTCTATCTTGACTGGGCTGCCTTGATCTTCTCTCTTATGATATCCACCTTATCACAGGTCACTTGAATCATTTCAGGTCCAAGATATTTCCGCTCGCCAACTTCATCCCAATAAAGCGGAGTTTGGCACTTCCTGCCATAGAGTGCTTTGAATGGTGCCATGCCAATGGTGGAGTGGTAGCTATTATTATATGCAAATTCCACTAGAGGTATGTGAGCATCCCAACTGTCATTCATTTCCAAAACGCAGGCTCGGAGCATGTCCTCCAGAGTTTGAATGGTTCTTTCTGATTGTCCGTCTATCTACGGATGGAAAGCCGTGCTAAGATTTAATTGAGACCCCAATGCCTTCTACAAACTTCTCCAAAACCTTGAGGTGAAACGAGGAGCTCTGTCAGACACAATACTGACAGACACGTCGTGTAAGCGGACTATGTTTTCAATGTATATCTGGGCAAGCTTCTCCATTGGATAATTTATTTTGATTAGTATGAAGTGTGCTGCCTTTGTTAGTCTGTCTACGATCACCCAAATTGCATTCATGCCCTTCCTGGTGTTGGGTAAGTTTGTCACGAAATCCATAGTGATTCTTTCCCACTTTCACTCAGGTATGGGAAGTGGCTGTAACAATCAGTACGATCGGTGTCTCTCCGCCTTTATTTGTTGACAGGTGAAGCACTTGGACACGTATATTGCTATGGTTGCTTTCATTCCCATCCACCAGTAATACTTCTTCAAATCTTTGTACATCTTTGTACTTCTGGGGTGGATTGTGTAGAGTGAGTTGTGCGCCTCTTTAAGAATTCGGTCTTGGATATCATAGTCATCTGGCATGCACAATCTATCGTGAAACTTCAATGTGCCATCTTGGGCCAAGGAAAAATCTGGGTCCTTATGGACACCTTATTGAACTTCCCAAATTATTTTGGTCAGCTCAGGATCCAATGGTTGTTTCAAAATTATTTCCTCTTGTATCGACTGCTGCAAGTTTATAGCTGCAAATTGCATAGCCATTCCTTCGATCACGAGTTTCAAATCAAATTTTTGAGCTTCCTCTATTAATTGCTCACTTATGACCAAAAATACGAGGGATGCAGTATGAGATTTCCTGCTTAATGCATCCGCAACAACGCTGGCCTTGCCGGGGTGGTATTGGATTTCATAGTCGTAGTCTTTCACCAATTCCAGCCACCGTCTCTGTCTCATGTTTAGCTCCTTTTGGGTGAAGAAATACTTTAGACTTTTGTGATTGCTGAAGATCTCGCTCTTTTCACCATATAGGTAATGTCGCCAGATTTTTAACGCAAAAACTACCACTGCCAACTCTAAGTCATGAGTGGGGTAGTTCTTCTCGTGTTCCTTCAACTGCCTAGAGGCATAGGCGACCACCTTTCCTTTTTGCATCAAGATGCCACCCAATCCTGTCCTGGATGCATCGGTATATACTACCATTCCTTCGGTGCCGTCCGGAATGGCTAGAGCTGGAGCTGATACTAATCGGTTCTTCAACTCCTAAAAGCTTTTCTCATACTCTTCATTCCATTCGAATTTGGCTCCCTTCCTTGTAAGTTTTGTCATTGGTGCCAAAATCCGTGAGAAATTTTTCATAAACCTCTGATAGTAATCGACCAATCCTAAGAAACTTTGAATCTTAGTAGCACTCTTTGGAGTTTCCCATTCAAGAACCGCTTTCACCTTGCCTGGGTCTACTTTAATGCCGTCTTTGGTGATGATGTGTCCCAAGAATCCAATTTGGTGAAGCCAAAATTCACATTTACTAAATTTAGCAAAGAGCTGGTGTTCCCGCAACCGCTACAACACTAAAGTAAGGTGTCGCGTGTGCTCTTCCTCACACTTAGAGTATACTAGGATGTCATCAATAAATAATATGACAAACTTATCCAAAACATCATGGAACATTCTATTCATCATATCCATGAATGCTGTCGGGGCGTTGGTCAACCCGAACGATAGAAGTAAGAATTCGTAATGTTCATATCGAGTTCGAAACGCCATTTTATGAATGTCACCGCTTTTGATCTTCAGTTGATGGTATCCTGACCTAAGATCGATCTTGGAGAAAACTCTCGCTCCTTGTAGCTGATCAAATAGGTCGTTGATACGCGGCAACGGATATCGATTCTTAATTGTCAATTTATTTAACTCCCGATAGTCGATACACAGCCGCATACTACCATCCTTCTTCTTAACAAATAGCATGGGTACTCCCCAGGGTGATACACTGGGTCGAATAAATCCCTTCTTCAAAAGGTCCTAAAGTTGAGTCTACAACTGTTTCAACTCGATTGGCGCCATTCGATATGGTGCCTTGGATATAGGTGCTGCTCCAGGAATCAAATCAATTGTAAATTCTATATCTCAATCCGACGGCAGTTGAGTCAGATCTTCTGGAAATACATTAGGAAACTTTCTGATGACGTGGAGTTCCTCCAAGGGTTTTATCTTTGCCTTCATGTCTATCACAGTGGCCAAAAGCCTTGGCATCCTTCTTTTAGTAACTTCCGCGCCTGGAGTGCGGATAATGTTATCCTTCTGGATTTTCTCCTTGGTTCACTTTGATAGGTGAAGTTTGACCCATTTTCTAAGTTGAACCTTATCTTCTTCTCCGCACACAAGACGTTTGCGCCATAGGCCGACAACCAGTCCATGCCTAGGATTACGTCAAAATCATTTATATCCATCTTTATCAGTCGTACGGTTAGTTCCTTCCCATAAATTCCAATTTGACAAGGGTCTTAGACCTCCTTCAAACTCACAACACTCCCTGTCGGTGTGCTAACTACTAGCTCGTGCCCTATGTCCCTTGGTTGATCTTTCATCTTACTCGCAAAGGTTGAGGAGATGAAAGAGTGGGTCGCGCCCGAGTCGAATAATACTCGTACGGGTATGGTTGAGACATTCAGGGTACCTAGGGTTCTTAGATAATTTAGGTTACATGTAGTAAGCCAATTATTCCCTATAGTCGAGAAGTGTTTAGCAACATACATGTCAATACGTTGGGGTTTGCCTCAGCTTCTTCATTCGTTAAAGCATACAACTTTCCTTGCATCCTATTGTCCCATGGCTGAAATGGCCTAGCGTAGGGCTGGTTTGATGAGTTGTTGCCATACCCACGAGATCTGCAATCTCTAGCCATATGTCCTTCCTTGTTGCACAGATAACACTTAAAGGGTGGAGCTCCAGGTGTTGAAGCTTTACTCGCTTGACTTGTTACTGGTTGGGCTGGTGAGGCTGCTGTCGTCTCTTGACTCGTAGTAGGTTGAGCAGGTCGAGTAAATGTAGGGCAAAAAGAATTCTGACCCACATTCGTCCTACGATGCGGAGTCGAAGTAGGGCTTGGACTCGAACCTCTATAAACTTTATTTGGCCAGCCAAAAGTTTGAAAATTATTTGACCTTTTGTTCAAACCAGTCGACATCACAGTCTTTTCTTTCTCCTTTTCCTTAAACCTATCCTCCATTGTCTTTGCTTTCTCGACCATTTGAGCATAATCCCAAATATCCATGATTGACAGAACTGACCCGATCTCAGTTTTAAGTCCTTTCTCAAATTTCTTGGCCTTACTAACTTCCCCTTTCAAGTGCTCTGGGGAAAAATGGAATAGATCTTCAAATCGTTGTTGATAGTCCAGCACTGATTTAGTTCCTTGCACCAGTGCAATAAATTTTGCTTCTTTCCTATCCTTAAAACTCTCAGGGAAATAGTTCTTGAAGAAAATCTCCTTGAATTGGGCCCACGTGGGATTTGGGTGCGCAGCTTCCAAATTAGGCCTAGTTGCCTTCCACCAAGCTTCGGCTTCATTCTGCAACTGATAGCCTGCACAAATAATCTTTTGTGCATCTGTGCACTCAAGTACTTCAAATGCCTTTTCTAGGGCATTGATCCATCGTTCCGACTGCATTGCCTCAGAGGTTATTTTTTAAAATGCAGGCGGTTGAAGTTTCTTGAATCTCTCCATAACCTTGGCGGTGGAATTTTTTGCTAAATGCTGAGGCACAGGTGGTGGAAACAGTACGGGTCCATTAGGTGGTGGTGGTGGTGCAGCGCACTCATGCATCATAGTTGCAAACTGCGTAGACATATGACCAAGAAACTCTTGTTATTGTTGCATGGTCTGCATCATCGTGGTCATGAATGCAGTCACGTCGCTAGCTGCCACACTTGGCTAAGGTGCTGCTGCAGTAGCTTGTGCAGCGGCTGGTACTCCCGATGAAGCAGCCGATGCCTCAGAGTTTTGAGCCTCAGTTCCATTGGACAGCTCAACCTCCGGTACAACTCTAGGTTGTTTACCTTTATGACCTCCACGAGAACTTCTAGTGTTGACCATTGTTGCTTCTCTGAAAAGAGGAGCGTGTTCAATATTCCCAATTTCATCTATGTGGATAAATAGTTGTTTCCTAACTAAGCAGGTACGAATCCAGTCCACAATTCCAATGAGTATCATGAGTCATACCAGTAAGGTGGATTATTAGATTCATTTTCTTGGTTTGTTAAGTGATGTGTTTTATTGAATACTTTTGTGTTTCTCTTTCTTATGCATTTTATGTATCAATATGCTATGCATGGCACTAATGAGAAATTTCAGCTTTTTAAATAACAGCTTTTAATTAATTACCTAATCTAGCAGGCAAGCATGCATCTCCAGCTTTTTCCTGGTCACAAACTCCATAGCCAGTAGGAATTCTATGCCAGCTCTTACTTCTTTAGCTAAAGTCATAAAATAGTCTCGCTCTTCAGGTCCGCTAATGGCAGCAATAGCCAAGTAAGAGTCTAGTCGATTCTCAGCCCGGGGTAATACTAGTCATATCCGTCTCAGTCTCTCTCGCAGGTGTCTAAGATAGATCATGATGTTGGGTCTCCAGCCTCAGGTAAGGTAATATCTGTCACATAAAATGGGTCTAGGCATGAGGGCATACTTAATTAAAAGAATTGAGTACACAACTACTGAAACTTAAACAACTAAGATCAAAGAAACTAATTCTTGGGTTGGCTCGAGGTACCTTAGCATCTAAGTGTTTCGGTTGACTAGGAGCCCTATTAGGTCCCATTCTCAATTATCCTAGGCTTCGGTTAGAGCAAGATCTACATTTCCCACACACATAGTACATATGTATTACAACATACCTGTGTAACTATGTCTAGTTTTCACAGCAACACTCCAGTCAGTTTGCACATCACAATATTCAAACATGTAATAATTTGGGTAGTACACACCTTAGGTTAGTATACACATTCATTTATATATATCAACTACTCATTATAAACATATGAACAAAAGCTTTATATACTTTATTCACTCCTCAAATGGAAAATTTCAACCCCTTTTTGGGCTTAAGTAGTTTATGGTATTAAATATTGTTTATTATATTATTTATTTTTTTTTTTTTCTTTTAAAACCATCTATGAAAGTTCATATTTTATGTTTATTGAGGTTAATATGGTCAATTCCCAAGTCCCTACTTGTAAATAGCTCAAGACAGCAAAGTTGCACACACTGGGTGATGTCTCTGGGCGTTGCCACATTGCCCAGTGTCATCGCCCAGAGAATCGAGCGCAGGGTTTTTAAATCCGAGAATGGCCCACTTTGACTCCATTCTCCTCTAACCTCTTCTAAACACCTAGGGAATAGTCTTGGAGGGCAGTAGGACCTATTCCACACCAAATCTTAGCAAACCCCCGCATTTTGCGCGAGCTTACACGTGTCTAGGTAAGTTTCTTCTCCACATTTACCTTTTTGATCATTTACTTTATTAAATCAGCTCCTAGATTAGGTTTTCTCTTTTCCTTGCCCTAACCTAACCACTTTTATTATTTTTTTTTTTACATCTTGTAGAAAATGTCTACAAGCCGCCGTACCACTCGAAAATCGGTAGCCCAAAAGAAGCTACGGGTCGAATCCGAGGAATCTTCCTATTCTTTGGTTCCACCTTCATCTCCTAGAGAGGATTCATCCTCAGAGGAACCAGATTTCGACCACCATCTTTTCTCCAGGTATGAGTACGCTAAGGAGTGGAAAAATTTTGTTTCCGTAAAGATAGTGAATGGCCGGGTGGTGTGAGTTGAGGACTTCGAATAGTATAACCTCTATGCCCGATTTAATGCCCTAGGTTGGGCATCGATGCTATCTCCTACCGAGTTATGTTATCCCAACCTGGTTTGGTATTTCAACTGTAACCTAGGGCCATCTAGTGCCCAGGAGTTTGGAGTGGAGAGTAAGGTGAAAGGAGTGGACATCAGATTGACTACTTCCCTCCTAGCAAAGATCTTGGATTTACTAGACACAGGAGAGCGGGTTTACTATCAGCCTCGCGTGGACATCTCAGAGATGTTCACCCTAGAGACCAGGAGGACTGTATTCGGTGCTTTGACAGGTTCAAGAAACACTCCTAAGTCTGAGACTGCCTACAAACCTAGTGCCAGGGTACTTAGCAGGTGTGTCACCTATAACATCTACCCTAAGGGCGGCAACAAGGGTAGTATCTCTATGATGAGGGCATACATTACCTACTGCTTACTAGGAGCTGGTCAGGGAGGTCCAGTCATCAACCTTCTTCAGGTCATGCTTTATCATGCGAGGAACCCAGCTGATGGGAACCTTCCTTATGGGAAGTTTCTCACCTTGATTTTTCAGCATTTTGGGGTTCCATTGGAGGGCGAGTTTATTGATAGGACCAAGTCCAGGCCTATAGATAAAACTTCTATATTAAAGATAAGGGTGCCTGGGGAAGATCCAATTGTAGGTGAGGAGCAGGTGATGGCTGAGGATGTGCAGCAGGGCGGAGAGCAGGGTGGTGATGTACAGGGTGAGGGTCAGATCGGAGAGGAGCAGGGCGACATTGGAGTAGACACTCAGGGCATGTATACAGAGGAGCTAGGCATGGATCAGGGCAACTTGGAGGGTTTAGGCACCCCGTTCACTGACCTACACGCTTATGAGACAGCCGGTGCCACTAGCTCATAGGTTCTAGGTCCTTCAGAGTGGTCTCAGATGATGGCACATTTCCAGAGCCTCGGTACCCAGCTCAATACCTTGACGACCAGAGTGGATTAGGGTTTCACTTCCCTGGAGCGCAGAGTGGGTTCTGTAGAGCAGCGCCTCGACTTCTAGGACAGGTTCTATAGAGTTAATTCACGCCAGACACAGGCTCCGCCCAATGATATTCCTACTATAGAGTAGTTCCTTATCAGTTCCTGACAGTCTACTACGTGGTCTAGATCATCATCATTATTTTTTCCATGCTTATGTATTTTTCTTTCTTTGTTTTCAGTTTATGTACTTGTTGAATTGCAGTTATGCAATCAAACTTTTATAACTATTGCTGAGTTAATGAAAATTTTGCATCTTTACTTAATTGCATCTACCTCCCCTGTGGTTTTTAATTCTTGCATATTTTATTGTTTAATGCTTATTAGTCCTAGTTTGCAATCCATAATCGTAAGAAGAGCCTCACGCTCTGATACCAAGCTCTATCACACCCCAAACCACCCCTTAGGAGGATTGGGTAGGTGACCCGAATTGCACAACGGCAATCCGCCAAATCCCACGGATCTAGAAGCAGTGCTTACGATCATGGAACCACAACCATCTCTTTACCATAGGCAAGATCAGAGTGCAGCAGATAAACCTACAATTCAATAATAAAAGGAAGCATAGCGATACGGGGAAACAGTGATAATATATACACATAAAAGTTTTACATTTCCCATCAACCCACACACAAAGAAAACAAAGAAACAAAGCTGATAAGTACAGTACTACATACAAAGACATGTACAGGGCGAGCATACTCAACCCCAAAAAGGAAAAAAGAAAAACTACAACAACTAAGTCAGAACGGGGATGACTCCAAATAACCCAAAAGGAGTCCCCAAGTCAAAAAGCTGTCATGAACACACTTCAATGGTCTTCATCAACAACCACCAAAAATATGCGTAGGATCGGGATGACCTCCGTCGGGGTCCACACCAATATCATCGTAACAACCACACTCTCCTCCTCGAGATAGCCCGCTATGCCATAGCGGCATCCACCTGCAAGATCATCTAAGAAAACATTGCATAACAGAGTGTGAGCCCCACTGAGCTCGTGAGCAAATAACATCAATCATGCATGCATATGCAATCACAACTCATAATTCATATGGTCCTACATAATATGCAAGTCCAGATTTTATTATTAGCTACCTACCATTACAACTAAGTCGGGTCTGTGCCACTACAATCCCCAATACATGTATCCCTGGTGCGGGCTTCTAACCCCTTCCCGCGATACACCCATTGAGTTGTCAGAGAGGACCAGTCAGCTCCCGCATTCGTTCACCAAGGTCAGCCCGACCAGCCCTCTGTGATTAACCCGTGGGACAATCCATTTCTTTCTTTCTTTTCTTTTCTGGCTTATAGCCCATGTGCACCATTCCGGTGTTCTATACATTCATGCACCATTCCAGTGTTCTATTCATTTTTTTTTCTCTTTTCTCTTTTTCTGATGGTCGCCCCCACAGTCATCCAACACCTTAACCCCTATTGGCAAGGGTGCGTAGCACGGGTGATGAAACTCTAGTCCCATGTCTATATGGCATCGTATGAGTCACGCGGTGTCAACCGTACCCCATAATAAGGGCTACCACAGGCCCCATTTCCAAGCCGACTACGGCATCTAGTCTAACATTCACAATCATCATAAAAGATTTCATAGTGTTGATCAACAGACAGTCATTATGCAGTGATTTGAGTAATTGAACAGAAGTAAATAACACAGTAATTATATTCAATTCTTATTAGCCGGCATCAGATCATGATTACATTTACACATATGATAGTATTATTCACTCACCAGTACTTGGTTCTAGGTATTCAGTCCAAATCTCAGTTCCAGTAGTTGTCTAGTTGTTGTCCTCGAGCACGGGATCAAGTCCTAGATGTAAATCAAAAGTTGCCATGTTATTCTTTTTAAACTATCTTTGTCAGTCCTAGGGTTTACCTAAGCTCACTGGGTAGACCCAGGGTTTAATTAGGTTCATTGGGAGTCACTGGGCCTTTCACTGGGCTTTAGGTCATGTCCTGGCGCATCAACCAGTGTCGGTGGCATAGGGGTAAAATGGTCATTTCCAGGGTTGTACCTGACCCTAGGTCAGAATGTGTTTATAATGCTGCCCATAACTTATCTGCGTTGTAGGACCAAGCACAGCAGTGTTTCTTCCACCTGCGGGGCCCACTAGGGTTCCAAAATATTTTCCAATTAAGGACAGATGTGGGGAAGGGCTTTTTGGTCTTTTCCCACATCCCACAGTGTCCAGGGGGCCATTGGGTAAGATCCCCCAACTCAGTCCACCAAAATAGTGATTTTCCACTCACTGGGCATTGGCTCTGGGCGTTGCTGCATCGCCCAGTGCCTGTAGAATCGATGCAGGCTGAGTTTCCAAGGGGGGTCTGCAAGGCTGAGATCAGACCTTATCCCTTACATGTCAGGGGGGTCTAGTAGCCCCTGAGATGGTCTACACCATGGCCTAGATGGATTTTCCATCAGATCCATCATTAGGCTGACAGTGGCTGCCCAAGTAGTCCAGATGAATAGTGTTCAGGGTTTTGGCTAAGCTTAGGAGTTGATTTCAGCCACATGCAGGGCTGGAGCAGCATGCCAAATGAGTCCAGGGCTGCAATCATCTAGGGTTTGATCTCTACAGCCCTAGCTTGCACCCAGGGTTCCAATCCATAGATCAGAAGTGAATCTGGGCAGTACAGCTATGCATAGTCAGATTCGGCTCACAAGAATAGCATATCTAAATGCTTAAAATGCATAAATATTCCAGATCTTCCATGCACAAGGTCTGCATGGCAGATCTGGACCAATACTGGGCAAACCCTAGCTGTTCAGGGCTGCCTAGAGAGCATAAACTCAGAAAAATCAAAGAGGGAATGGGAACAGCAGGTGTTTATAGATGATTTTATACCTACACAGAGCCAGGGAGGGCTCGGTTCCAGCCTAGGTAGGTGGTGGCAGCAGCCCTTCTTCTTCCTTCCTTCTTCCATCTCCTCCTTCTTCTTCTTTCTCTCCTTTTTTCTCTTTCTCCCCTCTCGGTTTCAGTAGATAGCAAGAGCTCTAAATGAGCTCAAGCCAACCTATTTATAGACCCAAGACCAACTGAGGTCTGTTTGGTCCTTGGGCTCCTTTTTAAAAATCAATTTTTAACTTGATTCTGACTGATTCTAGGCTCACTTGTGGGGTCCACACTGAACCAGGGGTATGAGGTTGTCCCTCAGACTCCCCTCTATCAGTGGAGGGTTCCCATGTTCATGTTGGGTGGTCCCCCTAATTAAAATAATCAAAAATATGCAGATTCAGTCACTGGGCAATGTCACTGGGCCTTGCTGCATCGCCCAGTGCCATAGCCCAGAGATTTCCAGCAACTAAAACTCAAAGGGGCTTGCACAGGGGTTTGACCCTAAGTCAGGGTATTATCCCCACATGTCAAATACGAGGTTTTACACACTTTTCACATAGGTGGGTCCCACTATTATAAGGAGGAGAGAGATTACCTGGGATCCAAGTCATACATCAGACTGTGAGCTGCACAGTTGCAAGGATCTGCTATCCGTCTTCTGACAGGTATATAGGGAAACCTGATCAAAGTATTCTCATTGATCTCATTGAGTGGAGTGATGCTCCACAGTGATCCCGGATTCCTGGCCAGGGGTTCTTGCCCTTCAAACAAAAATTTAGCCAATCAGGAGCAGGGTTTGACATATACCCTAGATTTTGGTCAGGCACGTAGGCCTAAGTAAAACTATCTTTTGGAAATGATCCCTAAAGTTCCTCCCATCGAGCTCTCAAATCGGCCACGTCTTGTTGGACGCTTCTGCGGCGGCGGCTTTGAGGGGATCTGCTGTCACGCCCCCAACCCGATGAGAGATATTTTACAATAAAGAGGGTGACTAGGACAACACGTGTCATCTCAATACCTACCAGGATCACAGATATAGTGTCCCGAGCCACAATCCACCCTATCATCAAATCATGATAACAGCAAGGAATGCACCCAATGGAATAAATTGTTCCAATTACAGAGTTAGCGAAAGTGAAATTAAATTAAATCATGTGAATTATAGAGCATCGGTTCTCTAATGATAACACATAGTACAATTTAAATATTTGTAACCGTTCATTTCTCTCCTTATAATTAAACATAAAGTTTATACATGATTGTGGATGAATACAAAAATTAAATAATAATCACGCCACTACGGCACCATTCTTGGGTGCACACTGACATCCAAGTCACAGCCACTGGCTCCACTTGATTTGCATCCAACGGTGCTCGTTAAGAGATTACCTGTATATCAACTAAAAAGGGGTTGCGCAATGGGGTTAGCTATACCAACTAGTGAGGGAGCGAAGGGGAATGCACATACATACACACAAACAATTTCAAGCAGTATGATGCCTGCTAATGTTTGATTCTTTTTCCACCTAGCACACAAATTCTATAAGTTAAGTGTATGCTACTTTGATAACTTGGGAGACACTGAAGGTCACTTAACTTATCGTCCCAAGGAAACCTCAATTATCACATGGGAGCCTACGCTGGTAGAAGTCATCAGACGACCCAGTGGCAGACCCCGATAGCCATCACTACCCCTGACCTGGCCTCTCCCACCTCCACAGGTAACAGGTGCTTAGACTATCCAACACATAAACCCCTGTTGGCAAGGATCGTAGCAAAAGGGAGCAAGAATCCTAGCCACAGATATACTATATGCAAGTCCTATCATCCCGAGAGGTATTTCGGGTGCATCAACGTCCCATTCCATCTAGTACCCGGGTACCAGCACGGCACGGCGCATACAAATCAGGATGACAGATAATAAATTTCATAATTTAAAATTTGGGATTCCGATACTGGCACACCCGACACCGTCACCGATATATGGTGAGAATAATATCACATTCATGACATTTCACACTTGAGATAAATAATGCAATGCGCACAATGCTTATATTTTATACAATAGCATGATAATGATTGCTTAATATGTATATTCAAACCCAACAAAATCACCCAAAACCCACTCATCGAACTCGAGTGTCACCCGACATAGTTGACATGAATCTCACCGGTGCACTAACTATCCATCGAGTTGGGTAGCCTAAAAATACAAAAGCAATCATCAAAAGATGTATAGAGGGGTTCCATGTTATGCCCCCAAGGTTAAAATCAAGTTTCAACCAAGACAGCACGAGCGGACTCATGGACGGAAGCAGTAGGGTGAGTCCGTCCCTGACTCCGTTTAGGCCAATAGGTCAAAACACAAGGAGCGGATCCATGGACGAAACTTCTTACTTGGATCCGTTCGTGCATCCATTCAATTTCTGAGACACACCCGAGAGCGAGCGGATCCACGGACAGATGCACCATCTTAATCCGCCCTTGCATCCGTTCAATTTCTGAGACATACCCGAGAGAGAAGAGACCCATGGGCGGAGGCAACAGAGTAAATCTGTTCCTTCGTCCATTCAGGTTCAGTCACTGGGATTACACTAGACGGACTGGTGGATGGAGCCACGATGGTGAATCCGTTCGTGCATCCATCGGGATTCTTTTTTGAGATTTTTCAGGGTTTTTCCTCCAGCTTGAACCCTGGAGTTCACCTTGCACTCAGGGTCATGGAGGGGGTGTCTTAGGTCTCCCTAGGGTCACTAGAACCTAGGCTTACCTCATGGATCCAAGATCTCATAAGGATTTAGCTCCATTTGGTCCAAAGGTAGGGTTTGGTGGTCTAAATTTAAGGATTCAGCAGCAATGGCTGTAATACAGCTCATAGCAACCTCTTCTAGGGTTTGGTCAGCACCATTTGAGCTCCCTTAAGGGTCAAGCCTCACCTTAAGTCCCAAATGGAACCCTAGGTTAGCTCAAGCTCAAGGAATCTTCTTAAATCAAAAATGGAAATGGAAAGAGGGAAGTACCAAGGGTTTAGGTCATACCTTGGTGGGAGGAGCACCAATTCCAGCCCTAGCCAGCCTTGAAGATCCACCTCCTCTTTCTTCCTCCCTTCCTTTCCATCTCTTCTTTTTCTTCTTTTCTTCAAGCCTTGTCCGGACAACAAGAGGAGGAGATGTGGGGCAGCCAGCCATCTTAGAATGGCCTCCACCTTCTTCCCTTCCCCTCTCATTCCTCTCCTATTTCCACTTCTTCTTCTTCCTTGTCTCTTCTCCTCCACAATTTGCTTGGAGGGGAAGAGATCAGGGAATATGAGGCTTGTTTTATCTTTTAAAGACCAAAGGGGCCTTAGGTCTTGTTTGTTTAGGTGCCCCTAAAACACTAAGTAGTCTTTTGGGTTTAATTGGGCCTTAGGGCTTGTTTGGCCCAAGTCATAACCTATTAGGTCCATCTAGTTAGGACATGTTTAGGTCTACCCTAATTCTTATAAGACCTATTAGTCAACTAAGGTTTGTTTGGTTTAAGCTAGGATATAAAACTCATTATTTATTTAAGTCAAGTCTTATGGGCCCACTTTCATGGCCCAAATAACCAATTAATGGTGAGGGTGGGGGTTCATCTGGTTCGAGGATCTAATTATAGTGTCTGGGACACAGGGATCTGGGTCCCACAGAAAAATAAATCAAAAGGGCAAGTAACAGCTCTGGTGGATCCATGAGCGAAACCAGTCAAGTGAGTCCATTCGTGACTCCGTTGCTGCTGTCAAGGCCCAGATTTTGAGGAAAGTTGTGGGGCTTTGACCCATATTTTCCAGGCTTCGAGGGGACACTTATAAAGGGAAATACTAGGTTCAAGGTCATAGATGTTGACCATTGCCACCATGGCATTACCCTTTGGTAAAGTTTAATTTACCCTGGGGTATTTGGGTATATTTCGGGTGCAGGTGTAGCATCTGCTGTCTTATGTAGGGCTTTGAATTCTACGAAGGAGGTATTCGCTAACTGTTCCTTTTCTTCCTTTGTACGACGGGCCGTGGCCAGTTTGGCCTCCAAATGGGCAATCTCAGAACTCAGGGAGGTGATCTCATTTCAAAGTTGCTTGCTGGTGGTGCCTGACTGCTGAAGCTTGCCTTTGGTCTCCTCCCACTGGGCACAGAGGGCGTCCCCATCACTGATGACTTTCTTCAGATCTCGGACAGACTTGAGGATGGCAGAAGCGGCCTTGGCAACCAATGACTTGGGAGGGTCTGGGAGAGTAGTGTAGGCCAATAGGACTTGGAGGTGCTCGGTCAAGGCAAGGAAATTGTCACACCCCCATCCCTGAACCACGGGAAATGCAACCGGAGCATACAACTACGCTCTCCAACCACCAGAATCACTGATGCAGTACCCAAGACTAACTCATTCACAACGACAGATAATAGGTAAAAAGGAAAGGATTAATATTAATAACATCAGAGTTAGCAGAAGCTAGGTGATAGCATATAAAATATTATCTATTCAAGTTTACCCTTTCAAGTACAATTCGTTCTAATCAGGACTTATGTATTACCTACTATATAAATAATACATCTATCATGAAAGGAATCAAAAGAATACACCTATAATTCAAAATGAATAATCAAGTGCATCAAAAGATGGCCACCGCCATAAGTCACTGTCCCGCCAAGGAACACACATCGCAACAACACTCGGTCCATGCTCCACGATCTCGGAGCCCACCAATCAACGTAACCAGCCTCGGGAGTCTCGTCTCTGTGCCACTCTGCTCGAATGTACCGCATCAACTAAAAATATGTTTCCTCGAGGAGTAAGCTCCAACTGAGCCCAATGAGTGGCTAAGCCACACAAGCATACACAATAATAATAATGAATGGGGTTGACTGCAAACCATACATGATGGACGGATACCAAGGTGTCCCATACCACCAAGGTAGACCGTACATCACATACAATTTACAATCATGCTACATGAATGAATGATGATGTATAGTTCTATTGTTATCCACCTAACACACAACTAAGTCAGGTATAGTACTATAGCAACACCTTAGGTAGCATCCCCGACATCGGTACCATAAACGGATGGTATACCGGCGATGACAAACCCGAGTCGCACTGGAAGCCTGCTGTACCGGTCTCCACCAAGAGATATACGCAAACCCCCAAGTCAAATCCCGTCCTGGCGTTCGGCCCAAAATACGGTTGGCGCCCAAACTTCCCGGGTGGGTATACCCGAATAACGGTCGGAACCCACGGATTTGACCGACACCTAACCCCCTGTCGGTAAGGGTCATAGTACTGGGTAAACATTTATCCTAGCCAGCATTCACCTATTGTATGAGTGAGGTACGCATGTGCATAGGCCAGAGGCCGAGTCCATAGATACCAAAATACGGTCGGCCGGCTATCCTCTCGCCCCTCTAGCCCATACGCGTATACAAGTACGAGATGTGAATACCGAAGGTAGTCGGTCGGTCACCATCCCGTTTCCACCTAATGCAATGGACAACTCTAATGCAATTTCAAGTACGGTAATCTCAAGCCCAGCACCCACCGGCACTTGGATCCCGCTCCGAAGCCCTAGATCTACATGCCATGAGTGAGTCCATATTATGGAATCCTCAGGTCCAGCACCAACCGGCACCCGAGTCCCATAACTAAATCCAACACCATTCGCACCATAGTGCAGTAAAATAAATAATATCGCAAGACAAGAATGTAAAGTCCTATCAACATCTAAACATTTATATCGTCCTATATCTTACTAATAATTACATATTATAGCACACATGCATGAATGACATTCGCAAGACACGACACACAAACATTCCATAAATTAAGACGTTTGCTTAACTCACTCACCACGATTCTCAGTCAATCGTCGACGGAGCTCTTCAAATCGGCGTTCGATGCCAAGTACACTGTCCCACGTACTAATACGCTCCCGAGCCGGGTCAGTCAACCTAAAGAGAGTGTACAACGTGGGGAGAGATTAGTGCCTTAGGGCTAGAAGAGTTGGGCCCCATAAGTTATCAAACAAGGCTAAAATAGGGGACCGGCACATACGACAAGGCTATATCATGTGCTGTCCATGTGCTGTCCATGTGCCTGTCCCTCTCGGACTTTCCCACCGGCAGATCTAGGTTCTCAAGGACTGGCACTTGTATGTGCCTGTCCATGTGCCTGTCCCTCTCAGACCTCCGGCAGATCTTTCTCAGGGACTGGCACTTGCATGTGCCTGTCCATGTGCCTGTCCATGTGCCTGTCCCTCTCGGGCTTCCCACCGGCAGATCTACTTTCTCAGGGACAGGCACTTGCATGTGCCTGTCCATGTGCCAGTCTTGCTGTTCATGCCATTCCGAGAATGGTTTTGCAGCCCCAAAGTCTTGGGCTAAAATGGGGTATTCTTTGGGGTTTTTTAGGGGTCTCTTTGGCCATGAGAACAACTCCAACCAAGGTGCCATAGCACACACCCAACATGGGTTTGTAAACCCCATGATCGATTAGGTTTTCCTCCATTAAAATACATATGGAAAGAAAACTCATGGGTTTGGGTATTGGGGTTTTGAAAGGGTCTTTAATCAATGTTATTTAACACCCCTCAAACCCACACATCTACGGTCTTCCATGAGGGTTGGTAAAACCCATAAATGGAGGTAAATCCCCAACTTAGGGTTCATAAATGGAGAAGGGTGAATGGGTTTAAGGTAGGGTTAGGTGCTTCATAGTTAAACATCAAGGATTTGCCATTAATGGCTCTTTTAATTGAGTAGATGGAGCACTCAAGGTGTGCTCAACCAATTCAAACCCTAGGTAATAGAATTAGGGAAAGAGAGATGGAGAGAGAGAGAGAGAGAGAGAGAGAGAGAAAGAGACTCACCAAGGGTTGATGATGATAGCTTGTGCTCCACCATACTTCTCCCTTCTCCTTCCTTCTTCCTCTTCTTCTTTCTTCTTCTTTCTTCTTCTTCTTTCTTCTTCTCTTTCTTCTTCTTTCTTTTTCTCCTCTCCTCTCCACGATTTAGGATTGAAATGTGAGGTGAATAGTAGTTTTGGGTCTTTAATAACCCATCTAGGCATTAGGTCTTGTTTGGTTAGTCTCAAGTCCTTAGGTCCATTTGTTTAGGAGCTTGTTTGGTTAGGTATAAGCCCAAGGTCTAGTTTAAGTCATTGGGCCATTGGATCCACTTGGGCCCATGGCCCATGGCCCATGTCCTAAGTTCTAGTTACAATTAGAAAAAGACTAAGCTCCTAAGCCCAAGCCCATTCCAGTTCTTATGCTTATTAATGGTCATGCATAGGCATGAATTATTCGGATAGTGACTTACTCCCAATCATCGTTAAGTGGATAAGGGCGATTCAGGTGCGGGCCCCGCGGATCCCTATCATAAGGGAATTCCAAGAATATGCTTTAGTGGGACGATTTTCCCCTTTCTCTCGACGGTGGATCTTTCCTCGAGGACTTCCCCTGTTTCGCGGTCGACAATCTCGTGTGATGGCTTGAGTATTATGACCCACAGTTCACGAGCGTACTCCACTCTTGGTTCTACACAAAAGGTTTAAACCAGACCGGTGGTCAGATCGCGTTTCAAACCGGGTTTTGGGCACGGATTTAACATCCTCCCCACCTTATAAGAATTTCGTCCTCGAAATTGAGACGTACCTAGGTATCTGCATAGGTGAGGATACTTCGACCGCACTTCACCTTCTCATTAACGAGATGCCCCTTTAATCAATGAGATTGCTCCACCGAACTTTATCAAAAGTTACAGTTCGATTGTGAGGATTGCTGTCCTTATAATCAAAGTTCTCTTCAGGTAGCTCTTCATGTGTCAATCCATGACAAGCTGATGTGGCTTTTTAGTCTTGACAATATCAATGTAGGGGTGTACTTTCTCACATCATTACGTAAAATACATTAACACACTTGCCCTCTTTGTCGAAGCGAATTACTCCCTTAGTTGGCGGTACTCGCAAGAAAACATAATCGGCATAGCTCTTCCATTTAGATTAAGCCGCCATGATTCGGTCCCTTATCAAATCTACTTTTCCACAAGTGGCTTGTATCAATTCAGACCCTAATATTCTTTGCTAATCAACTTCCTCCCAATATAGTGGTGTTCGGAAATTTCTATTGTACTGTGCTTTGAACGGTGTCATACCTATAGTAGTTTGGTAGCCGTTGTTGTAAACAAACACTACGAGTGAGATGTGCTCATCCCGACTACCCTTCATATCAATGACACAAGCCCTGAGCACGTCCTCTAGGGTCCGAATAGTCCGCTCTGACTTACCATTAGTTTGTGGAGGAGAACCGTACTAAAATTCAGCGGTGTACCCATAGCCTTCGAAAACCGCCACAGGACTTCAATGCAAACTCGGGATCACGATTAGAAATGATATCCATCTCCATGTAAGTGAGTCACATTTTCCATGTATAGCTTATTCAACTTGTCCATTGGATAGATCTCCTTTATTAGGATAAATGTGCTAACTTGCTAAGTCGGTCAACAATGACCCAAACAGCATCAATACATTTAGCTATACCGGGCAATTTAGTGACAAAATCCATAATGATGTATTTCCACTCTCGTTCGGGAATAGGAAGTGATTACAATAGTCCATATGGTCGTTGCCTCTCCATGCCACCTTAACTCGCTCACCATTGGGTACACATAACCTATCCCTGAACCGAAGGACGTTATTTTCGGACAAGGTAAAATCGATTCCTCCCGCATCTCTTCCGAATGTCATCTATCAATTTCTCGTAACTCCACATTGGTATGTTGGGCTTCCTTAATCTTCTCCGCCAATGAGGGTTGTCTTGTCGAGCGGCAAATAACATAGTAGCATCATCAATTAACACTTCCACCCCATTCTTCGCTTCCTCTATAAGCCTCTCATTGACTGTTAGAGCTGGCAAGGAAGGGTTTGTGATTTCCTACTAAGTGCATCTGCCACCACACTGGCTTTGCTTAAATGGTATTGGATAGTGCCGGATAGAGGGGTTAAAACTATGCTCAACTTCCGCTCCGGGACTGCTTAGTTATTTAGCTTAAACTAAGTTGTATTGATTTGTCCTCTAATAGTATCCACCTTACACAATGGTATAAATCAATTCCGATTTAGTTAATATAAAGTCCAGTGTATATAAGGACCCAGTGAAAATCAAACTACGAGCTTATACTTCTAGAAATAGAGAGATGCAACTATTTCCATATACTTCGCCCAGATCTCTACTCCAAAAATTTTGGGTTGAATGACACAAGGTGTACTACTTTGCTTACCTGGCTGTTCCTATGAGGACTTTCACTTCCGATCCTCCACTACCTAACTCAGCTTTAGAATGAATTGGAATATTGATGGAATCCCTACTATTCACTCCCAATAACGGAGGGGACATTCAGGGACCCATTACTCCACTCATATCTATTGTTGAGCAAAGTTTTGTCGAATCCTTCATTCCATTCCTTTTAGTTCTTGATCGCACTTGGCTACATTAACACCCGATATAATCTGTTCATCAACTTAAATTGCTAGATCTATCATTCTCTTCCAACTACATGATATAATCCATACCTCCTAGCATCCGTCCTAAATTATCCTTTCTAGATATCCATCGGTTCGTGGGTGTATAGACATATCGAGATTCAACTACGTGCCTATATATATATATATTTTTTCACCGTCCCTTCAGAATCTAGACACAAATCTTGGGTTTCCTACTGGACAAGGTCCATGAACGTATCAGGCCCATACACCAAGCCAATCCCAGCATTCCCGGTAGATTTACCACCAAGTCCTAAAAATGGCTCTCCTGAGAGACATGTGGGGCCATAGGCTTACCTAAGGGTACTTAGGACCAATACTCAAAATTTCTAGGTGGTTCCCAAAGAAAGCCCGGGCCAGTCACTAAGGCCACGAGAAAAATGAAAGATAATTTCCCCCTAATCATTAGCCTACGTAACAAGTCCTGCGGAAAGTCTCTCACCGACAGCTAGCTTACGCAAGTTGGAATTACAACTAACGACCGTGGGTGACTAAATTGAGTCGTAAACTCTAAAATCAATAATGCGTGCAGGTGATAGGTATAGACATAAGGTACTGCACATCGCTGCCGATGATGACTCGCCTCATCTGCAGGCATGTTGAATACACTCCCCTGGGGTTGCATGGGACCGATGGCCTGCAGGTTTGGCACATACACGGGCTTACTGTACGAGCAAGTCTTGGACATATGCCCCCGCTTGTTGCAGTCGTAGCAACGAATGCCCAGGTGATGAGTTTGAGGTGTTTGTGAAAAGGCTCAGGTGAGCTTTTCTTTTGTATAAATTAGCTATTTGCTAATCCATCTCAATGTGTAAGCTTCTTCCCGTTCCTATACCTGCTTATGGTATGATTCACTATTCAAAATGTTATTCGTAATGTTCCTAACCACAATTTTTCTTCTTTTTTTTTTTTATTTTTTATTTATTTATTTATTTATTTATTTATTTATTTATTTTTATAGACCAAGGGCCCCAATTTTTTTATTGGTATTGGTGTATCTTGAAGTCGTTGGGCTTATGCAACAGCAATCCTATAATGTATAAATTTTCCTAATATATACAATAGCTCTTTATGGTTAGGCTAATCCCAGTTATCATTATATTTTACATCATTGTCCATGACTTTACCCTCATAAACCTTAGTATATATCCTTTTTTTTTGTAACTCCTAGGGTTTAGTATGTAGTTTCTCATCTTTTCTTCATTTCTAAACTGGTTTATGTTCTATAGAAGTCTCCTACCTTTATTTGTATTATCAAAGCATTGTTCTATCAGCAAAATTTATATATTCTCCCTTGTTGTACTGATTCTTGTTTATGGTTAAGGCTTTTAATATTTAACCCTAATTTAGAGTAAATCGGGTCGTGTGAACACTGAGTTAGTCCATGAGGTAGAGCATCACGCTCTGATACCAAGCTGTCACACCCCCATCCCTGAACCACGGGAAATGCAACCGGAGCATACAACTACGCTCTCCAACCACCGAATCACCGATGCAAGTACCCAAGACTAACTCATTCACAACGATGATAATAGGTAAAAAGGAAAGGATTAATATTAATAACATCAGAGTTAGCAGAAGCTAGGTGATAGCATATAAAATATTATCTATTCAAGTTTACCCTTTCAAGTACAATTCGTTCTAATCAGGACTTATGTATTACCTACTATATAAATAATACATCTATCATGAAAGGAATCAAAAGAATACACCTATAATTCAAAATGAATAATCAAGTGCATCAAAAGATGGCCACCGGCCATAAGTCACTGTCCCGCCAAGGAACACACATCGCAGCAACACTCTGGTCCATGCTCCACGATCTCCGGAGCCCACCAATCAACGTAACCAGCCTCAGGAGTCTCGTACTCTGTGCCACTCTGCTCGAATGTACCTGCATCAACTAAAAATATGTTTCCTCGAGGAGTAAGCTCCAACTGAGCCCAATGAGTGGCTAAGCCACACAAGCATACACAATAATAATAATGAATGGGGTTGACTGCAAACCATACATGATGGACGGATACCAAGGTGTCCCATACCACCAAGGTAGACCGTACATCACATACAATTTACAATCATGCTACATGAATGAATGATGATGTATAGTTTTATTGTTATCCACCTAACACACAACTAAGTCAGGTATAGTACTATAGCAACACCTTAGGTAGCATCCCCGACATCGGTACCATAAACGGATGGTATACCGGCGATGACAAACCCGAGTCGCGCTGGAAGCCTGCTGTACCGGTCTCCACCAAGAGATATACGCAAACCCCCAAGTCAAATCCCGTCCTGGCGTTCGGCCCAAAATACGGTTGGCGCCCAAACTTCCCGGGTGGGTATACCCGAATAACGGTCGGAACCCACGGATTTGACCGACACCTAACCCCCTGTCGGTAAGGGTCATAGTACTGGGTAAACATTTATCCTAGCCAGCATTCACCTATTGTATGAGTGAGGTACGCATGTGCATAGGCCAGAGGCCGAGTCCATAGATACCGAAATACGGTCGGCCGGCTATCCTCTCGCCCCTCTAGCCCATACGCGTATACAAGTACGAGATGTGAATACCGAAGGTAGTCGGTCGGTCACCATCCCGTTTCCACCTAATGCAATGGACAACTCTAATGCAATTTCAAGTACGGTAATCTCAAGCCCAGCACCCACCGGCACTTGGATCCCGCTTCCGAAGCCCTAGATCTACATGCCATGAGTGAGTCCATATTATGGAATCCTCAGGTCCAGCACCAACCGGCACCCGAGTCCCATAACTAAATCCAACACCATTCGCACCATAGTGCAGTAAAATAAATAATATCGCAAGACAAGAATGTAAAGTCCTATCAACATCTAAACATTTATATCGTCCTATATCTTACTAATAATTACATATTATAGCACACATGCATGAATGACATTCGCAAGACACGACACACAAACATTCCATAAATTAAGACGTTTGCTTAACTCACTCACCTGATTCTCAGTCAATCGTCAGTACGGAGCTCTTCAAATCGGCGTTCGATGCCAAGTACACTGTCCCACGTACTAATACGCTCCCGAGCCGGGTCAGTCAACCTAAAGAGAGTGTACAACGTGGGGAGAGATTAGTGCCTTAGGGCTAGAAGAGTTGGGCCCCATAAGTTATCAAACAAGGCTAAAATAGGGGACCTGGCACATACAGCAAGGCTATATCATGTGCCTGTCCATGTGCCTGTCCATGTGCCTGTCCCTCTCGGACTTTCCCACCGGCAGATCTAGGTTCTCAAGGACTGGCACTTGTATGTGCCTGTCCATGTGCCTGTCCCTCTCAGACCTTCGGCAGACTGGCACTTGCATGTGCCTGTCCATGTGCCTGTCCATGTGCCTGTCCCTCTCGGGCTTCCCAGCAGATCTACTTTCTCGGGACAGGCACTTGCATGTGCACTGTCCATGTGCCGATCTTCTTTGTTCATGCCATTCCGAGAATGGTTTTGCAGCCCCAAAGTCTTGGGCTAAAATGGGGTATTCTTTGGGGTTTTTTTAGGGGTCTCTTTGGCCATGAGAACAACTCCAACCAAGGTGCCATAGCACACACCCAACATGGGTTTGTAAACCCCATGATCGATTAGGTTTTCCTCCATTAAAATACATATGGAAAGAAAACTCATGGGTTTGGGTATTGGGGTTTTGAAAGGGTCTTTAATCAATGTTATTTAACACCCCTCAAACCCACACATCTACGGTCTTCCATGAGGGTTGGTAAAACCCATAAATGGAGGTAAATCCCCAACTTAGGGTTCATAAATGGAGAAGGGTGAATGGGTTTAAGGTAGGGTTAGGTGCTTCATAGTTAAACATCAAGGATTTGCCATTAATGGCTCTTCTAATTGAGTAGATGGAGCACTCAAGGTGTGCTCAACCAATTCAAACCCTAGGTAATAGAATTAGGGAAAGAGAGATGGAGAGAGAGAGAGAGAGAGAGAGAGAGAGAGAAAGAGACTCACCAAGGGTTGATGATGATAGCTTGTGCTCCACCATACTTCTCCCTTCTCCTTCCTTCTTCCTCTTCTTCTTTCTTCTTCTTTCTTCTTCTTCTTTCTTCTTCTCTTTCTTCTTCTTTCTTTTTCTCCTCTCCTCTCCACGATTTAGGATTGAAATGTGAGGTGAATAGTAGTTTTGGGTCTTTAATAACCCATCTAGGCATTAGGTCTTGTTTGGTTAGTCTCAAGTCCTTAGGTCCATTTGTTTAGGAGCTTGTTTGGTTAGGTATAAGCCCAAGGTCTAGTTTAAGTCATTGGGCCATTGGATCCACTTGGGCCCATGGCCCATGGCCCATGTCCTAAGTTCTAGTTACAATTAGAAAAAGACTAAGCTCCTAAGCCCAAGCCCATTCCAGTTCTTATGCTTATTAATGGTCATGCATAGGCATGAATTATTCGGATAGTGACTTACTCCCAATCATCGTTAAGTGGATAAGGGCGATTCAGGTGCGGGCCCCGCGGATCCCTATCATAAGGGAATTCCAAGAATATGCTTTCGTGGACGATTTTCCCCCTTTCTCTGACGGTGGATCTTTCCTCGAGGACTTCCCCTGTTTCGCGGTCGACAATCTCGTGTGATGGCTTGAGTATTATGACCCACAGTTCACGAGCGTACTCCACTCTTGGTTCTACACAAAAGGTTTAAACCAGACCGGTGGTCAGATCGCGTTTCAAACCGGGTTTTGGGTACGGATTTAACAGAAATGGTCTGAATTGAACATCCCAGCAAGGAGCTCAACAAACTCAACAAATGCTCATTGGGCATTCTCAATTGTTGAAGGAGCTGGGCCTAGGTTCCCCGTGGCAGGAGCCTCACCAAGAGGGGTTAGGCAGTCCTCCAGGACAGAGTCAAAATCAAAATCCTGGGGGAAAGGAAAAGCACAGCCAGAAGAAGGCAGGAGGTCAGTAAACCAATAGGAAACCAAGCATTAAAACATACCAGGAGATCTGGAGAGGGGCTCCGGTCTTGAGAAAGAACTTTTGCTGGAGAAGGGCTAGAGGTACCAACATGCTCACCAGAGCTTACAACCTTAGAAAACGGGGATGAGACAGTAGGGGCAGGAGACTTCGAGGCCGCTTCCTCATGAGAGCCCATGACAGGGACACCTTCCTCTGAATCTGAGGTGAGATCTAGAAGGGTTGGAGAGGATGATGAGCAGGCTTTCTCCAGGTTGTGCTTGGAGCACCTCAGACCTGATGGTGCCTCTGAGGCCTCCTCACTAGGGGTCGCCTCTTTAAGGGATATCTTCTGAGGAGGCTTCCTTGCAACCTATTTATTCTTCCTTTGAGTTTGACCTGTGGAAAGCGGACTGGTGGGGACTGACGAGGGAACTTTGCGCTTCAGAGAAACATCAGTATTGATTTATTGAGAAGGAATGGACTGGGTAGGGTGAGCTTTTAGAAATCATAAGGCAGACAGTCAGTAAGGGCCAAAGACATGCAAGGACATGCATGATAACAAAGATACCATGCTTAGCAGGGTTAACGGCCGGAATAGCATGCCTCGTACGAGTCATATCATCATCATCGGCGTATACACTGGTGAATTCAACAGCACCTGACCACATCCAAAGATGGGGATCAACTAGCTCAGCCACGCCCAGGCTGGCGTCAGGCAAAGGTGGTTGCCTGTCCATGAAGGCCCTAAAAGAATGGTTAAAGCTACTCATGTCCACGTAGGCCCTTTTGGCAACCTTGTGAACATTCACAAGCCGGGCTAGGAATTCTTTGCTCTTCTCGCGTCGGATTCGATCTATGGCCAGGTCATGGCTCCTCCACATAATAGTTTGGTCTGGGTCATACTTGATACCAAAGGCATCCTCATACCTTAGGATTGAGTTCAATAACGACTTACTTGGAACATTCTTGGCGGGGCCTTTGCCTTTGACGTCCTCCATCTGCAAATCGGAGTCAGAATCAGCATCATCAGTGGCTGGTGGAAGGGATTCAGCAACCAGGACAGCAAAAAAGGTGGACCACCAGGCTGAAAACTCAGGAGAGGCTGAGGGTTCAGGGTCAAAGGGCTGAGGGAAAAAACTGGACATGACAAAATCGCTCATAAAGGTCACTCCGTCGATCTAATCTAGCTTCCTTAGGACAGGCCAGTCTGGTCTGCCCTTATTTTCAGAGAAGTAGTAGGGGAGAGGGATGGCCTGCCAAAGACCGAATTGCCAGGCACAACATTGAGGATTGTATACTTCCACCCCACACATATTATTTCATGAGGGTTCTAAGGTCACACCGAAATGGAGATCCCTGCAGACTAAGAACTTACGCCACAACTTAGGGGCGGACTAAGGACTGTGCAGGGCGTTTGACAGCTAGGAAGGAAGGTCTTTGTGCATGTGGAAAGGCATGAACAAGGCAGAGGAGCATGATTTCTTCAGCTGAAGAAAGAAGGAATGGTAATCCTTCAGGGAAGGCTGTTCTTCCTCCTTCAATTCTTGCATGAAATAGAGGCCGATTGTCCGGCACTCAAAGATGGGGGAAGGAGTGTAGAAAGAGGGGAAGTAGGCACGTAGCCAGATCTGTAATAGCCAAAAGGGGCTGCAGCTAGACTCAAAGTTGGAACAGACCATGGCACTGCAACCTCGCTAGAGCGATGCCAAGGCAAACGAGGCAAGGTCTATGGAACGGCCTAGAGACAATGCGTTTGCCAGATGAAGGTAAGTCTTGGCGATCTTATTAAACTTCATACAGGTGAGATAGCGGCAAATCCAAAAGAGAAGGAAGGCCATGAATTTGGCCTCAGAGACTGTGCCCTTGGTTTGGCAGACAGTGGACAGATACATGCCATAACTGGCCTTTTTGGTGAAGTCCAAGTCATGATGCTCTTCATTGCCTTTAGGGTCTAAGGTCCCAACAGATACTCCATGGAACTCAAGACCAATGGCCTTAAGAGTGATCAAGGCACCTACATCTAGAAGGGTGGGGCTCATAGGACCACAAGATAAAAGAAAAGTGTTGGTAGAGCTAGACCAAAAGAGGAGGGCAGCCTGCAATAGAGGAAGGTCAAGAGTGATAACGACGCTGGACATCTCCATCGCATCGAGAATCCCTAAGGCAGAAAGGCGGTCACACTAGTTGTCTACAATGTGGTCCACCCATGCCTCCCAGTCAGGAAGATAGGATGGCTAGAGGCGGCTAAAAGGCTTTGGCTTGGCATTGAAAGGGGTGGGAGAGCAGAGAAGAATGGTTTCCTCTTTACGCTGAGGAAAGTTGGGATAGGGACTGGTATAAAAGGCTGAGCGGGCCCAAGTACAAACAAAGGGGCTCAGGGTTAGGAATAAGTACCTCAAACCGAGAGGAGGTTGGAAGCAAGGCTTGCTTCACTTTCAGGATCCTTTCCAGGTCTTGTTCTTTCTGAGAGATTGCAGGAAAGGGAGGAAGGTCTTCCATGGTGCAAGCAGAAGCAAGAAGAGAGAGGCTTGAGAAGAAGATGAGTAGTAATAGAGGAAAATTCAAAGGGTTTTGCACATTTAAAGGGAAAACCCAGAACAGGAAGTTTTGGTGCCAGTTTGAATTTCAATTTCAAAAGAGGGTATAATTGCCTCGTCTATTGGGAAGAAGGTCGACGGTTGAGGTAACTGCCAAAATGGCACAAGGCTGACGCGTTAATTAAAGAGAAGAAGAAATTAAGCAGCAAGATGCGTTGATCTGACGTGGTAGACTTTGCAATCAGTAGAGTTTGGGGAACCTCAAAGACCGACGTTGGAGTTACACAACCTCCTAAGGCTGGTTAGGCCACGTGGCACCGCCTCAAGAGGTTGTGAGGGGCAATTGTTGGGGTTTGTTTCATGATAGTTAACACGTCATCAGATAGGATGACATGGATTAACCATGTCAAGGTTGGTTGAGGGAATATCTCCAACAGGGTAACGTCCCCTATTCCCAAGGAGAAAGGGATAAGGCCACTACCTCCATAATAGCGTGGGCCAAGGGGGGTGATCAGGGGATGCCGTAGTAATGGGCCACGTGGTGAGCAGGAAAATAGGACATGAATGCCACTATGGGAGGAGGCAGCCACCACTACCAAAAGACTAGAAGTTGCTATACAGACCCAAGGACTATCACGCAAAAGGACACACAATACAAACTACAACTTCTGACATTCATTCTTGTTTTAGCAACTTGTTAGCTTTCATTTTCATTTTTGTCTTTACTTGGGGAGTGTACTTACTGTCAGCGGATCAGCCATTGGGAGGAAGGATCAGGGATTCATTCATCCCAAACAGTTTGGTATGATCTGTCATTGGTTTGTGTATTTTCCATTGTTTAATCAGTTATTCAGTTCTGTGTTTGTCTTTATGCACCACATAGATCCTTGTTATTTATTTTTGTATGCTTTTGGTAAATCCCATTGCGGCCGTTACCTTCAAAGTCTAACTCAAAGGTCCTTAGAGTTAACTCAGGCACAAGGGAACCCTACATTCCCTGGTTGAAAGTCAGATAGACAACAACCCCAGCCCATTTGAGCCTGCGTCAAAGGTTCTGGCACGCCCTGAACCCATTCTATCCCGCGCCATTTTGTGAGAGTGTTGGACATCTTCACCACCAACAAATAGCTTTATGGCTATGACCCAAGAATATTCTATAGTATTCTCTAGTGCTGGTGCACCATCTCTCCTCTCCCCCTCACCATGATTGTTTTTATCTTTTCTAATCTTCCTTTTGCATGCCAAAGTTCTCGGTAAACAGTAATTAAATACTTTAATAAGAGTTTTTGTTGGAATGCTTTCGAGGATATTCATCAATTATTTTTTACATGAAGAATTTGGCTTTCTGTGTTACAATCTTATTACAATTTTCTTTTGCATGAGGCCTTCGCTTTGTTTTTGTATTTGTCTGGGTATGCTTGGACGTTAAATAGTTGTTTTTCTCTTTTTTCTTATCAATATATTCCTTGCTCACCTTTAGCAAAAAAATGGAGAGGAATTTGAGAAGATGGAATGTAAACATTAAAACAATTCCTCACATTTGGGCTATTATCCTCTTCAAATTTTGGGTTATGTCGTCCTCTTAATTTATGTGTAAATAAAATTTAGGGGTTTCCCGAGTCCTAGATAATATTTGGGTTAAAAACACAAACTTCGGGGCAAGCTTGACTTTTATGTGGGGTCTTGCTTTGATACTCTTAGGAATAAGAATGTTGTTCAATCTCAAGAGCTTCTTATCCAGTTTACATTCCGCGAATAAAAATACTCCCTGAAAATGGTTGTTGTTTGATCTTATCTTTCTTTTCTTTACACTCCCTCTTCTTCTAAGGAGCCTATCTATATTTTTTGAGCTCATTCACATAAAAATACTCATAGTTGGAACATAGCTTCTCGGAGCTCGAGTATTTGAATGTGTTAGTGCTCTTCGTGCTTGTAGTGGCAGCAGTGCAGTGTTGTCATTATTGGCAACAAGGATTTGGCAATGGTGGTCATCAGCATATAGTTGTGGAGACAGTATTCAGTGGGTCAGTAGGGTGTATTTTTGGACTTGCGTGTTGCTTATATCTTATTGGACCGAAGGGTATCTCTTGGAATAATATACATCTTTGAAGCCCTAGAGAAGAAGAAAATCGAGGAGAAGTCATCTTCTACCATTCCGGCGTGATTCAAGAGTATAGGCGTGAAGGAAATTGACTGAAAACAACGGTTTGGTTGGTGGTAATGGATTTGAGTGCTTGATACATTCTATTGAAGATCTCATAGCATTAGTTTGGAGTTGGGAGTTTGCCTTTGAGAAGGTAAACGTGTTCACAAACCATTGCTTCTCTGTTCTAGGTTTATTTCTTTATTCTTGAATGTATTGGGTAGAACCTAGAGTGTAATCTATTATGGGTTGGGTTTGTGATTGAATATGTTAATTGGGTTGATTGATTGTAAGGCTGAAGCCATTTTTTGTATTGGGATTGAGGTCCCTGCCCTCACTGAGGTGAGTGGTTGAAGCAGGGTAAGAGGTATCCTGGCCATAGGGGCGGCTAATTGCATTGGAGTTAAGCATTGGGCATATACAAAACCCCGAGGGGTATTGCTCCATGGACTTCACATACTATGAGGTGAACCACATATATCTTGTCTCTTTGTCTACTGTTATTTGTTGGAGACTAATTCCTATTCTGCAGAGTGGGTTTACAGTCTTGGTAGACCTGGCCACATTCTGGTGGTGCGAGGTGAGACTGTAAGCGACTGTGTGGTTTGCAAAAAACGTAAAAAATTAAGGGAACTAATTCACCCCCGCCTCTCAGTTCGTTCGGTATTCACAATGGACTGGATTTACTCTCAATATCTCAAAAAGGACTCTATTTGGACGGTCCAGTGCAATCCTGATTCATCATGGGCTAAAGCATCGATATTAAGAGTTGAAACCAGTGGTCTTACATAGCTCAAAGGCCGAAAGACCAACGAGTTCACTTGAGACTCAGCTAGTCAACTCTTCCCAATTGAATTTTGGAGGTGACTTTACAATCCAGATTAAGTCACATACTTCAGCTGAGTTGGTTTTGGTCAGAACTCTGAGTATAGTTGGCTAAAACAATTGCCATGTGGCAATAACAGATCAAGGCGCCGTTGGCATCTTATAGATTTTATTTTATTTTAGGGGCGTTATTCTCTGTGCCGAAGCGTAGGCTATGCCCAGGCACGTGGGGGTGGGTGCAATAACCACCCTACCCCCTTGAGTGGCAGGCCCATGTGTCTGGGCGCAGCCTGCGCTGCGGCATAGAAAATATTCTCCCTTTATTTTATTTTTGTCTATCCTATCTAGCTGCCCAACAGGACTTTAACTACAACTACAATAGATTTTTTTTAACCGTTACAAGCGAGAGGGGGTGGGGGGAAGAGGTACCTAGCTTATGGCAGAAATGTGAAACATGAGAATCAATCCCTCGACCTCTTGGGGGCATGCACTCTATTGACAAGCCACCGACCAACTGACCAAGCAGGTGTTCACCCTTATTTTAAAATTGGACCTGACAAATCTTCCAGAGGAGAAGCTCAACATGCATGAGTCACACAGTTACTTCTCACAGTATTCTCACTACTTGAGAAGCATTTCGTTTGGTGTCAAGCTCAAGTGTGGGCTTTAGTCCTGGTCTCAAGTTTTAGGCTTCAGATTTTTGGGCCAGTTATGGGCTTGACTTTGCAAGCCTATAATCTATTGGGAATGGGCATGAGGCCTTTGAGTGATGTCCGAAGTAGGTCATCTATATCACTCATGGTTTTAGACCATGGTATCAGATCGGGTATTGGTCACTTGCAAAACCGATATGATACCGATATGGTATTGCTAAGGATTGATCATATTGGATAAAATTACGCTTGATTTCCCTTTTAAAAGAGGATTTTTGAGTTGTTTTACCCCTTGTCCCTACCGTGTATCGGCACAGTATCGGGGTCAACCACAGCCAAAACTGTTACATTCACCCGATACGGGTGATACGATACTGATACCTCAAACCATGGTATTACTAAATACAATCTCCTAGCATAGATGAACATCATTTACTATGTTTCCATGTCAAAAAATTTAGTTACACAATATACTAGGCCCAGCAATAGAAATATAGATGTAAACTAGTCATATAAATTTCATTATGAAAGGGTTCCCTTGAAAGTGTAAACTAAACTTGGCCTATTATTTATGGCCAGAGATTAATTTCGGTCAGTGGGATGTTGGGCCTACCTTATCTAACTTGGACCTTAGGTTGGGCTTGTGCTTAAAATCATATGGATGTCTTGGGCCTTTCTACTAGACTTATTTAATCTGGATGGCTGGTTTTATATTGATTCATGTGAACCTATGGTATGAAAGGAATTGTAGAAAATTTGAACTAATCCTTTGATGCTATTAATTAACAAGGACTTACAAGAGGCCAGCTCCAGTGGAGGACTTGGTGATTGCTAAGCAGCTATGTATTAATTTCCCTCGCTCTCCTTCCTCTAAAATCATAGAAATTCTTCGGTGTAGTACGCCTCAGTTGGACCGGGCTGGACAAAGTTAAACATTGATGGTTGTTCGTTAGGGAATCCAGGCCATGTAGCTACAGGTGGTATTTTTATAAATTCAAGAGGGACTCCTCAAGGGTATTTCTCTCATTATTTGGGAGTATACTCAAAAGTTTTTTTTTCTAGAATTCTCAGCCTTATTCATTGGTGTTAAGATTGCCAAAGAGAATCATATAAATCATCTTTGGGTTGAATTAGCTACCATAGTGTCTTGTGTTCTATCCCAAGTTATTCCTTGGAGATTTCAGTGGCAATGGAATCACTTTCTTCACTATCTTATATCAATTACTTGGAGGATGATCCACTGCTGTAGGGAATTTAACTCTATAGCTTACCTATTAGCGCCCAAAAAAAAGGGGGGGAGTGTCTCCATGGTTTTAGTGCATGGTATCGAAACGGATATCGACAACACGCAAAATTGATACAATACCGATACGGTATCGGTTCGGTTGTATAGGATAAAATTTCCCCTAAATTTTCTTATAAATGAGTTTTCTGACATTTTACCCCTTGTCCATACCATGCGGATATCGGTATCGATGACTAGCAAAACCAGTATGTATCATCTAGGAACCATAAGTGTCGCTCTTCCTTTGTGTCATACGAGATCATCTGGAATGCTCAATGTAGACCAAATTTAGTGCTCTTATCATCTCAAGATGGCAATGCCATAAGTGGAGGTTCAAGTTATCGTCTAGATATGCCTAGACGTTTATCTTTTACATCTTTTTCAAATTTTTCTTTATAAAATTTTCTGTCTTCTAAAAAGAAAGAAAAAAATGGCATTGGGAGATATGCCCCTTTTAGTAAATAGGTTATCATATACATAACCCTTTTTGGGGTTATGATCAGGTTTGTATTTGAAAAGATCCTGGGAACACCCCATGCACGATTCACTTGGTGGGTTGGGTTAGAGTCTATTTTAGGCATGGCATTTATGAAATAGCCCCACTGGTTATTTGCAACTTTATACATTTATATATATGTTGGTGGAAAAAATGGTGTCCAACACTCACAAGATGACGTGGATCGTGATAAATGTAGGGCGTGCCAGAACCTTTGACGCAGGTTCAAACGGACTGGGGTTTGCAGCCTATCTGACTACTAACCAGGGATGTAGGGTTCTCTTGCGCCTGAGTTATCTCCAAGGACCTTTCTGTTAGACTTTATGGATTATGGACTCAATGGGGCTCACCAGAAAGCTTGTAAAGACTGATTGAGAAAAAAGACTGACCTTTGCACGAAATGAAATTACTAAATTAACAAGAGAAGTACACTGACCAGTTACAAACAAGCCAAATCCACTAGAACAGAACGTCTCCAATGATTGGCTCGATGGTAAGCAAACTCCTCCCACTACTAAGAAAGCTAAAATAAACTGATAAGCAAGAAAACAGTAAAGATAATGCCAAGGAGTTGATTTTTGTGTGTCCTTTTCCCCGCAGCAGCCATTCCCCTTTTATAATGGTCCCTTTAGATAGTGACGGCGGAGTCCCCCTTGGCTTCAAACCCTATCTCCCATCTGGCGTGGCAGAGTCTGTTGCGCCTATCCTGGGCCCCATCGTTGGGATGAACGTGGCCTGCCTCCTTAGAAGTAGAGGATCCCTCCCTTGTGGGAGTGATTCTCTCAACCCCCTTTAACGAAGTCCTCTTTATCATCCTTGGGCTGCTGACGTGGCTCTCCCCTAACAGCCCCTCAGCAATGCACCAGACCGTGGGACCCATCTAAAGTGGCTTCACAACTCTAAGTGGCGCATGGTACCGTGGGACCCACCCGAGAAATGGCTCCAGCAATCGCCCTTCACAACTTCCCGAGGCGGTGCCATGTGGCCTACCTAGCATTGGGAAGTTGTGCACCTTTCCTGTTACTTCCTGGATTCCGATGCCCCAATTATGACGCAGTGCCCTATTTCACCCCGGAAGGCTTCCCCTTCAATCAGTGCATCTCCTCCGATGTAATCGTCGGCCTTTCAATCAGTGACTGAAACAACTACGCTCCTTTTGAATTTTGAATTCTCCTGGACTAGCGCCATAGACTCCCTCCATTTCTCTCTTTTTTAAGGCGCCACTTTCCTTGGTCTTCCTCCTGTTCTCACTCTCCTCCAATCGCCCATCTTCTGATCCTGCGCCCTGGATGACCTTCCTCCCTACCCTGTGATCTCTCAGAGGGAGCGAGAGCTCGAGAAGACTTTGAAGGCGAAACAAGCTCAGCTCCTGCCTTCATCCCGATTTGAGGTACTCATCCCCTCTCCTGATCCTCCCCAGTTCACGTTAGGAACTGCCCAGCCTGATGTACCAGCCCCTATTCCTAACTTCCCATGACACACAGATGAAGCCCTTCTCCTTTGCTCCTCCACCCCTTTCAACGCAAAGCCTAAGCCCTTCAGTCGTCTCTGGCCGTCCTTCCTCCCAGATTGGGAGGCGTGGGTGGACCATGTCATGGTGGCAGAGCATGACCGCCTCGCTGCCCTAGGGATTCTTGATGCCCTGGATATATCCAGTACAGTCATTCCCCCAGACATCCCCCTTTTATAGGCCGCGCTACATTTCTGGTCGAGTTCCAGCAACACTTTCCTTTTCCCCTGCGGGCCTATAAGCCCCACCCTTCTTGATATTGGGGCCCATACGGGCCTCAAGGCCGTTGGCCCTGAGTTTCACGAGGCTTCTCATGGCTACTTAGACTCCAGAGGGTCTAAGATATAGCACGGCCTGGATTTCACCAAGAAGGCTAGCTATAGCATGTACCTTTCGTCTATTCGGGGAACCAGAGGACATGTTTCTGAGGCTGAACTCGTGGCTTTCCTGCTCTTTTGGATTTGCCGTTACCTGGCATGTGTAAAGTCCAACAAGATTGCCAAGACCTACCTGCGTCTGGCAAACGCCCTCACCCGAGGGCGTCCAATGGATATGGCCTCTTTCGTCCTATCCTGCCTTTATAGAGGCTGTAGCAACATAGTTAGTACCAACTTTGAGTCAGGGGGAGGTCCTTTCTGGTTGCTCCAAGTCTAGTTGCGGGCTTATTTCCCTTCCTTTTACACTCCGTCCCCCGTCCTTGAGTGCCGCTCCCTTGGCCTCTACTTCATGCCAGAGTTGGCAGAGGAGGAACGTCCTTCTTTGCAGGATTACCACACCTTCTTCCTCGATCTTGGGGACTCCCATTCCCCTGTACTGTTTATACCCTTTCATCTTCATCTAGATCTCCCTCCTTGGCTGTCGAAAGCCTTATCCAGCCCTCGGGCTGCCCCTGAACTATGGTGCAAGTTCCTAGTCTGCAGGGACCTGCACTTTGGGGTTACCTCAGAACCTTTTGACAATAATGCATGCAGGGTCAAAGTGTATAACCCCCAATGCTGTGCTAGCCAGTTTGGCCTACGGCAATCTGTCCCTCTACCATGCTATTTCTCTGAAAACAAGGGTGGACCCACTCGGCCTGTCCTGAGAGTGACGGGTTAGATCGAGCTCACCGCCAACATGGGAGACCTTGTTATGTCCCATTTCTTTCCTGAGCCATTTGACCCAGAGTTTTTGGCCTGGTGGTTCATGTACTCCGCTAACCTGTCTGCCAAAGCGCTTCCCCCCATTACTGAAGATGCTGACTCTGAATCCGAATTGTAGGTGGAGGATGTCTCCGACAAGGGTAAAGCATCGGCCTCCCACGTCTCAAGTAAGTCACTTCTGAACTCTATCCTTCGATATGAAAAGGCTTTTGGAGTCAAGTATCATCTAGACCGCACCATTATGCAGTGGCATCATGACCTAGCCGTAGATCGTATCCATCGCGAGATGCATGAAGCATTCTTAGCCCGGCCAGCGAATGCTCGTAAAGTGGCTAAGAGGGCCTACGTGGATATGAGCAGTTTTGATCGCTCATTTAAAGCCTTCCTGGATCGGTAGCCTACTCTTCCCGACGTCGCCTGGGCGTGGCCGAGCTTGTTAACCCCAACCTCTGGATGTAATCCGACGGGGTTGAATTCACCGGTTCTTATGCCGATGACTACGAGGTCACTCATACGAGGCACGCTGTCCAAGCCATCAATCCTGCCTGGCATGGTACCCCTATAACCCTGCATCCTTTGATTTATTATTATCTTTGTAACTAACGGCCCATTATCTGGTGTCCAAAGGCTCATCCTTCCCGGTCCGTGCCTCCCCAAATAGCTGGCGTTGACACCTCCCAGAAGCGAAAGACCCCGTCATCAGCCCCCACTAGTCTGTTGTCCAAGGGTCATCTCCAGAAAAAACCAAAGCAAGCAGCAAAGAAGCCCCCCAAGCAGCAGTAGCCCTCCAAGGAGGCCCCTCTTAGTGAAGAAGTCTCTAAAGCACCATTCGGTCTACGGCGCTCCCCAACCCTCCTAACCGTTGCTTCAGGTTCAGACAAGGAGGACACCCCACTCGCAGGTTCCCATGATGAGGCGATATCCAAATCGCTTGCTCCTATTGTCTCGTCACCCCTCTCGAAGGTTGTTAGCACCGGGGAGCAAGTAGGCACCTCTAGTCCTGTTCCTGCTCCAGCCTGCAGTCCTTCACCTGATCTAGTGGTACATTCTGATGGTCTTTTTATGCGCTGGTTCGGCTTGGCATCCTCTGACCGATTTCTTCCTTTTGGCAGGACTTTGACTTTGACTCGGTCCTGGCTGGCTGCCTCACTCCCCTTGGGGAAGCCCTCCCTATGGGCATGCCAGCTCCACTCCCTTCAGCTATCGAGGAGGCAAAGCGCGCTTTTATTGATTTGTAAACCAACAACTTCCCGCAAAGCAAAACCTCGACCCGGACTGTTTCCTCGCACTCAGCCAGCCACTTCAGACTTTATCGGCCTGTACCACCCTCCCGGACTCAGCCAGATCATAGATCAACAAGGCCACCACTATCATTCCAGATCTGACTGCCAGCACACTGCAGGCTCTCAAGGCGGTCCATGATCTGGAAACAGCCATCAAGGAAGGTGACGGCCTATGTGCTGAGTGGGAGCAAACCAAAACTCAGCTCCAGGAGTCTGGTATGATCAACAAGCATTTCAAGCATGAAATCAAAGTCCTGAGCTCTGACATCACTAGTCTGGAGGCCGAACTATGTGCAACCTGATGAGCCAAGGAAGAAAAGGAGGAACTGGCAGAGCCCTCCTTTGCCAGCTTCAAAGTTCTTGTCAAGACTGCGGAGACTCTCCAGGCCTCTGCTGCTGAGGCCGCTAGTTTGAAGAGTGACCGGGCTGCCCAATTAGCCACCACCAACCAAGAAGTTGCAAACCTTGAATCCCAATGGGACGACCTGTGGGGGTTGTTTCCCAAAGAAGACTTCTCTTAGGCATGCGCGCCTGGCAAAATCTAGGGCAAATGTCCCCTAGTCTTGAATGCTCCCCTTTTTGTTGCAACAAAACTTTAATTCTTCTTGCTCCACGGCCTGACCGTTTGGGTTGGTCCCTCTCTTTTTCTTTTTCTTTTGAACATGTTTAATGGCCTGGCCACTAGGTCGGCCTTGGACCGGCTTTGTCTCCAACGCCCCTACCCCAGATCCCACATAGTGGGGTGGAACTTTTTTAAGAATTTTCCATTTATGGGTTTTAAGTGCACACTTCCTTCCATCTCTCTTAACCTGTATGCTCCTCCTCTTAGCACTTGATGGCCAACGAATGGCCCCTCCCATGTAGGGGACCACTTGCCATAAGTCGGATCCTTAGTCCCTATCGGAAGGATAGCCTTTAGCACCACTTCGCCCTCCTGAAAACTCTTGGGCACCACCTTTCTATTATATACGGCCTCTACCGTGGCTTTCTGGGCCAAAACTCGATCGAGGGCCCTGAAGCGCTCCTCATCCAGATCCTCCAGTTCGGCCAGCATGGCCTCATTATAGGTGGTGGGCATGAACCCCTATTGGTACGCCACCCTTGCAGACCTAACGCTTAGTTCTAGGGGAAGGACCGCATCATGCCCATAGGTGAGGGCGAATGGCGTGGTCCCAGTACTTATCCGTTGTGACGTCCTGAATGCCCATAGAACTTCAGACAACAACTCAGCCCATTTTTTGGGGTTTTCATCCACCACCTTAGCCAAGCAATTCTTCAACACCTTGTTGCTGGCAGTGTAGTATGGCGTGGAATGGGTTATAGTGATCCCATAATTCGCAGCAAACTCAAGGACTTGGCCCCCCGTGAAAATTGACCCATTATCGCATGTGATAGTCTCAGGCAGCCCAAACCTGTGAATTATTTGGGTTTTTAGGAACCGGATGATTTCTGTCTGGGTGACCGTTTTCATGGGAACGGCCTCTGCCCATTTGGTGAAATAGTCCATAACGACGATTATGAAGCACTGCCACCTTGTGGCTGGCAGCGTCACCTTCCCGATCAAGTCCATTGCCCACCCCCTAAACGGCCATGGCTTCACCACTACGTTAAGCTCCATCGCTGGGGCTTGCTGCACTGGACCGTGTCGCTGACAAGCCTGATAACCTTTGGCATACCTCACACAGTCTGCCAGGATGGTTGGCCAGTAATAGCCATGCCTCCTGATTAAACATCTCATTTTAGGGCCGACCTGATGTGATCCACAGATCCCCTCATGCACTTCGGCCATGACCACCATAGATTCATTGAGGCTGACGCACTTGAGTAGCAGACCATCTTTCCCTTTCTTGAACAAGTCATCCCCCATCAGGAAATAACTCAATGCCCTATACTTAGTTCTCCTATCCATGCTAGGACTGGGGTCCCTCAACTGCTTTCGTATGATGACGGTTCGCTCTAGACAATCCTCTATGGGGCGCAAACCTGATGCCACCTGCGCTAAGGCATTGGGGGCCTAATTCTCCACCCGAGGAACGTGTTTTACCGATACATCCTCAAAACGAGCCATCAGGCTTTTTACCAACATGTGGTGATGGACCAGGTGTTCACTCTCGCAATTGTATTCCCCTACTACCTGCTTAACCACAAGCTGGGAGTCCCTGCTTATCTTGACAGCCCTAGACGCCATAGCGAGGATGATCTTCATTCCAATGATGAGGGCCTCGTATTCGACATGATTGTTTGAATAGGCAAACCCCAAGTGCACGGCTAGCTGGGTTTCTGCCCCCAGCGGAGATCGAACGGGGACCCCTGTCCAGGCTGACTGGCTGGTTTTTGATCCATCGAAGGACAGGAACCAAGGGGTAACGCCAATGTGTGTGATTTCCCTGGCCTCTCCTTGCCCTTCACTTTCACTGACCAATATAGGCGGGTGATCTGCGAGGAAATCGGCCAAGGCCTGGCTTTTGACGGCCTTCTGAGGAACGTACTAGAGGGAAAATTCTACCAACGCCAGGGCCCACTTCCCAACTCGGCCTCTAGAGATTGGCCGTGAGAGCATGTATTTAATAACGTCGGTTTGGCATATGACCTCAATTGTGGTTGGTAACAGATAATACCGTAGCTTAGAACAGGATCAGAATAATGCTAGGCATAGCCTCTCCATCGGTGTGTAACGCCGCTCGGCCTCATTCAGGGCTCTGCTAAGGTAAAACACCGCCTATTCTATCCCAGCCTAGTTGTCCTGGGCTAGCAAACCCCCCACCGAAGATTTTATTACTGCAATGTATAGTTTTAGCAGGACCCCTGGTCGCGGTGGCGCCAATACTGGGGTCTAACCAGGTAGTCCTTAACTGCGTCGAATGTCCTCTGATGCTCGGCGGTCCAACGAAAGTCTTCCCTCGGATTAATCTTTAGTAGGGAAGAGAACACCCTAGTTCGTCCTACTGAGTTTGATATAAACCGTCGGAGGAAGTTGACCTGCCTGAGAAACCGCTGGAGCTCCTTCTTGTTCGTCGGGGGCCTGGCCTCCCTAATGACCTTGGTCTTGTTTCGATCTGCTTCTATCCCCTTTTTGTGAACGAGGAAACCCAAGAAATTCCCAGCTGCTACCCCAAATGCACATTTTTTAGGATTCATTTTAAGGCCATGGGACCTCATCCTCTCAAACACTCTTTCTAGGTGGGCTAGGTGTTCTTCTTCGGCTTTGGACTTTATCACTACATCGTCGATGTAAATCTCCGTGAATTTTCCAATCATGTCATGGAAGATGGCGTTCATAGCCTGTTGGTACGTGGCGCCTGCGTTCTTTAGACCGAAAGGCATCACTACCCATTCATAGGTCCCCAACGCTCGTGCCCACCTTAGCTATGAATATTTGGTCGTAGCCCGCATGTTCGTCCATGAAGGACATTATCTGGCTCCTAGACGCAGAGTCTACAAACATGTCCGCTATGGGCATTGGGTATTCGTCCTTCTGGGTAGCCTTATTAAGGTCCCAGAAATCAATACACACTCTCAGCTTGCCATTCTTCTTGATCACAGGGACAATGTTAGACAACCATTCTACATACTGAGCAGGTCATATAAATTCGGCTTTGAGCAATCCATCTTCTCACAGGTATAAAAGAGGGCATGCACAGGGTTTCTTCATTAATCCATGTCACTGGAGTGATGCTCCATAGTAATCCTAGTTGCCTGATCAGGGGTTCATCCCTTACTTTTAGGATGACATCCGACGCCATGCGCCTGGGCAACTATTTTACTAGTCTGAAATTGTCCTTGATGGACAACCGGTGTTCGACCAGTTTTCGTTCCAATCCTGGCATCTCAGAATAATCCCAAGAAAAACAATCTTTATATTTTCTCAGTAGAGTTACAAGCTTTTCCTGAAATACATGATTAAGCAGACTACTAACAAAGATAGGACGTTTATCGTCCTTGGTTCCTAGGTTAACCTCCGCCAGTGGGTCCCATACTTCTGCTGGTATTTCTTCCATCTTTGACGGCGCAGGCCGTATGTCTTCCATCCTGATTTTGGCCTTAAGTTCTCTTAGTTTCTTGGCCATTGCTTTGGCCACTAACCCTTCCTCGACAGACATCCTCCTCTCCAGGCCAAAGACCGTCAGCCTCCGAAGGATGTTAGTTACTGCTTCATTGCTTATCTTAATCATAACTACTGGCGACGTCTGATTTCCCATCCTAAATGGACGGCAGTCCTCGCTGCCCCGGCCTTGTCCTGGCCTGAGGTACTGGTTGCATTACGGTAGCTGTTGTGACCAACAACATTGGTCATTCGTACTCATCTGATCCTGCAAATTTGATTGGGCCGACACGTCCCCCATAAAGAATGGCATCAGTGTGACTCGCCTCCACCATGATCGGCCTGATGTCTGCTGTAACCACCCTGATGTCAGCCTCATTATGCCAGAAAATGAGGATCTGGTGGAGAGATGAAGGCACACACGCGTTGGCGTGTATCCAGTCTCGTCCTAGGAGAGCGTTGTAGTGGGCTGACGTATCCATGATGAAGAAAGCTATCATAGAGACGCATTCCCCAACTTTGAGTTCTATGGGCAGCACACCCTTGGGCTTCATGATACTCCCTAGAAAGTTCGTAACGGACACCTCTGTAGGAATAAGATCCAGTTCATCCCTCTCTAACCGCTTCATCATCCTGGCTGGGAGGATATTGACGGCCGCCCCATTGTCAACCAACACCCTTGAAACAAGCTTGCCTTCCTTATGCGTCTGGATATACAGAGGCTTCAAGTATTGGTACATCTCTTTCGAGGGCTTCCTCAGGACGTCAGGGAGCCGCTCTATGACTATTGGGGTGTGTACCATTCGTTCGGTCTCTCTGATGATCACTATTTGAACGCTCTCTGGCTGCTCCTCTTTGTCTCCCAGGGGAACTATTTCAATGTCCATCACTCCAGATGTTATCTCTTCCAGAACGTCGCCTTCCAGCTGGTTTGCCTGTCTAGGTTGATACTCAAATTTTTGAGGAAGAACGTAAACCATGGAGACCTGAACCTGTGTTTCTACGGAGCCAAACATTAGGTTTACAAATTCGGCGAAGTCGGTCTCCTCTTCTGGTGTGTTACCCTGTGTGGCAGAAAGGCCATCATCCCCCAGCTTGGCCCATGTAGCAGCCTCAGCCGTTTGACCGTCTTCCTTGTTTGGGGACTGATCTACCAGGATTTCAAAGTCGCTTTCTTCAGTCTTATAGTCTGATACTTCAGGCTCCGAAACCTGCCCTTAGTCAACAGGGCCCCTTTCGTCCTGCCATCGTCTAAGAATCTCAAACGCAGGTTGTTCTCTATTTGCTCCATGTCCACCTGTGTCGTTATCGCCTGAGCCCGTCTCAGGGTGGCTTGCCTCCATTGCCACCTCCTCCTTTGGGTCTGTGTCATCTCCATTCTTCTTGGCTCTACGGGGAACTTGGGATGGCGGGCTACACTCCAATCGTCCATCCTGACGGGTTTGGGAAGGACCGTCCTTCTCCTTGTCTCTGGCCCATACTGGTCTTCACTGAAGTCTGGACCCACGAGGTCATATACCAAGCAGCGGTTTACTGGCGTCCTACCCAGGCGATCTCTGACTAAAGGTCATGAAGCGGCCCTTTGCCTGGTCATCCTATTAGACAGTGTCGTGCGTGGCCAGCTTTCAGCTTTTCTTCCTATGATCCTTGACCGGAGGGGAGTAATCTGCTGAATAGGTGCCATCCCATCTCTCACGGGGTCCTGGTCTTCAATCAGTCGCTTGCAATGAGTGCACACCCCCCATTGAAAAGTGTAGGCCTCTTTGGATGATGAATGAATGAGGCCGCCGCTCCATTCCTTGAATGAGCTGAAAGGCCTTGGTTGTGTACCGCCTCTTCTATTGCCGGTTATTCAGTCTTCGCCCTGGTGTTCCATAAGTGACATGTCCTGTCTGGAGCGTTTGTGAGCAGTCTGAAGCATCCCAGTCGTAGGTTGTGCTCCCACCATAGCCGGCGTCTTCATTGGTACGACGAGGTCTGTTGCCTTCCTTGAAAGAATAGTCTGTGTCCCGTGGCTGTCTGCCTGGGTTACCTCTTCAAGTTTCTCAGGTTCTGCAACTCTGGGCCTGGTTGGGCTGGTCATGATCCCATTCGCAGTGCTGGCCACCTTTGACAAATCAGCCGTGACCATGTTGACCGGGAAGGGGTTTTCATCAATCAGCATCACTCCTTTCTCCCTCTCTGGGAACATGATTCGCCCTTCTGTGATAGCCTTCTACAAAGCATTGCGCAACACAACACAGTTAATAGTCATATGTGTCCGGGTATTGTGCCATTTACAATATTTCTGGCCTTTTAAGTCGGCGTTAGCAGGGATCTAGTGTGCCGATGGCAGTTTGATCTGCTTGTCTTTTAGAAGCTGATCAAAGATAAGCTCAGCCTTAGATATGTCAAAGGAGTACTTTACCCCAGCATCAAAAGTCCGCTAGGGGGTTGGCTTGGGTTGTTCATCCTGACGGTCACTCGCGGCCTGTTTGGCTAAAGCCTTGCAAACGTAGGGCTTCCCCTCGGCTATTTCAGTGGCGTCAACCTCACAGTCGAGGAAGCTGACCATTTTGGACTCTCCCGCCCCTAAGAGTGGGTAACTACCTGACGCGGCCTCTTTGTAATAGGTCCCCATGGAGAAGGCCTTCTTCTGTCCCTCCTCTTTTAGCAGTGCCTCATAAGGGGCCGCCTGTACTACTAGCTGTCCAAGGTCTGCAAAGTTTTGGTCGACGAAGCGCTTCCTGAGCTCAAGGCTCAGCCCGTCGAGGGCCATTTTTGCGTATTCACCCTCGTGCAAGAGGGTAGGGCACTTATATTTGGCCAATTTGAACCGGTTGATAAATTTGTCGACGGTCTCCCCTGGCTCCTGGAGCATGCGGGCCAAGTCCCCAATGGTGGTCTCGGGCTCAGTTTTGTAGAACTGGGTATGGAATAATTCTTCCATCTCCTACCAATTCTGAACCGAATTGGGTGGTAGGTGAAAATACCAAGTAAACGCCGCCCCTGTCAATGAATTGGGGAAGAGTCTAAGCTTTATGGCGTCGTTCGCCCCCAAGTTTCCGCATTGCACAGCGAAATGGGGTATATGCTCAATGGTGGACATGTTGTCTTCCCATGAAAACTTCATGAATTCCGATGTCTTCCAATTCCTCCCTAGATCAATATTGTCCAGGTATTCGGGGTATGGTTTCCGGTAGACCGGCCGAGCCACCGATCGGTAGGCAGGGTCTATGCTATTTTGTATCAAGCGTGCCAATTCCTCGTAGTCGAGTATCGGCCTGTTTCCCATGGCCGGCTCTGGGTTCACGGCCTGATTGGGTGTTGCTGCCCACAGCCCCGTAGAGGGCCACGTTGGCGTGTATCCAACTCCCCGGCGGTCAGGGACTCCAGCCGTGGCTTGGCTTCGGTATCCTCCCACAGGGATGGCATTCGCCCCTGTTGCCACAGGGGACGTTTATGATTTTGCCCCTAGTTCGCTGGCCTCAGTTCTGAAACCTTGTTGTGCCGTCGTCACCCCAGATGGAGCTGTGGCTGCCCCCAGTAGGGCCATATAGGTTGATCCAACCTGGGCTCCACTTGCCCCCATGACGTTAGCGTACGTTAGAGTGGGACCGGTGCTTGTTCCGATCCCAGGATGGTACGGCAGGTTGGCGTAGGTCACCGGTTGGTCCTCTGGTACTGGAGCCTGACTGGAACTCCCAGCAAACATGTATGGTTGCCTACAGCTTGTCTGGCCTGTATCCAGATCAGGACCTACAATCTGGGACGCCACAGCTTCTGGCGGTGCAAGCCCTACAGGCTATACCAATCCCTGCGGGACGGCCTACCTCTGGGATGTCAGGACCGTGATGAGCTGGTCCAGGCAGGAATCCTGATCGTTAATAAAATGATCAAAGTGGGCCTACTGACTCTCAGCGGCCTGGTTCTGAGTTTGAATCAGATTACAGATGTCCTCAGCGACCAGCCTGATGGCAGTCACCAAGAGCCTCATGTCTAATGTCACGGGCTCTAGAGCGTCGTGCATGGCTGCAGCGAATTGCTGTGACAACCCATCACTGCTACCTGTGTCCTAAGAGTCGGAGCCCTCGGTTCCTTGGCCTTCTATGGCAGCCAAAGGGTTAACCATTTCGTCGGCTATCTCTCTCCGAGTCTGAGCCTTATTTGCTTTCTTCTTTGGTCCCATTGCGAATCCTGAGCCTATAAGGGTCCCACCGGGCGTGCCAAAATGTGTGGGTGGAAAAAAGGGTGTCCAACACTCACAAGATGACATGGATTGTGATAAATGTAGGGCGTGCCAGAACCTTTGACGCTGGTTCAAACGGACTGGGGTTTGCGGCCTATCTGATTACTAACCAGGGATGTAGGGCTCCCTTGCACCTGAGTTATCTCCAAGGACCTTTGGGTTAGACTTTATGGATTACGGACTCAGTGGGGCTCACCAGAAAGCTTATAAAGACTAATTGAGAAAAAAGACTGACCTTTGCACGAAATGAAATTACTAAATTAACAAGAGAAGTACACTGACCAGTTACAAACAAGCCAAATCTACTAGAACAGAACGTCTCCAATGATTGGCTCAATGGTGAGCAAACTCCTCCCACTACTAAGAAAACTAAAATAAACTGATAAGCAAGAAAACAGTAAAGATAATGCCAAGGAGTTGATTTTTGTGTGTCCTTTTCCCCGCAGCAGCGATTCCCCTTTTATAATGGTCCCTTTAGATAGTGACGGCAGAGTCCCCCTTGGCTTCAAACCCTATCACCCATCCTATGTGGCAGAGTCTGTTGCGCCTATCCTGGGCCCCATCGTTGGGGTGAACGTGGCCTGCCTCCTTAGAAGTAGAGGATCCCTCCCTTGTGGGAGCGATTCTCTCAACCCCCTTTGACGAAGTCCTCTTTATCCTCCTTGGGTTGCTGACGTGGCTCTCCCCTAACGGCCCCTCAGCAACACACCAGACCGTGGGACCCATCTAAAGTGGGTCCACAACTCTAAGTGGCGCATGGTACCGTGGGACCCACCCGAGAAATGGCTCCAACAATATAAACGGAAAAGGTTCTCTGAGCCGACTATGAAGGGTACATTAGCACCATATCTATATCTCTTTTTTCCTCACAAGAAATGACCTCTTTGCCCCTTTTTAATTCGATTCGATGTTAAAAATGATTAATTTTGATTCTGATTCTTCGATTCTAATTAATTCTAAATTGATACCCTTACTTAGACATGTTTTGCTTTAGTTTAACCAGAGGAATTGATAAGAGAACCTATTTTTTATTTTCTTACAAAAAAAAAAAACTTCCTATGGAGGAGTATATTGCCCACCCTCGGACACATAGAAGGGACGAAATAACCGTCCCTCCACATAACATGGAAATTGGCCCCTGCTTACACAGACTCTCCACCCACAGAGAAGACCGACCTTTTTTCTTTCGACCTTTGGAGTCACATTTGACTGCATGGGGGTCATTAACTTTTAAATTAAGTTGGATTCTGTCCTGTCAAACCAAATTTGAATCTTGTTTGAAACCGACTTCCATCGTTTTGTCTCTATTGTTAGTATTAAAAAAAATTAACTAAATACTAATTTTTATGAACAAGGTCTTGGATTCGGGTCCAACCACATATATAGTTCAAATATCTTAATCAAAAGAGAGAGAGACAAGAGAGCGATGCTCTTCAGGTTGGGGTAAGGCGGGTTATGTCTCCCTTGTATTCTCCTTTTTAGTTAATTTATTAATAAAATTTCAAGAACCAGTCGAGCCCAGATAATATTCGGGTTAAAAAGAAAAAAGGAGAGAGACAGAGATATCTTTAAAGAAAATCTTGGGAAGTTCAGATGGTTAGCACTATCTCATGCTTCCACATTATAAAATTGAGACGCAAAGTTAAAATGTAGGCTGCTGCTCTTCTTTGGTCAAAAAAGGGAGTTCCGTGAGCCCATTAGGGCCATGAAGCTTCTAAGTCTTTCCACGATCAAAGAAAGTGAACTACTTGCACAGCAAGAAATCCCTTTAATTTTATAACTTGTAGCTCTCGGATCCAGATCTTATACGGCACACCTGTCCGTAGGGGCCTGTGTGGTGCAGACTGAGTTGTGCGTGCAATGACCACCTTACCCCCGCTCAGCCAAGGCGTTGGACAAGGGGTAAGACGATCATTGCGCATGCAACCCAGTCTACACCACACAAGCCACTCCGGGCAGCGCACCATAGAAGATCTCGATTGGTAGCTCTCTCTATAGTCAGAAATCCATTAAGTCTCTATTTGGTTCTGCCTCAAAGGGTTGTTCTAACTCTATAACGCACTTGACAATCGTGTGATGATAGACCACAACAAAATGAGTGATACTACATTTGGTAGGAGCATATCTTCTTTAGCCAGTTCAGTCCATGTCTATTTCACAGGAATATGTTCCAAACCTGTTATGATTAGTTTTTTTTTTTGGGCGGTGCATCAGGCAGTGCATAATACTTGAGAGGATAAAAATCCATCACTCTCCTTGTGTGGTGAACCATCCAATGTGCCTCGTAGGTTCTATGGGCAATGCCCTTGAGAGCATGGTTTTAGTGCACGGTATTGGAACGGTTATCGGCAACATAGAAAATCGTTACGATATCGATACGGTATCGGCCTGGATCGGCTGTTTTGGACAAAATTACCCCTTGATTTCCTTAAAAAATGAGTTTTCAGACCATTCTATCCCTTGTTCGTACTGTGCTACTGATACGGTACTGGTACCGATGACTAGCAAAACCGGTACGTATTGCTCGATACAGGCGATTCGATACCAATACTTAAAACCATGCTGGAGAGGATAAAAATGGGGGAGGGGGGGCAACACTGATCGATCCCAAGTAAAATTCCAATGGACAATCCGATAAAGATCCCTCAATCCATGATCTGGCCATTTATTTGAGTGTAGTGATCGGAAAATATAAAAGTATCAAACCGAATCCAGCCCGATAAAGAATTGATTTTATATCAGATTATATTCGGTCCGTTTTTTAATTATGGTGTGATTTACGGACGATCCGATATTCCGTTGTGATCTAGTTTTCAGCTAATTCCATAATATTCCAAACCATAGCCAGCCCGGCCGATATAGTATCGGTTTAGTTCTGGTATGGACCTTTTTGGTTCAACTCAGTCGCTATTAGCAGTTCGGTTTAGGGTTTGACAAGCCCCAATGGTGATTCATCTCAACCATTTGTAATGGAATCTCCTTTCTCTTTTCTTTTTTCCTTGAGAATTAATATAATTTGGGAAAAAGATCTCTGCCCGGGAGTGTGGCGTACGCCAGCACTCCCATGAGTCTATCTCTCTCCTCCCATGAGTAAAGACACTTCTGTCCCCTTGTTTTAAGGAGGAGAGAGATAGACACATGGGAGTACTGGCGTAGGCCACACTCCCGTACAGAAAACTGCTTCCCTATAATTTATTATAGGATTATAGAAAGATCTTACGTGTAGGGGAGATTAGTCCCACATCGACTGCAAGACAAACTGCTACACGTGCGATTTTGAGGGTCAAACCGAGAAAATAAAGAAGATGCAATTGGAATATATAGTCAAATACACCTTCTTATTATATATACAAAGAAATCAAACATAAATAGTTTCCTTCTTTACTTGGGGGGACACAAATGGACTCTAAATCATATTGTATTATATTACAGTGCAGACCTGCATGGAATAACCTACTTTTCCAAGGTCACTGGTGAAGCAACTAAACAAGTGGAAGGGGAAAAAAAAAAAAAAGACTTCATATGGGAGAAACTCTAATAACTAATACAAGAGCACTAGCTACTAGTTGTGAATGGAATGACCGATGCCTGGACTGTTACCGGAGTTCATTGGCCGGACGAGTTCTATATGCCCTGGTGGAGGAGGTGATGGTGGATCGTCTATTAATGGAACTGCAAGCTTTGCAGCAGCTGACTGAAATTCTTTTGCTACTACGTGTGCCATCGTTGTTCTACTTGATGCAGGGTCACCATCACCCAAGGTATAATTGGTATTATCAATATTGTTAGACTCCTTGGCATGAGAGAAAGCAAAGAGAAGAAGAAGAAGAAGAAGAGAAGCAAAGATGAACTCGACCTTCCCCATACTCTAACAATTGTGAACTTAAGGTTAGAGGCGAGGGATACTTCAACTGGAGTACTCCATGGGATATTATAGTGGTACAAAAGAGAGAGAGATGTGAAAGAACCAACCAATGGTAATTAGGAAGAAGATTCGAGGGACTAAGACAGTATATACTGAAAGAGAAGAAAAAAAATAATAATAAAGTTGATACTACTGATGTTTCTTGTGTTTAAGAGTTGATTCTCTCTTGGTAATGCTGTAGAGTGTAGATATTGTGTAGGCTCTCTCGACCAGGTTGAGACTCTGAGCGATTCAGGAAAAGATCGGACTGATTGAACCAATCAAAATCGATTTACCATTTTTTTTTGGGGGTTTGATATTGGTTTTAGTTTTCAAAAACTACTAAATTTTTTTTGGTGAATAATTAATATATTCAACAAAACCCAGAAATTCTCCCTCCCCTCAACCCCCAAAAAAATTAATTTTTTTTGACGAAAAAATAAGTAATAGATGGAGAAAACTCCAACACAAACGAACATCCTATCTCCACAACAGTAAGCCACCTTAGCTTGAATGCACTATACAAACTACAAAGAAATGCTTTAGTACAGATTTGCATGTCCCATGCATGCATTGAAATTTTTTATTATTACTTATTTTGGTATTGTCTCCAATGTTTTTGGGGACTTCTTTTAATAAGCTTTTTTTATAATTCTTAGCTCTTGGTCCCAAGCTTCAATCCGCGTTTGTATTATTGCAGTTTTATATTGATCATGATTGATTTAAAAACGGAGGCCTTTGGAGAGACAAGTAGTTGGCGGACCCACAACTGATCACATGGTACGAGAGCATATCAGATTCTTGTGGTCCGTCCCCTCCACTAGCTGACCTTTCCACAAACAGAAGCTGTGAATCTTTATACCAATAAAAACAAAGGAAACCACAGCATCTGGTTTTCCAAGACTTTGTGCGAATAGTAAATAGTGAATAGTCTACTGGACATGAAACTTATTTAGTTCAAGTTGTTGAAATAAGTTAAAGCCAAAGATTTTATATACGGTCGTGCAAACATGTATGATCGTGTCCTTTCTCACAAAGAATTGAAAAAATCATAAATCCCCTACCCATATTTAATGTCTTGAAGCTCTCACCCTCTCACATGCACGACTTACACAACCGTGTATAAAAACTGTCCTCATAAGTTAATCAAAATAGCTTTGCGGCTGTAACCAAAAATTTCCTACAGTATCCCTCCCCCCACCCCCACGGCCCCACCCCCACCCCCACCCCTCAACATGGTTGTTTTGTATTTTTCTTTTTCATTTTCTAATCTTCCTTTTACATGTCAAAGGTTTTTAGTGATGTGGTCGCATTGTCTCATTCTTATCTCCAAAGAATTGGTCAAAGAGACCATGACTGAGTTGAGAGACAATAAAGGGCTGATTGTATGATTGTGGAATAGAAACGTTACTCTCTCCAATGACTCTAAAAATGACTCATATATTAATAAAATATAAGAGTTGAAGTGAAATCAATTAACAACTCAAGAGATTAGCAATTACTTGGGAACTCTTCAATGTGTGCATTCCCACCGATCATACCCGAAAAAATAACTAAATGCCTTAAGGGTTTGTGCTAGAATGATTCTAAGGATATTCTGTTAGGGTTTAGGATTTTAAGCACAAAGTTGCTTAAAGCAATACACCCTGCATATCAAGTTTGGAATAATACAGGTTGTTGCTTCTAGCTAGTATTTATAGGAAAGACTAGAATTTTAGGTTAAATGGGCTCTATCCAGTAGGGCCCACCACAGCCTGGGTCCTTATTCAAGTAGACTTATATTAGAACATATAATAGGGTTATAGAATATACCCAACATATTCACCACTTGTTTTTTGTCTGTGTATACTCTTCTCATACTTAGATAGATATTTCGTAAATGCTGGCCAACTTGGAGAAGGATCCTCAAGTATGTTAAGTGAGAAACATTTTCATTTCCTCTAATCCATGAACACTAAGCCCAACAATATTCACATAGGAGAAAGTTTGCCCTCACCAATGTGGTAATGGTTTATCGCATCATACTAGGGTTCACAAACCCTATGGTCCCGTTTGTTTGACCGGGACTTAGGTGGGGTGGGAGAATTGAGGTGGGAAAGTATTGGTGTAGCACTTTAAAATCTCATCCCAATCTTGTTTGTTTAACATGGGGTAGTGAACTGCAAAAGCTCAGGGAACAGTATTAAATGTTGTCTACTCACGTGACATTTGAAAATTCTACAGCCATGATATCCAAAGTCCCACAAAAAACAAAGGATTTTGGTTACTGTTCGTGGGAAAAGTAAAAAAAAAACCACCCCATTCCCCAACTCACTACATTGTGGGACCTAGTCGCACAACATTCCCACCCCATCCTCCTTGTCAAACAAACCAGGGGTTATAGGGTTTTAGTATGTTTTCTAAAATACCCTTCTGATACTTTCTTGTGTGTTATTGGTGAAGCCTGATCTCAGTTTTAATCTAGAAAGTACTGTGATTATTCGGCAAGCTGTTTCGCCTTCGAAACGCATGTAAACGGCCAAAAAGTACATACGCCAGCGCCGAAGGCTAACGTGGTTATCTCTTTGAGAGATGTGTGTGAGAGTTTGTAATTTCTTCAAGGAAATAGTGGATTTGGACTATCACTCTACCGTGGATGTAGCCTATCTCCTTGGGGGTGAACCACGTAAATCTCTGTCTTGTGTGTGTGTTCTTTCTCTTCTCTTTGTTTTCTTTTGCAAATCGCTATTTTGTTGCGTTGTTATTTTCTAGCATCGCATACATTTGAAGACCAACGATGAATATGGATTCCTCCCATTCACTGTGTCTTAAGGAAAACGCGGTCCATTTACATGTCTTAACCACAAAGTAGAAATATAGATCTATAAATATCATTAGGGAAAGGTTATCTTGACCCATGAAGAGAAGGGTGTCTTGTTGGTGTAGACTAAACTTGGCTCCAAACCTTATTATTGCCAGAGATTAGTTTTGTTTAGTGGGTCGTTGGGCTTACCTTATCTAACTAGCTTGGACCCAAGTTGGTGATAAACCCATAATCACACCGGCCAATCATGAGTTGCCACGTGTCCCGGTCCAAAGGGTGGGCCGACCCAGACCTAGAGGAGAACCAGCTCAGACATGATCCCTAAACACGTTCATAGGAGCGGCCTCCAGGCGCGACCTCCCGAGCGCCACCTCCTCTTGGGCGCGACCTCATGGGGGCGACCTCCCAGGCGCGACCTCATAGGTGCGACCTCATGGGCGTGGCCTCACAGGTGCGGCCTCTAGGCGCGACCTCCCAGGCATGACCTCACAGGCGCGGCCTCACAGGTATGACACCCAAACACGGACCCCCTAGGGGCACGGACCTCGGGTACATAGCAGACCCTGACATTAGACCCTAGTATAGGCCAAACCGCTACCGCGGCCATCGACAAGACATGCACCATCTCAAGGACTCTAGGCCACCGCCTACAAGTCACGTCACCCTAACGAACTCAAACATCAAAGATCTTATCACCACACGTAAGCGTCTATCTATCAAGGATCCTAACACCACTAGGACACTCCCTCCCGTAGGGAGACGACCAACCAAGGAAGAGCCCTGCTACCCAGGGTCTCTATCAACTGCAGAGACTATTCTCCACCGATCGGACTCTCCACACCGCCACACTCTACTATAAATACGAAGGTACTCTACCCCCATCAAGCCATCTTGAATTCTATTATTCATCTGTTTGCTCAGAGAGATCTAACTTAGGCATCGGAGAGTCCTAGGCCGGAACCACGTCGGTTCTCCTTTGTCACTCTGGTCCTTTTACAGGTTACGGCACTCAAAGGGACCACCGGGAAATTTCTTGACACAACAGATTGGTGCCGTCTGTGGGAAAGATGCTAGCCATCGCACCTACTAGCTTGTTTCCATAACTGTTCATACCATGGCACCGCGAGGCAAGAAGACCATTCCCTCTACCAACAATGTTGCGAGGGAGGGGAACGGATCACCTCCTCTAGAGAGCTCACGCCGCAGAGCCACCGACCATGTCTCTCAGGAGAGAGAGGTCCCCAAGAACCAACAAGTTGGGGCAATCGACCTCAACCCTGAAGTAGCCATTGAAGCCGCCACCGCGGAGCCAGTACCTGATCCTAACGCAGCGACTGTGGGTCAGATCAATGACTTGTAGTGACAGATCCTCCACAACCAACAACTCTTCCGCGCCTACTTGAGGCAACGTGCAACATCCCACCTTCGCAGGACAGATCCCCGACAGGAGCAGAGCCCTAGGAGGTCACCTCCCAGGGGTGATAGGTCCGAGAGACACACCAGGCAGCGGGGAGATCCCTCCCAACATCTTAGGAGAACGGCGGACCTCCCAGTACGGTCGAACCGTGGGAGAACACCATCGCACAGATCCATGGTACCCAGTCCAGAAGGCTCAATAAGAAGATCGGTGTTCCAAGGTCGACTAGGGGGGAGTTACGCACCAGAACAGAGCCAGTCCTACAAAGAAGAAAGCCCGTCACATTCACATCAAGATTCATCGTGACGTGACCCTTCACCATCTCGCCACTACTCAAGGCAGGAGGGACTTTCAGGAGAAGACGAGAACGAGGTCGCAGTGAATGACCAGTCAGACGTGAGGGACAGTCAAGGGATGAGGAGCTTGAAAAGTGACTCCGAGATTTGGATGAAAAGTTAGAAGGGTTGAAGAAGCGGACCAAGGCGAGACACACTCGATCCCCGGGTAGCATCCATTCTCGGAGCAGATCATGTCAGTCGCACTCCCATCCAAGTTCAGGTTACCCACCTTCGAACTCTATAATGGTACCACGGACCCTAATGATCACATCAACTACTTCAAAGGGATAATGATCCTATACGATGGATCGGATGTGGTCTCCTATCGAGCCTTCCCTGTCTCCCTCAAGGGTGCAGCGACTTCATGGTTCTCCAGACTATGACCAAGGTCAATAGGTTCGTTCGCAGAGCTGTGCGAGCAATTCATCACCCGCTTCTAGAGCAGTGTCAAGCAGAAGAAGACCACGGTCAATCTATTGAACGTGATACAGAACCCTGGGGAGTCCCTCAGGGAGTATGTCAGCAGGTTCACCAAAGAGTCCCTGGAGGTCCGAGACTTAGACAACTAGACCCAGCATGCAGCCTTGGTTGGGGGCATCAAAAACCTGGACTTGATCAAAGACCTGGCACGTCATGAGACCAGGACCATGAAGGAACTTCAGGAGCGGTGTAATGAGTTCACCAACATGGTCGAGGTACTACAGGCTCAGAAGAAGGTGATCGAGGCCAAGGCACAAGATAACAAGAGATCAGCGTCGGACGACTGTAAAGAGAGCAAGAGGTAGAGGTCCGAGGACAACTGCCAATGGCCGTGGATAAGAGACCACGGCCAAGAGACCACGACCAAGAACCACGGCCAAAGGGCCATGGTCGTCATCAATGGGCATCACCTATTAAGAGAGAGAAGAAGAGAAGATGAGAGAGAAGAAAGAGAGTGGAAAAAAAAAAAAAAAAAGAGAGGCCAAGAGGCCACGGCCAAGGGACCACGGCCAAGAGGCCACAGCCAAGAGACCATGGCCAAGAGGCCATGGCCAAAGGGCCATGGATCGTCATCAATGGGCGCCGCCTAAAAGCAAAGAAGAAAAGAGAGAAGAAAGAAAAATAAAAAGGGGGTCGTTGGCCACGGCCAAGGACCACGATCAATAGGCCATGGGCATGGACGAGGTTCGAGGTCGAGGTCCAAGGATGAGATTCGAGATTCGAGGTTCGAGGTCCGAGGTCCGAGGACGAGGTTTGAGGTCTGAGGTCGAAGTTTGCGAGGGTTCAAGGTTAAGGTTCGAGCAAAGATGTGTCTGTGGCCAAAGATCAAATCATGTCAATTAAAAAAAAAAAAAAAAAAAGGGCTACAGCCAAGGACCGTAGGCGACAAGCCATGGACGAGGTTCGAGGTCAAAATTTGAGGTTTGAGGTTCGAGCTCGAAGTTCGCGAAGGTCTGAGGTTTGAGGTTCGAGGTCTAAAGTCAGAGTTCACGAAGGTTCGAGGTTCGAGGTCGGAGTTCGTGAGGGTTCGAGGTCGAGGTTCGAGCAAAGATGTGTCTGTGCCAAAGACCAATTCAAGTCAATATCAAAAAGAAAAAAAAAACAAAAACAAAAAAGGGGGAAGTACGAGACATCATATTTGACGTAAGTTCAAGGTTTAGTGGCAGAATCCAAGAAGTTCAAGATGGTTCGAATACCAAGGTATAATGCCACCAAGGCCCGTTGGCCACCAAGGTCCGTAGACCACCAAGGCGTAATGCCACCAAGGCCCGTTGGCCACCAAGGTCCGTAGACCACTAAGGCGTAATGCCACCAAGGCCCATTGGCCACCAATGTCCGTAGACTACCAAGGCGCAATGCCACCAAGGCCCGTTGGCCACCAAGGTCCGTAGACTACCAAGGCATAATGCCACCAAGGTCCATAGACCACCGAAGCATAAGGCCACCGAGGTCAAATGACCACCAAGGTTCGATAACCACAAAGGCTCAAGGCCACTAAGGATGAACGACTACTAAGGCCTATCTGCCACATACGAAGGGCGAGGAACAACAACACCCAAAAGGGAGACAGCTCCAAAAACAAAAATGAAAAAGGCTACTCTCTTGAACACTCTGTTCCAAGAGAGTGGGGGGCAAATGATAAACCCAAAATCACACTGGCCAATCGTGAGCTACCATGTGTCCCGATCCAAAGGGTGGGCCGACCCAAACCTGGAGGAGAACCAGCTCAAACATGATCTGCAAACACATTTGTAGACACCTGATTTTTGTCACCCCTCCCTGGCGATGATGACACACGGAGTACCGGCAATCTCTGTCTCTGATACCAAAGAATAAATAAGAAAATAAAATAGAATGCCTAAACCCTGGCCCATGAAGGTTTATTAGATCAGGCCCATTGAGGTTGTGGCTTGGTAGGGGCAAAATAGGAAACCAAAAAAAGAGAAGAAGAAGAAATAAACTTTAAGAGGGGAGGGTAAAAAAGATACCTAAATCTAAAGAGGGAAAGGGTAAAATGGGAAAGAATACTGTTTAAAAAAGATACCTAAACCTAAATTGGGGGGTAAAATTGGAAGCTGAATGAAAAAATCTAAATCTAACCCTAAAGGGGGTAGGGTATAAGAAAAGATTCAAAAAAAAGAGCCATCATTCTCGGATTCAGATCCTCTACTGCCGAGTATGTTACTACCATCGTCCTGCCGGCAGCGGTAAGCTTGACACGTGGAAATGTCCATATCCAACGTCCAAGTTACAAATCCTCTAACAAGTGATAGTTTTCCAGGTTTATGAGCATAGCAAAACCAAACCGATCATAACCCAAACCGACCATAAACCCAAACCAAAAAGAAAATAGAAAACGTAAGGTCTTAAAGTTTCAAAACAAAAAGAAATCCCTTCTTCCCTCTCGAATCCCTCCTTCCCTCTCATCTTCTTCATCTCCTCACAGCCATGGAACCTTGAACAGCTCTTGAACAGCACCGAAGGAACACTGAACAGCGAGAAAGTTTCTGCCATTCATCTTCTTCATCTCCTCACTACGATGGAACCGTGAAGGCTATTGTCTTCTTCCTCTCCTCTGTTTCATCTCCTGTACAACCTCTCTTCTTCTTCCATCCTCTCCTCAATGTAAGTGTTTCAAACCCTAAATGATTTTTGTTGATTAATGTTTGTTGGAGATCAAGACGATGGATAAGGGTTATTGAGATGTAACGAATATCCTTCTGTGAAGTTGTGCATTTGAGAGTTAGAGTAGGGTGGTGTAGGAAATATCAAGAAAGGTTAGATTGAAAGAATTTTATGTAAGTATTTAAAAGGGAAGATACACAAAATTAGACCCGAACCTAACACTTGTGAGAAATCACCCTCTTTTCTTACATAAAACTACAGTCTACAGGTAATAGACTTTTCTACATTTCTTCAGTGTCAGTGGATTTGAAGTCTATCCCAAGACCAGTTTTATGCATTCAAGATTAGCTCAAAGCCAACTAAACCTGATCTTCCACTTGTTCCCATCTAATTCAATAATCCTTGGAAGGAAGAGAGGATTGGGGAAAAAAAAATTTGATTTTGGATTTTGTCCTAGGTTCAATCTTAGCTTGGCTTAGCTTGATTGGCCAAGCCCAAGGGTTCACATAAGCCATTGTCTATACACACGGATATCCCTATTCACACAAGCTGTGTTCCTTAAAAAAAAAAATTGATGGTCAAGTATCTTGTAGGCAACTGCACTAGCCACGGCTGCAATATGGTAACTGAAAGATAGATTTCACCCTCCCCTACTATGGGCTCTCTTTGGTTCGATGTCAATTTCACATTAAAAGGGCGATTTCAAGAAATTAGGGTGTTTGGTATGAGTTTTATACCGCTTATGGGATATAGAATGTAATAGAAGCTGAAATTCCAAAATAGTTGGGGAGCTATTTTGGGATTTTAGTTTGTATTATATTTGATTCTCTCTCTCTCTCTCTCCCCTCTCACTCTCTCAACCTTCCTACCTCATCTTCTCCCTTGCCCACCATGCTCCCTATAAATCAGTACTAGATTTCTTAATCAATAAGAGTTGTTTTGTTACTTGAGCAGATCTTTACTTTCTGTAGAATGAACCCAAAATCAGATGATTATAGAAACAAATAATTAAGAAAATCAAATCACAATGTCTGTCCATGGAGTTCCTCATCTTTAGCTCAAGCTCTGGGGTACAGGTTGCATGATGCATGTTCATGATTTCTTTGTTTTAATTTGGATCAAGAGTAAGTCCCTAGGTGAGGATGCATAAAAACTGGTGTATTAAGGTTTATTTATGGTTTCAATTGGACTATTTAGGAGCCAGTCAGTTGACCCAGAAGATATTGTTAGGCAGCCACTAAAAACTTACATTGGTTATTGGATTGGTTGGTTGGGTGAATATGGTCTCAATTAAGTACATATCCTATTTTTAGTGGGTCCTCTCAAATTGACTGTTGTGGTGCATTAATGAAGATTAACCTCAGCCTGGTCCCAGTGAACTCTTTTCCAATATTTATGTTGAATGGCAATTTGTAGTATTACATATTATTTGAAAAAAAGAAGATTTCCTTAATGTCAACTAGCAGTATGTTAAAGGTCATGATTTACATCTTTTATTGTTCTAATATCTCCCATTTGAGGAAGAGTTATTCTTGTGACTTTACATGGTTTTATATTTATTTACTCTTGTTGCACATGTGTATGATCTGCAGTAGGTTGTTGCCACCATAGGCTTCCTGAATTTGAAAGAGTATTCGAGACATAATATTGGAAATGGACAATCCAATGATTTCACCAGTTGAAGCCAGTGGTCAAGATGAGTGTGTTGATTATAAGCCTTGGACTGGCATGAAGTTCATGTCGAAGATTGAGGCATATGATTCTTACAATCGATATGGAGGAATAGTTGGGTTTAGTGTTAGAAGAGATTATGTACATTGGTTAAATATTGGTGATAAGAGAATCATAAAACAAAGGAGATTTGTATGTTGTAAAAAAGGACATCGGAAAAAGGACAAGAGAGATGTTAACACGACCAAGCCTCGTGCAGAAACCAGAACCGATTGTCCTGTAAGAATGGGAATTTCTATACTGAAGAATGGAGGGTATGAATGTAAGGATTTTTGTGATGATCATAGCCATGAACTTCATACACCAGATTCTACTCATTTTATTCGGTCTCAGCGTAAGATATCAAAGGTAGATGCCTATGAAATACATATGGCTGATGATACTGGCATCAGGCCCATGGCCACTTTTGATTTAATGGGTATGCAAGCAGGGGGAAGAGAAAACTTCGGTTACACCAAGGAAGATCTTAGGAATTATCTTCGAACTAAACGTTAGTGTGATTTAGCTTATAGTGAGGCTGGGAATTTGTTAGTATATTTTGAGAAACAGATAAGGTCGAATCCATCTTTTACATACTCTTTGCAGATGGATAATGAAGAGCAAATAACAAATATATTTTGAGCAGATCCGAGGATGATCATTGATTATTCATTGTTTGGTGATGTTGTTATCTTTGACACTACATTTTGCACAAACAAAATGTATAGACTGTTTGGTGTTTTTGCTGGGTTCAACCATCATAGGGGTGTAACCATATTTCGAGATGCACTTCTATATGATGAGACGGTTGAGTCTTTCAAATGGTTGTTTCAGACATTCTTGGAGGCACATGGGCAAAAGAATCCTATAACCATATTTACTGATCAATATGCTGCAATGGCAAAGGCAATAGCTGAAGTTTTACCTAAGACATGGCATGGATTATGTACCTGGCACATAATGCAAAATGGGATAAAGCATCATGGTAATCTGATGAAGCATGGATCACCTTTTCTTAAGGATTTGAATAAATACATATTTCATTATGAAGATGTAGAGGAGTTTGAGAATGCTTGGAAAAAGTTGCGTGATGATTACCGACTTGAGAATACTTCATGGCTAGATCGGATCTACAAAATTAAAGAGAAATGGGCACGTTGTTATATGAATACACTTTCACATTAGGTGTGAAGAGCACACAACTAAGTGAAAGTATTAACAGTGATTTGAAAGAGTATTTGAGACCCAGTTTAGATCTTATAAGATTTTTTAAGCATTTTGAACAAGTAGTGGAGGATAAACGTACCAATGAACTGAAGGCTGAATTTGATGCAAGAAATACGATTCCTAAGAACATGAATTCCAAGTCACCTGTACTGAGACAAGCAGGAAAAGTTTACACCCCTTATATATTTGAGCGCTTTCTAGAGGAGCATGACTATATGAGTGCTTGTGTCATAAAATCCCGTAAGGGGGATGATGTCTTCTGTGAGTATGTGGTCGGATTGGTTGAAGAGGAAATGAAGCTTATGGAAGGGGAATATGTGGTCTTGTATAATGCATCTGAGCAATTGATAGAATATAGTTGTAGAAAGTTTGAGACATTTGGCATCCTTTGTTGCCATGCTTTGAAAATCTTGGATGTGCTAGATTTTAAGTGTATTCCTAAAAAGTATATTTTAAGGAGATGGACACGGGCAGTAAGAAGCTTTGTGGTGGATGACAGTAATGGTAAACAAGTTGTAGAAGATGTTCAGAGGAGTTGCACATAGCGTTTTAAGTTTCTTTGCCCAAAATATATTCAGCTAGTAAACCAAGCTTCTAATACAGAAGCTGGTTTTGAGATAGCCAAAATGAATGTCGATTTGTTGTCTAAACAGCTTGCAGCACTAGATGTCAATAGTCCCAATAAAGAAACTTCTTCATTTGAATGCTTTGATGTCAACACTGATTTGGTGCTTAAAAAGAAAAAATGTACAAAAGGTAATAGCAGCAAGAGGCATAAGGGTTGGAGTGAGAATATAGGCAAGCAGAAGACCAAGAATGGAAAAAAAGCATACAAAAGCCACAGCTCAGTTGAAATAGAAAATACTCAAGATATAGAAAGATCTCAAGATATGAAAAACACTCAAGATACAGAAAGATCTCAAGATCTGGAGAACCTTCAAACTTTCACATCATCAGGATTCCCATCTCATGATTTGGTTTCATGTGATGTTCGTGATGCATCTCAACCAATGGACACCCCTCAAACTTTCACGTCTCTTTTATTGGTATATAAATCTATAAACTCAACTTAATTAGGAATGTGAAATACTAACATTGTAATACTAATGCCATGTTTTCATTGTTGTGTTGTGCAGGGAGGAGGTTCTTCACAAGGTTCAACACCACCACCTGTACTACATCCATCTCAATATCAAGGAACAGGTGAATATGTGAAAAACCTCATTCGTAATGTAATTTTTATGTTGATTTTTCTGTGTATGGAGGCCCTAACCATTCTTTGTATCATTAATGCAGAATGGAACTTTTGGTGAGGCTGAGACATATGACCTCTTCAGTTACTGCCCATTATCAAGAGAAAAGACGAAAGAACCAGAGATCTTGAAGATTTTAAATTCCTGTTTTGAGTTTTAATTTCAGCATATTTAAGGGCTCTGCCTTGTACACAAATTTAATTTCAGCATATTTATATGATCTAGTTGTTTCCTTGTATGATCAGTCATGTTAATTTTATTGAGGAGTGTTATTACATTATTGAATTAGTAATGCAGTTTTTATAAATTTCTTTGGATATCATAAATGAGTCTTGTTCTTAATCCTTTGGGAAGACTGTTTCATTTTATAAATTTCTTTGGATATCATTTTGTGTTTGAAGTCCTTCCCCTGCTGCTACAGCCCCAATTGAGCCACTCGTCCTAGTACTACTGTTGTTGCAGCCCCATTGGAGTGGGATTTTTATCTGCTGCTGTACTGACACGCTCCATTTTGCTCCATTACCTTCTTAGATGTTGGACACATGTGAAAGTAAGATCCAACGGTTTAAATTTGAAAAATGAAAAATCAATTTCAAATTTGAATTTATATTTTCACTTTTTATTTTTTAAAATTCATGTAACAGCAACCTATATGTAGTACTCTTTCCCATTTTCATTTTTCTGGGCTATCACTAAGAGGACTACTAGGTAGCAGTCCCTACACTTGTGTCCGTATGAATTGAGGTGATGGGTACTTTTTCCTTACTTCAGTTGAATCTCTCTCTCTCTCCCTAATGTGGTCTGAAGTTCTTGGAGATAGGAATCATAAGATTCAAAATCCAGCAAAGAAGCAGGATCAAGTGAAGGGAAATTTCCAGATTTCAGGAGAACTCTAATTGAATCAAATCAACAGATCGAGTCTGAGCAATATCCTGGTTTTTTTTTTTTTTTTGGTAGAAAGCAATATCCTGGTCAAGGGCTTGATTTTAAGGGTTGAATATAATATGAAATCTCAAGTTAATCCAATAGCTAGCTGTCAAGACACAGCAGATTCGTACAACTAGGAAATTTCAAAACAGGGTAATCAATGAGAGATTTTAAGAGACTGAAATCAATAGCTGTTTAGGAGGATGTCAAAGAATTTCAGCTTTGTCAACCTTGGGAGACATGTTTGATTAAGTGACTGTTCTTGTGTCCAGAACCTCTGGTTGAATATGGATGATCTGAACAACACTGATACTGTATTAGTCCAGTATATATTTATTCATCTTTGTGGCTTACAAATCTTCAGCTACTTATGAACAATTGAATAAAAGGATCTTGGAGGATTCGAACCACCATCCCCTTGGAACATGCTCTCTTTCCAAGTGCTCTACCAATTTGAGCTAAAGATCCAACAAGTAAAGTTTGAGATTTACAAGTAACCATGAGACTCTGCCACAAACCATCAAAGATCATACCCAATGGGGCTGTTTGCTTACTTTTTCTTGAAGGAAGAAAAATATTATACTGCTTTTGGGGGAAGAAAATAAAATTTCCTGTAATATATAAATAGCTTTAATCTTTTTGGGGATACTGCAATTTCTAATGGTGATTTGTTCGGTAATTTATTGACTTGTAAATGTGCATGAAATGGAGTGATTTGCCTTTCTCA